>NW_028175989.1:282500-830000 GCF_949987555.1 Borostomias antarcticus
CGTTGCAAAGTGTTGCCAAAAATGGCGGAGAAAAATGTTCTCTAGTTTTCCTCTCAGGATATGGCATTCACATTGAAAACAATATTTCTCAACTTTCCTCACAATATTGCATGAAATGCCTTATATCATTCGATTCCCCATCCATCTTGTTGTCTTTCTTTTCATATAAGGTACCTCACTTCTACATTAAACCCAGCCCGCAAGCAAGACCGCATGTCTCAATGCAAATTAGGCCTACTCCATACTGTACTTTAAGAATGTGCGCTCACTCTTTCACTCGACGCTTGCTGGCTGAGTTTTAATGCAAAAGTAATGTCCCTTATATGAAAATAAAGAAAAAGGGATGGCGAAATGAATGATATAAAGCATTCCATGCTATATTGTGAGGAAACTTGAGAAATATCGTTGCAAAGTGTTGCCAAAAATGGCGGAGAAAAATGTTCTCTAGTTTTCCTCTCAGGATATGGCATTCACATTGAAAACAATATTTCTCAACTTTCCTCACAATATTGCATGAAATGCCTTATATCATTCGATTCCCCATCCATCTTGTTGTCTTTCTTTTCATATAAGGTACCTCACTTCTACATTAAACCCAGCCCGCAAGCAAGACCGCTCAATGCAAATTAGGCCTACTCCATACTGTACTTTAAGAATGTGCGCTCACTCTTTCACTCGACGCTTGCTGGCTGAGTTTTAATGCAAAAGTAATGCAAAAACAAATTGATAGTTAGCAAAAACTTTAGAATTTTAGCATAGCAGTTTACATGGAGTTTAAATTGAAAACCTTCTAGCAAGGAATACAGTCTAAGCTCAGGGTTTCAGTTCTAAAAGGGACTTATATCTACAGACTACCTATTACAGTGAGAAAATAATACTTCAGTTCAGTTTAGATTATAGTTAAGTTTGTCTCTTGCTAAAAGCATGTATTGGGCCTGTGCTGGTAGTCAGTTTGTTAGTAGGTAGGTAGATAGTTGAGGCTGTTGAGTAGCCCACTCCCTCTTGCCACTGAAGACAATGATAGGGCAGTCAACAGGGAAATGGTGCACTCACCAGGGCAATGAGTCTATCTCAGGCAGAAACTAACTCTCACAATATAATTGAATAACAATGACACTGATGACTTACCTATTAGAGAGACTAAACCTTATTTTACTACCTACATTTAAAACTTTATAATGGGAAGAGCAAGAATTAGGTCATCATCATTTAAATTGTATTAACGTCCACATGGGAAGCGCTCTTGGTTCCTAAATTGACAGTGTGCTTCCTAAATTGACTGTGTGCTTCAAAAGCTACAGTCAACTCAGGAAGCCCCCGTAGGGTGACATAGAATTGGTGTACAGTCCTTATTACTGCCCTGTGTGACCTATTTCTTTTCTACCTAATAAAAATGTCTTATTCTCCTTATTCTAGTAAAGGATGACTATGCCAAAGCGCGGCGTGAGGTGCCCCATCTGCCGGAAGTTTCTTGCCGGCTCCCTTGGACGGCATCTAAGGCAAATGCACGCAGTTTTTAATGGGGAGGAGAGACGGATATTGATAAACCTGGCCAACAACCGGACCAACATCCGTTCAGGTGTGTATTCTCTGGAGTCTGTTTTTCTTCAAATCTTCAGTGAATAATTCATTGAAAGGATGTGGTCTGACTTGCCCTAATCCTAGTCAGTTTTAACACTGACTATTTGAGAGATAAAAAGAAGTAATTATGCAATCAGTCAAAGCCTTTTTTTTAAATTAAGGTTAGACCAGATTTAATTGTATGCTGTGTGTGTGTTAACAATGATCATATCCCTTACACATAACAAGGATCATACCCCCATCATAGCCCTATGATGACCCATTATAATGTTTTTTTTTTTTTACATATTTATCCAACAGGTAGCTGCCCAGTCCCTGGTTGTCCTCACTTGGGGCAAAAGCTGGACAGGCACCTTCAGGGGCACCCTGATGTCACCCCAGAGAGATTCGAACAGATGATTAGCAATCTGAGGTGGACGAGGGCAATGGAGCTCCTGGCCGACCTCCGGGCCTCCAACCCGGAGGTCCCAATGTCCAGCGAGCTGGATCGTGAGGCCGAAAGGCTTCAAGGAATGTCGGTGAGGCCAGGACCGTCCACTGGCCCGTCCACCGGCCCGTCCACTGGCCCGTCCACTTCAGGGCAGGGCGGCTGCCGTGATGCAGCCTGCCAGGCTGAGAGGGAGAGACTCAAGGCCAAGGTCAGGCAGCTGGAGGGGGAGCTTGCCAGCATAAGAAAAATGTTTCGCAAGCACATCAGGAAGCACGCGCCTGTAAGTGTGAGCAGAGGAAAAAAAGGAAGGTTTAAAGGGAGACTTTTGGGCTTGTGTTGATGTTATTTGGATTTAATGCTTAATTTATTTGTGGACACCTTTCTAAGCTCTTTGTCAGTGTAGCTGGATACTAGCCCTTTTCTCCATTCAGTACTTCTGTTTCAGTCAGACAGTCATTGTGATTTCAGAGAAAATCTGGGCAATTAAAGAAACTTGCATGTCCCTGATTGTGCCCCTTTAAAATTGTCAAATAATAAGTCATTCTGTCCTTTTATTTTTTACATCCACAGAAGACCGCAGCTCTCGGAAAGAAGCTGCTGCTGGCTTCCAAAAGAAGGAAGCATGGTTCTGCTGCAACGGTGAATTGATTAATTGAGTGATGGTTTTTTAAAGCATGCATACGTGAAGTACTTTCCTATCTGGGCAGCAATACTGGGCAGCAATACATCATTAAAATCATTCTGAGAAGGAACTATTTTTTCATTGTGCCATTTCGTTGTGCCATCCTCTAGCTCCCTGCCAGCAGTACCACCGTGACCCAGTCCCCGACTGCAGCTGAGCCGGAAGGGGAGGAGGAAGAGGAGGAGCAAGGCCCCGCTTCAACGGTGAATTGATTAATTGAGTGATGTTATTTTAAAGCATGCATACGTGAAGTACTTCCCTGTCTGGGCAGCAATACTGGGCAGCAATACATCATTAAAATCATTCTGAGAAGGAACTCTTTTTTCATTGTGCCATTTCGTTGTGCCATCCTCTAGCTCCCTGCCAGCAGTACCACCGTGACCCAGTCCCCGACTGCAGCTGAGCCGGAAGGGGAGGAGGAAGAGGAGGAGCAAGGCCCCGCTTCAACGGTGAATTGATTAATTGAGTGATGTTATTTTACAGCATGCATACGTGAAGTACTTCCCTTTCTGGGCAGCAATACATCATTAAAACCATTCTGAAAAGGAACACGTTTTTCATTGTGCCATTTTGTTGTGCCATCTTCTAGGAGGAGGAGGACAAGGGGGTCAGCTCCCCTCCCTCAAGCAGGCCTTCAAGGATTTACTGTACCTCCATCGGTAAGACAGAACACAGTGTGTATGTGTGTGTGCTTGCAGGGGTGTAATACTATCTTAAATATACATCATACATATTTAATTGCATATTTCTGATGTGTTCACAGAAAACTTCCTGATGGAGTACAGTGCCTTTTGTGAGGGGGTCCGCCCATCCCCCAAACAAAAAGATAATGTGAGGTCCAGGAGGCAGCGCATAAGGGTGTTCATGGACTTCATGGTCGCGGGCAAGCCGGAGGAGAAAGTCTGGACCTGGCAGTTCCTGGACCAGACCTCCCGCATCATGGAGTAAGTTGCATTATACAATTGATACATTAATGCACCAACAGTCTGATTTGATTGTATGCTAAATGTGTGGTTGTGTGTTTACTTTGTGTTTTAGTAACTGTACGAATAAAAGCAATAAGCCAATTTGAATACAACAAAGTGACTACAACTAAAGGTATCTTTCCTTCCTCAGATTTCCAGGAGAGCTACAAAAGCAGGGCATGGCGGTGACCACTGCAGCTCTGTATTTGAGCAACCTGGTCCATTTCATTGGCTTCTTGAAGGAGACTCCTCCTCAGTTGTGTCGCCTCACCAAGGTCCGGATGGTGGCCGTCTTGCGGGCAATGAAGCAGGCGCTTCAGACCCTCAACCGGCACCTGGTGGTGCACCAGCTGCAGGTGAAAGCCCGCAAGGCGGCTACCATCACCCCTCGGGAGGTTCTCAGAAGGTGCCAAGACCTTGCTCGGGAAAAGATGGCAGAGTTGCTCCGTAAGTGTGCATTACTTTTGAGTCTCTCCCTCTCTGTCTCTCTCTCTCTCTCTCCCTATCTCCAATATGTATGTGTCTCACTGTTTAATATGCCCAAATAACTATTTATCCTTGTTTGTGGAATATTTTCTCTTTCAGAAGACATCAAGGACGCTCCAATTACCGATCTTAAGGCAAGGTTCAGGTTTTATGGATACCTGTCCGCCTACCTCAGCGCCATCTACGGCCATCGCGCGGGGGTCCTCTGCAACCTCACCGTTGCAGAGGTGCTGAAGGCAGACGGCAACCCTCAGACCGGCTACGTGATAGGCGTAAGTTTCACTGTCTCTGCGGATATCTGGTCAAAATAGACATTGCACTTTATTCAAGTAGTGTCAAACTTTCTTCATGCATTTAGCTTATTTTTGTTTTACTTCCTGGTGCTGATTCAACGTACCTGAAGTCTAGACCTCTATATGTTTTATCATTAGAATAGTATACAATACAAGAATACAGTACAATAGAATAGAATGTTTATTTTGCCATGTGTAACCAGCACAGGTACAGGTACATCAGAATTATTGTAGAGGCCCATTGGGATTAAAAGTAAATTGCAAATAATGTTTGTCATTTTTGTAGATCAAGGAGCACAAGACAAACAGGAGGTTTGGCCAGGCCCAGCTCTACCTGAACACCCAGGAATACGGGTGGTTCCTGGAGTGGGTCCGGCTAAGGAGACGGGTAGCCCCCTTGAACGACCTGTTCTTTACCACCAGCGGCAAGGGGGCTGCCAAGAACCTCGTGGTCTACATGAGGCAGGCCTGGAGGGAGATGGGGCTGGAGGGAAGGCCCACATTCACATCCATTCGGACTGCGGTGGCGACGCATGTAAGTTGCATTCAAAGTCAACTTTATTCATACAAGTGTTTTTTTCTGTACAGCATGATTTGAAAATAACATAGCCAGAATCGGCCGCGAGGCATTTCCTTTTTAATAACAGTTCTAACTTGCTTGTGTTCCTCTGTTTCAGAGTCACTTCGTCAATGATGAAGAGGTGCAACAGAGAGTTGCACTCTTCATGAGTCATGAAGCACCCTCCCACGCCTCCGCCGACATGCCCGGACCCTCCCACGCCTCCGCCGACATGCCCGGACCCTCCCACGCCTCCGCCGACATGCCCGGACCCTCCCACGCCTCCGCCGACATGCCCGGACCCTCCCACGCCTCCGCCGACATGCCCGGACCCTCCCACGCCTCCGCCGACATGCCCGGACCCTCCCACGCCTCGGCCGACATGCCCGGACCCTCCCACGCCTACCACACTCCAAGGGCAAAGAAGCGGCGGTCCGCCTCATCAAGTGAAGAGGAGGAGGAGGAGGGAGCAGCCTCGACCACCACTGTAAGTACAGTCTTCTAAATGCATGGACCCTAGTATCAAATGCTAGACTCTGTAGACCCCTAGTATGTCTCTTTTCTTCATCTGGAATAAAAAAGGGTGTATATCTGGTGGAGATAGCATAGGGCTTTATTCAAATACCCTAGCACTTCTGCTAGTATGCATTTTTCAACTATACACTTCCTTGCACTGATTCTAACCAGATGAAGCCCATTGTTAAAAGGTCTTGCTCATGAGACTACATGGACCCAAATTCCATTCACAATTCTCAATATGTTTTCTTTTTCTTTTACAGACACCAGTGAAAAGACAGTCAAGATATCCCCCCTCAAGTCGGCCGTGATTGTCGCACAAAAGGTGAAAAGGAGGCTGGGACTCACGAGTTCCCCGAGGAAGCAGTGGCCCCGCCGTCGCAAGCGGTAGAATTTTTTGGTAATTCTTGTTTTTGGAATTGTTTTTTTACAATTTATACTGTTTTAATTTACATTGTTGCATTTTTCCTTGTTCATAGTTGATTGTTCATTGTTTATAGTTGATAGTTCATAGTGTTTATAGTTGATAGTTCATAGTGTTCATAGTTGATAGTTCATAGTGTTCATAGTTGATGGTTCATAGTTTTAGTTCTTATTGTGTTGTTGTTGTTATAGTTCTTATTGTCTTGTTGTTATATTGTTCACATAAAGTTAATATTTGATTCAAAACTGGGACTCTTCTGATTTCTTAAGAAATTATTGCATGCATCATTGAAATGTATTCTTATTGTTGAGAGGCAGTAGGGCTCTGGTATTTCCAAAAGTTTAATGATGTTATTTTGGGAACTGTGAGACACCGAGAGGAAACGCAGGGTGGAGTTAAGCACTGAGGTCGAGTCATGGAGCAGGTTAGCGCCAAGGCGCATTTATTACCAGTTCTAAAGAGAAAATGTCACAAGAGAAATGTGCCTCCGTGCTCTCAGAGGTTCTCTTCGCCTGGCTGCGGAGATCCTGGGCTTAGGTCCGGGCTTCTGACCTGCGGCGTGAGCAGAGAAGCATTTTACGAGAGGCTGTGACTGATTGACTCATGTGATGGTAGTTTAAGCAATAACATATTAGATTCATGAGCCACGGATTACAATAAAAGCCGTGGTAGGGACTTCACATAAGTCATCACCTTGAGGTCAATAGGTCAGTAGCCTACTCTTCAACAGGTACAATACATTTGTGAGTCTGTTTGTATCCATGGCGTCCATTTGCCAAATGGTCAAGGTGTGGTTTGGGTACTTCCTGAGGTCCAATCAACTCAGGACCAGCTTAGCTGGTCTCAGGGTGTGCTTAAACACTCACACAGTAAAGTGCAAGGCTGTACTTTGAAAGGAAGTGTCCAATTTGGTGATGTCAGTTCAGGAAGCATTAATGTTTCCTGAATTGACGTCTATTTAGGAAGCGTTTCTGTTTCCCAAATTGACATTGCGGTTCTGGTCTTTGCAAAGGTACACTACACTCAAGCCCACTGTAGCTAGTCTCAGGGCATGCTAAAACCCCCACACACCAAGGTAAAATACTCTAAGTTAATAAGAAGTGTCCAAATTGATGGCGTCCATTTGCCATAAGGTCAAGGTGTGGTTTGGGTCTTCCTGAGGTCCAATCAACTCAGGACCAGCTTAGCTGGTCTCAGGGTGTGCTTAAACACTCACACAGTAAAGTGCAAGGCTGTACTTTGAAAGGAAGTGTCCAATTTGGTGATGTCAGTTCAGGAAGCATTAATGTTTCCTGAATTGACGTCTATTTAGGAAGCGTTTCTGTTTCCCAAATTGACATTGCGGTTCTGGTCTTTGCAAAGGTACACTACACTCAAGCCCACTGTAGCTAGTCTCAGGGCATGCTAAAACCCCCACACACCAAGGTAAAATACTCTAAGTTAATAAGAAGTGTCCAAATTGATGGCGTCCATTTGCCATAAGGTCAAGGTGTGGTTTGGGTCTTCCTGAGGTCCAATCAACTCAGGACCAGCTTAGCTGGTCTCAGGGTGTGCTTAAACACTCACACAGTAAAGTGCAAGGCTGTACTTTGAAAGGAAGTGTCCAATTTGGTGATGTCAGTTCAGGAAGCATTAATGTTTCCTGAATTGACGTCTATTTAGGAAGCGTTTCTGTTTCCCAAATTGACATTGCGGTTCTGGTCTTTGCAAAGGTACACTACACTCAAGCCCACTGTAGCTAGTCTCAGGGCATGCTAAAACCCCCACACACCAAGGTAAAATACTCTAAGTTAATAAGAAGTGTCCAAATTGATGGCGTCCATTTGCCATAAGGTCAAGGTGTGGTTTGGGTCTTCCTGAGGTCCAATCAACTCAGGACCAGCTTAGCTGGTCTCAGGGTGTGCTTAAACACTCACACAGTAAAGTGCAAGGCTGTACTTTGAAAGAGTGTCCAATTTGGTGATGTCAGTTCAGGAAGCATTAATGTTTCCTGAATTGACGTCTATTTAGGAAGCGTTTCTGTTTCCCAAATTGACATTGCGGTTCTGGTCTTTGCAAAGGTACACTACACTCAAGCCCACTGTAGCTAGTCTCAGGGCATGCTAAAACCCCCACACACCAAGGTAAAATACTCTAAGTTAATAAGAAGTGTCCAAATTGATGGCGTCCATTTGCCATAAGGTCAAGGTGTGGTTTGGGTCTTCCTGAGGTCCAATCAACTCAGGACCAGCTTAGCTGGTCTCAGGGTGTGCTTAAACACTCACACAGTAAAGTGCAAGGCTGTACTTTGAAAGGAAGTGTCCAATTTGGTGATGTCAGTTCAGGAAGCATTAATGTTTCCTGAATTGACGTCTATTTAGGAAGCGTTTCTGTTTCCCAAATTGACATTGCGGTTCTGGTCTTTGCAAAGGTACACTACACTCAAGCCCACTGTAGCTAGTCTCAGGGCATGCTAAAACCCCCACACACCAAGGTAAAATACTCTAAGTTAATAAGAAGTGTCCAAATTGATGGCGTCCATTTGCCATAAGGTCAAGGTGTGGTTTGGGTCTTCCTGAGGTCCAATCAACTCAGGACCAGCTTAGCTGGTCTCAGGATGTGCTTAAACACTCACACAGTAAAGTGCAAGGCTGTACTTTGAAAGGAAGTGTCCAATTTGGTGATGTCAGTTCAGGAAGCATTAATGTTTCCTGAATTGACGTCTATTTAGGAAGCGTTTCTGTTTCCCAAATTGACATTGCGGTTCTGGTCTTTGCAAAGGTACACTACACTCAAGCCCACTGTAGCTAGTCTCAGGGCATGCTAAAACCCCCACACACCAAGGTAAAATACTCTAAGTTAATAAGAAGTGTCCAAATTGATGGCGTCCATTTGCCATAAGGTCAAGGTGTGGTTTGGGTCTTCCTGAGGTCCAATCAACTCAGGACCAGCTTAGCTGGTCTCAGGGTGTGCTTAAACACTCACACAGTAAAGTGCAAGGCTGTACTTTGAAAGGAAGTGTCCAATTTGGTGATGTCGGTTCAGGAAGCATTAATGTTTCCTGAATTGACGTCTATTTAGGAAGCGTTTCTGTTTCCCAAATTGACATTGCGGTTCTGGTCTTTGCAAAGGTACACTACACTCAAGCCCACTGTAGCTAGTCTCAGGGCATGCTAAAACCCCCACACACCAAGGTAAAATACTCTAAGTTAATAAGAAGTGTCCAAATTGATGGCGTCCATTTGCCATAAGGTCAAGGTGTGGTTTGGGTCTTCCTGAGGTCCAATCAACTCAGGACCAGCTTAGCTGGTCTCAGGGTGTGCTTAAACACTCACACAGTAAAGTGCAAGGCTGTACTTTGAAAGGAAGTGTCCAATTTTTGTGATGTCAGTTCAGGAAGCATTAATGTTTCCTGAATTGACGTCTATTTAGGAAGCGTTTCTGTTTCCCAAATTGACATTGCGGTTCTGGTCTTTGCAAAGGTACACTACACTCAAGCCCACTGTAGCTAGTCTCAGGGCATGCTAAAACCCCCACACACCAAGGTAAAATACTCTAAGTTAATAAGAAGTGTCCAAATTGATGGCGTCCATTTGCCATAAGGTCAAGGTGTGGTTTGGGTCTTCCTGAGGTCCAATCAACTCAGGACCAGCTTAGCTGGTCTCAGGGTGTGCTTAAACACTCACACAGTAAAGTGCAAGGCTGTACTTTGAAAGGAAGTGTCCAATTTGGTGATGTCAGTTCAGGAAGCATTAATGTTTCCTGAATTGACGTCTATTTAGGAAGCGTTTCTGTTTCCCAAATTGACATTGCGGTTCTGGTCTTTGCAAAGGTACACTACACTCAAGCCCACTGTAGCTAGTCTCAGGGCATGCTAAAACCCCCACACACCAAGGTAAAATACTCTAAGTTAATAAGAAGTGTCCAAATTGATGGTGTCCATTTGCCATAAGGTCAAGGTGTGGTTTGGGTCTTCCTGAGGTCCAATCAACTCAGGACCAGCTTAGCTGGTCTCAGGGTGTGCTTAAACACTCACACAGTAAAGTGCAAGGCTGTACTTTGAAAGGAAGTGTCCAATTTGGTGATGTCAGTTCAGGAAGCATTAATGTTTCCTGAATTGACGTCTATTTAGGAAGCGTTTCTGTTTCCCAAATTGACATTGCGGTTCTGGTCTTTGCAAAGGTACACTACACTCAAGCCCACTGTAGCTAGTCTCAGGGCATGCTAAAACCCCCACACACCAAGGTAAAATACTCTAAGTTAATAAGAAGTGTCCAAATTGATGGCGTCCATTTGCCATAAGGTCAAGGTGTGGTTTGGGTCTTCCTGAGGTCCAATCAACTCAGGACCAGCTTAGCTGGTCTCAGGGTGTGCTTAAACACTCACACAGTAAAGTGCAAGGCTGTACTTTGAAAGGAAGTGTCCAATTTGGTGATGTCAGTTCAGGAAGCATTAATGTTTCCTGAATTGACGTCTATTTAGGAAGCGTTTCTGTTTCCCAAATTGACATTGCGGTTCTGGTCTTTGCAAAGGTACACTACACTCAAGCCCACTGTAGCTAGTCTCAGGGCATGCTAAAACCCCCACACACCAAGGTAAAATACTCTAAGTTAATAAGAAGTGTCCAAATTGATGGCGTCCATTTGCCATAAGGTCAAGGTGTGGTTTGGGTCTTCCTGAGGTCCAATCAACTCAGGACCAGCTTAGCTGGTCTCAGGGTGTGCTTAAACACTCACACAGTAAAGTGCAAGGCTGTACTTTGAAAGGAAGTGTCCAATTTGGTGATGTCAGTTCAGGAAGCATTAATGTTTCCTGAATTGACGTCTATTTAGGAAGCGTTTCTGTTTCCCAAATTGACATTGCGGTTCTGGTCTTTGCAAAGGTACACTACACTCAAGCCCACTGTAGCTAGTCTCAGGGCATGCTAAAACCCCCACACACCAAGGTAAAATACTCTAAGTTAATAAGAAGTGTCCAAATTGATGGCGTCCATTTGCCATAAGGTCAAGGTGTGGTTTGGGTCTTCCTGAGGTCCAATCAACTCAGGACCAGCTTAGCTGGTCTCAGGGTGTGCTTAAACACTCACACAGTAAAGTGCAAGGCTGTACTTTGAAAGGAAGTGTCCAATTTGGTGATGTCAGTTCAGGAAGCATTAATGTTTCCTGAATTGACGTCTATTTAGGAAGCGTTTCTGTTTCCCAAATTGACATTGCGGTTCTGGTCTTTGCAAAGGTACACTACACTCAAGCCCACTGTAGCTAGTCTCAGGGCATGCTAAAACCCCCACACACCAAGGTAAAATACTCTAAGTTAATAAGAAGTGTCCAAATTGATGGCGTCCATTTGCCATAAGGTCAAGGTGTGGTTTGGGTCTTCCTGAGGTCCAATCAACTCAGGACCAGCTTAGCTGGTCTCAGGGTGTGCTTAAACACTCACACAGTAAAGTGCAAGGCTGTACTTTGAAAGGAAGTGTCCAATTTGGTGATGTCAGTTCAGGAAGCATTAATGTTTCCTGAATTGACGTCTATTTAGGAAGCGTTTCTGTTTCCCAAATTGACATTGCGGTTCTGGTCTTTGCAAAGGTACACTACACTCAAGCCCACTGTAGCTAGTCTCAGGGCATGCTAAAACCCCCACACACCAAGGTAAAATACTCTAAGTTAATAAGAAGTGTCCAAATTGATGGCGTCCATTTGCCATAAGGTCAAGGTGTGGTTTGGGTCTTCCTGAGGTCCAATCAACTCAGGACCAGCTTAGCTGGTCTCAGGGTGTGCTTAAACACTCACACAGTAAAGTGCAAGGCTGTACTTTGAAAGGAAGTGTCCAATTTGGTGATGTCGGTTCAGGAAGCATTAATGTTTCCTGAATTGACGTCTATTTAGGAAGCGTTTCTGTTTCCCAAATTGACATTGCGGTTCTGGTCTTTGCAAAGGTACACTACACTCAAGCCCACTGTAGCTAGTCTCAGGGCATGCTAAAACCCCCACACACCAAGGTAAAATACTCTAAGTTAATAAGAAGTGTCCAAATTGATGGCGTCCATTTGCCATAAGGTCAAGGTGTGGTTTGGGTCTTCCTGAGGTCCAATCAACTCAGGACCAGCTTAGCTGGTCTCAGGGTGTGCTTAAACACTCACACAGTAAAGTGCAAGGCTGTACTTTGAAAGGAAGTGTCCAATTTGGTGATGTCAGTTCAGGAAGCATTAATGTTTCCTGAATTGACGTCTATTTAGGAAGCGTTTCTGTTTCCCAAATTGACATTGCGGTTCTGGTCTTTGCAAAGGTACACTACACTCAAGCCCACTGTAGCTAGTCTCAGGGCATGCTAAAACCCCCACACACCAAGGTAAAATACTCTAAGTTAATAAGAAGTGTCCAAATTGATGGCGTCCATTTGCCATAAGGTCAAGGTGTGGTTTGGGTCTTCCTGTGGTCCAATCAACTCAGGACCAGCTTAGCTGGTCTCAGGGTGTGCTTAAACACTCACACAGTAAAGTGCAAGGCTGTACTTTGAAAGGAAGTGTCCAATTTGGTGATGTCAGTTCAGGAAGCATTAATGTTTCCTGAATTGACGTCTATTTAGGAAGCGTTTCTGTTTCCCAAATTGACATTGCGGTTCTGGTCTTTGCAAAGGTACACTACACTCAAGCCCACTGTAGCTAGTCTCAGGGCATGCTAAAACCCCCACACACCAAGGTAAAATACTCTAAGTTAATAAGAAGTGTCCAAATTGATGGCGTCCATTTGCCATAAGGTCAAGGTGTGGTTTGGGTCTTCCTGAGGTCCAATCAACTCAGGACCAGCTTAGCTGGTCTCAGGGTGTGCTTAAACACTCACACAGTAAAGTGCAAGGCTGTACTTTGAAAGGAAGTGTCCAATTTGGTGATGTCAGTTCAGGAAGCATTAATGTTTCCTGAATTGACGTCTATTTAGGAAGCGTTTCTGTTTCCCAAATTGACATTGCGGTTCTGGTCTTTGCAAAGGTACACTACACTCAAGCCCACTGTAGCTAGTCTCAGGGCATGCTAAAACCCCCACACACCAAGGTAAAATACTCTAAGTTAATAAGAAGTGTCCAAATTGATGGCGTCCATTTGCCATAAGGTCAAGGTGGGGTTTGGGTCTTCCTGAGGTCCAATCAACTCAGGACCAGCTTAGCTGGTCTCAGGGTGTGCTTAAACACTCACACAGTAAAGTGCAAGGCTGTACTTTGAAAGGAAGTGTCCAATTTGGTGATGTCAGTTCAGGAAGCATTAATGTTTCCTGAATTGACGTCTATTTAGGAAGCGTTTCTGTTTCCCAAATTGACATTGCGGTTCTGGTCTTTGCAAAGGTACACTACACTCAAGCCCACTGTAGCTAGTCTCAGGGCATGCTAAAACCCCCACACACCAAGGTAAAATACTCTAAGTTAATAAGAAGTGTCCAAATTGATGGCGTCCATTTGCCATATGGTCAAGGTGGGGTTTGGGTACTTCCTGATGCCCAATCAACTCAGGACCAGCTTAGCTGGTCTCAGGGTGCGCTTAAACACTCACACAGTAAAGTGCAAGGCTGTACTTTGAAAGGAAGTGTCCAATTTGGTGATGTCAGTTCAGGAAGCATTAATGTTTCCTGAATTGACGTCTATTTAGGAAGCGTTTCTGTTTCCCAAATTGACATTGCGGTTCTGGTCTTTGCAAAGGTACACTACACTCAAGCCCACTGTAGCTAGTCTCAGGGCATGCTAAAACCCCCACACACCAAGGTAAAATACTCTAAGTTAATAAGAAGTGTCCAAATTGATGGCGTCCATTTGCCATAAGGTCAAGGTGTGGTTTGGGTCTTCCTGAGGTCCAATCAACTCAGGACCAGCTTAGCTGGTCTCAGGGTGTGCTTAAACACTCACACAGTAAAGTGCAAGGCTGTACTTTGAAAGGAAGTGTCCAATTTGGTGATGTCAGTTCAGGAAGCATTAATGTTTCCTGAATTGACGTCTATTTAGGAAGCGTTTCTGTTTCCCAAATTGACATTGCGGTTCTGGTCTTTGCAAAGGTACACTACACTCAAGCCCACTGTAGCTAGTCTCAGGGCATGCTAAAACCCCCACACACCAAGGTAAAATACTCTAAGTTAATAAGAAGTGTCCAAATTGATGGCGTCCATTTGCCATAAGGTCAAGGTGTGGTTTGGGTCTTCCTGAGGTCCAATCAACTCAGGACCAGCTTAGCTGGTCTCAGGGTGTGCTTAAACACTCACACAGTAAAGTGCAAGGCTGTACTTTGAAAGGAAGTGTCCAATTTGGTGATGTCAGTTCAGGAAGCATTAATGTTTCCTGAATTGACGTCTATTTAGGAAGCGTTTCTGTTTCCCAAATTGACATTGCGGTTCTGGTCTTTGCAAAGGTACACTACACTCAAGCCCACTGTAGCTAGTCTCAGGGCATGCTAAAACCCCCACACACCAAGGTAAAATACTCTAAGTTAATAAGAAGTGTCCAAATTGATGGCGTCCATTTGCCATAAGGTCAAGGTGTGGTTTGGGTCTTCCTGAGGTCCAATCAACTCAGGACCAGCTTAGCTGGTCTCAGGGTGTGCTTAAACACTCACACAGTAAAGTGCAAGGCTGTACTTTGAAAGGAAGTGTCCAATTTGGTGATGTCGGTTCAGGAAGCATTAATGTTTCCTGAATTGACGTCTATTTAGGAAGCGTTTCTGTTTCCCAAATTGACATTGCGGTTCTGGTCTTTGCAAAGGTACACTACACTCAAGCCCACTGTAGCTAGTCTCAGGGCATGCTAAAACCCCCACACACCAAGGTAAAATACTCTAAGTTAATAAGAAGTGTCCAAATTGATGGCGTCCATTTGCCATAAGGTCAAGGTGTGGTTTGGGTCTTCCTGAGGTCCAATCAACTCAGGACCAGCTTAGCTGGTCTCAGGGTGTGCTTAAACACTCACACAGTAAAGTGCAAGGCTGTACTTTGAAAGGAAGTGTCCAATTTGGTGATGTCAGTTCAGGAAGCATTAATGTTTCCTGAATTGACGTCTATTTAGGAAGCGTTTCTGTTTCCCAAATTGACATTGCGGTTCTGGTCTTTGCAAAGGTACACTACACTCAAGCCCACTGTAGCTAGTCTCAGGGCATGCTAAAACCCCCACACACCAAGGTAAAATACTCTAAGTTAATAAGAAGTGTCCAAATTGATGGCGTCCATTTGCCATAAGGTCAAGGTGTGGTTTGGGTCTTCCTGTGGTCCAATCAACTCAGGACCAGCTTAGCTGGTCTCAGGGTGTGCTTAAACACTCACACAGTAAAGTGCAAGGCTGTACTTTGAAAGGAAGTGTCCAATTTGGTGATGTCAGTTCAGGAAGCATTAATGTTTCCTGAATTGACGTCTATTTAGGAAGCGTTTCTGTTTCCCAAATTGACATTGCGGTTCTGGTCTTTGCAAAGGTACACTACACTCAAGCCCACTGTAGCTAGTCTCAGGGCATGCTAAAACCCCCACACACCAAGGTAAAATACTCTAAGTTAATAAGAAGTGTCCAAATTGATGGCGTCCATTTGCCATAAGGTCAAGGTGTGGTTTGGGTCTTCCTGAGGTCCAATCAACTCAGGACCAGCTTAGCTGGTCTCAGGGTGTGCTTAAACACTCACACAGTAAAGTGCAAGGCTGTACTTTGAAAGGAAGTGTCCAATTTGGTGATGTCAGTTCAGGAAGCATTAATGTTTCCTGAATTGACGTCTATTTAGGAAGCGTTTCTGTTTCCCAAATTGACATTGCGGTTCTGGTCTTTGCAAAGGTACACTACACTCAAGCCCACTGTAGCTAGTCTCAGGGCATGCTAAAACCCCCACACACCAAGGTAAAATACTCTAAGTTAATAAGAAGTGTCCAAATTGATGGCGTCCATTTGCCATAAGGTCAAGGTGGGGTTTGGGTCTTCCTGAGGTCCAATCAACTCAGGACCAGCTTAGCTGGTCTCAGGGTGTGCTTAAACACTCACACAGTAAAGTGCAAGGCTGTACTTTGAAAGGAAGTGTCCAATTTGGTGATGTCAGTTCAGGAAGCATTAATGTTTCCTGAATTGACGTCTATTTAGGAAGCGTTTCTGTTTCCCAAATTGACATTGCGGTTCTGGTCTTTGCAAAGGTACACTACACTCAAGCCCACTGTAGCTAGTCTCAGGGCATGCTAAAACCCCCACACACCAAGGTAAAATACTCTAAGTTAATAAGAAGTGTCCAAATTGATGGCGTCCATTTGCCATATGGTCAAGGTGGGGTTTGGGTACTTCCTGATGCCCAATCAACTCAGGACCAGCTTAGCTGGTCTCAGGGTGCGCTTAAACACTCACACAGTAAAGTGCAAGGCTGTACTTTGAAAGGAAGTGTCCAATTTGGTGATGTCAGTTCAGGAAGCATTAATGTTTCCTGAATTGACGTCTATTTAGGAAGCGTTTCTGTTTCCCAAATTGACATTGCGGTTCTGGTCTTTGCAAAGGTACACTACACTCAAGCCCACTGTAGCTAGTCTCAGGGCATGCTAAAACCCCCACACACCAAGGTAAAATACTCTAAGTTAATAAGAAGTGTCCAAATTGATGGCGTCCATTTGCCATAAGGTCAAGGTGTGGTTTGGGTCTTCCTGAGGTCCAATCAACTCAGGACCAGCTTAGCTGGTCTCAGGGTGTGCTTAAACACTCACACAGTAAAGTGCAAGGCTGTACTTTGAAAGGAAGTGTCCAATTTGGTGATGTCAGTTCAGGAAGCATTAATGTTTCCTGAATTGACGTCTATTTAGGAAGCGTTTCTGTTTCCCAAATTGACATTGCGGTTCTGGTCTTTGCAAAGGTACACTACACTCAAGCCCACTGTAGCTAGTCTCAGGGCATGCTAAAACCCCCACACACCAAGGTAAAATACTCTAAGTTAATAAGAAGTGTCCAAATTGATGGCGTCCATTTGCCATAAGGTCAAGGTGTGGTTTGGGTCTTCCTGAGGTCCAATCAACTCAGGACCAGCTTAGCTGGTCTCAGGGTGTGCTTAAACACTCACACAGTAAAGTGCAAGGCTGTACTTTGAAAGGAAGTGTCCAATTTGGTGATGTCAGTTCAGGAAGCATTAATGTTTCCTGAATTGACGTCTATTTAGGAAGCGTTTCTGTTTCCCAAATTGACATTGCGGTTCTGGTCTTTGCAAAGGTACACTACACTCAAGCCCACTGTAGCTAGTCTCAGGGCATGCTAAAACCCCCACACACCAAGGTAAAATACTCTAAGTTAATAAGAAGTGTCCAAATTGATGGCGTCCATTTGCCATAAGGTCAAGGTGTGGTTTGGGTCTTCCTGAGGTCCAATCAACTCAGGACCAGCTTAGCTGGTCTCAGGGTGTGCTTAAACACTCACACAGTAAAGTGCAAGGCTGTACTTTGAAAGGAAGTGTCCAATTTGGTGATGTCAGTTCAGGAAGCATTAATGTTTCCTGAATTGACGTCTATTTAGGAAGCGTTTCTGTTTCCCAAATTGACATTGCGGTTCTGGTCTTTGCAAAGGTACACTACACTCAAGCCCACTGTAGCTAGTCTCAGGGCATGCTAAAACCCCCACACACCAAGGTAAAATACTCTAAGTTAATAAGAAGTGTCCAAATTGATGGCGTCCATTTGCCATAAGGTCAAGGTGTGGTTTGGGTCTTCCTGAGGTCCAATCAACTCAGGACCAGCTTAGCTGGTCTCAGGGTGTGCTTAAACACTCACACAGTAAAGTGCAAGGCTGTACTTTGAAAGGAAGTGTCCAATTTGGTGATGTCAGTTCAGGAAGCATTAATGTTTCCTGAATTGACGTCTATTTAGGAAGCGTTTCTGTTTCCCAAATTGACATTGCGGTTCTGGTCTTTGCAAAGGTACACTACACTCAAGCCCACTGTAGCTAGTCTCAGGGCATGCTAAAACCCCCACACACCAAGGTAAAATACTCTAAGTTAATAAGAAGTGTCCAAATTGATGGCGTCCATTTGCCATAAGGTCAAGGTGGGGTTTGGGTCTTCCTGAGGTCCAATCAACTCAGGACCAGCTTAGCTGGTCTCAGGGTGTGCTTAAACACTCACACAGTAAAGTGCAAGGCTGTACTTTGAAAGGAAGTGTCCAATTTGGTGATGTCAGTTCAGGAAGCATTAATGTTTCCTGAATTGACGTCTATTTAGGAAGCGTTTCTGTTTCCCAAATTGACATTGCGGTTCTGGTCTTTGCAAAGGTACACTACACTCAAGCCCACTGTAGCTAGTCTCAGGGCATGCTAAAACCCCCACACACCAAGGTAAAATACTCTAAGTTAATAAGAAGTGTCCAAATTGATGGCGTCCATTTGCCATATGGTCAAGGTGGGGTTTGGGTACTTCCTGATGCCCAATCAACTCAGGACCAGCTTAGCTGGTCTCAGGGTGCGCTTAAACACTCACACAGTAAAGTGCAAGGCTGTACTTTGAAAGGAAGTGTCCAATTTGGTGATGTCAGTTCAGGAAGCATTAATGTTTCCTGAATTGACGTCTATTTAGGAAGCGTTTCTGTTTCCCAAATTGACATTGCGGTTCTGGTCTTTGCAAAGGTACACTACACTCAAGCCCACTGTAGCTAGTCTCAGGGCATGCTAAAACCCCCACACACCAAGGTAAAATACTCTAAGTTAATAAGAAGTGTCCAAATTGATGGCGTCCATTTGCCATAAGGTCAAGGTGTGGTTTGGGTCTTCCTGAGGTCCAATCAACTCAGGACCAGCTTAGCTGGTCTCAGGGTGTGCTTAAACACTCACACAGTAAAGTGCAAGGCTGTACTTTGAAAGGAAGTGTCCAATTTGGTGATGTCAGTTCAGGAAGCATTAATGTTTCCTGAATTGACGTCTATTTAGGAAGCGTTTCTGTTTCCCAAATTGACATTGCGGTTCTGGTCTTTGCAAAGGTACACTACACTCAAGCCCACTGTAGCTAGTCTCAGGGCATGCTAAAACCCCCACACACCAAGGTAAAATACTCTAAGTTAATAAGAAGTGTCCAAATTGATGGCGTCCATTTGCCATAAGGTCAAGGTGTGGTTTGGGTCTTCCTGAGGTCCAATCAACTCAGGACCAGCTTAGCTGGTCTCAGGGTGTGCTTAAACACTCACACAGTAAAGTGCAAGGCTGTACTTTGAAAGGAAGTGTCCAATTTGGTGATGTCAGTTCAGGAAGCATTAATGTTTCCTGAATTGACGTCTATTTAGGAAGCGTTTCTGTTTCCCAAATTGACATTGCGGTTCTGGTCTTTGCAAAGGTACACTACACTCAAGCCCACTGTAGCTAGTCTCAGGGCATGCTAAAACCCCCACACACCAAGGTAAAATACTCTAAGTTAATAAGAAGTGTCCAAATTGATGGCGTCCATTTGCCATAAGGTCAAGGTGTGGTTTGGGTCTTCCTGAGGTCCAATCAACTCAGGACCAGCTTAGCTGGTCTCAGGGTGTGCTTAAACACTCACACAGTAAAGTGCAAGGCTGTACTTTGAAAGGAAGTGTCCAATTTGGTGATGTCGGTTCAGGAAGCATTAATGTTTCCTGAATTGACGTCTATTTAGGAAGCGTTTCTGTTTCCCAAATTGACATTGCGGTTCTGGTCTTTGCAAAGGTACACTACACTCAAGCCCACTGTAGCTAGTCTCAGGGCATGCTAAAACCCCCACACACCAAGGTAAAATACTCTAAGTTAATAAGAAGTGTCCAAATTGATGGCGTCCATTTGCCATAAGGTCAAGGTGTGGTTTGGGTCTTCCTGAGGTCCAATCAACTCAGGACCAGCTTAGCTGGTCTCAGGGTGTGCTTAAACACTCACACAGTAAAGTGCAAGGCTGTACTTTGAAAGGAAGTGTCCAATTTGGTGATGTCAGTTCAGGAAGCATTAATGTTTCCTGAATTGACGTCTATTTAGGAAGCGTTTCTGTTTCCCAAATTGACATTGCGGTTCTGGTCTTTGCAAAGGTACACTACACTCAAGCCCACTGTAGCTAGTCTCAGGGCATGCTAAAACCCCCACACACCAAGGTAAAATACTCTAAGTTAATAAGAAGTGTCCAAATTGATGGCGTCCATTTGCCATAAGGTCAAGGTGTGGTTTGGGTCTTCCTGTGGTCCAATCAACTCAGGACCAGCTTAGCTGGTCTCAGGGTGTGCTTAAACACTCACACAGTAAAGTGCAAGGCTGTACTTTGAAAGGAAGTGTCCAATTTGGTGATGTCAGTTCAGGAAGCATTAATGTTTCCTGAATTGACGTCTATTTAGGAAGCGTTTCTGTTTCCCAAATTGACATTGCGGTTCTGGTCTTTGCAAAGGTACACTACACTCAAGCCCACTGTAGCTAGTCTCAGGGCATGCTAAAACCCCCACACACCAAGGTAAAATACTCTAAGTTAATAAGAAGTGTCCAAATTGATGGCGTCCATTTGCCATAAGGTCAAGGTGTGGTTTGGGTCTTCCTGAGGTCCAATCAACTCAGGACCAGCTTAGCTGGTCTCAGGGTGTGCTTAAACACTCACACAGTAAAGTGCAAGGCTGTACTTTGAAAGGAAGTGTCCAATTTGGTGATGTCAGTTCAGGAAGCATTAATGTTTCCTGAATTGACGTCTATTTAGGAAGCGTTTCTGTTTCCCAAATTGACATTGCGGTTCTGGTCTTTGCAAAGGTACACTACACTCAAGCCCACTGTAGCTAGTCTCAGGGCATGCTAAAACCCCCACACACCAAGGTAAAATACTCTAAGTTAATAAGAAGTGTCCAAATTGATGGCGTCCATTTGCCATAAGGTCAAGGTGGGGTTTGGGTCTTCCTGAGGTCCAATCAACTCAGGACCAGCTTAGCTGGTCTCAGGGTGTGCTTAAACACTCACACAGTAAAGTGCAAGGCTGTACTTTGAAAGGAAGTGTCCAATTTGGTGATGTCAGTTCAGGAAGCATTAATGTTTCCTGAATTGACGTCTATTTAGGAAGCGTTTCTGTTTCCCAAATTGACATTGCGGTTCTGGTCTTTGCAAAGGTACACTACACTCAAGCCCACTGTAGCTAGTCTCAGGGCATGCTAAAACCCCCACACACCAAGGTAAAATACTCTAAGTTAATAAGAAGTGTCCAAATTGATGGCGTCCATTTGCCATATGGTCAAGGTGGGGTTTGGGTACTTCCTGATGCCCAATCAACTCAGGACCAGCTTAGCTGGTCTCAGGGTGCGCTTAAACACTCACACAGTAAAGTGCAAGGCTGTACTTTGAAAGGAAGTGTCCAATTTGGTGATGTCAGTTCAGGAAGCATTAATGTTTCCTGAATTGACGTCTATTTAGGAAGCGTTTCTGTTTCCCAAATTGACATTGCGGTTCTGGTCTTTGCAAAGGTACACTACACTCAAGCCCACTGTAGCTAGTCTCAGGGCATGCTAAAACCCCCACACACCAAGGTAAAATACTCTAAGTTAATAAGAAGTGTCCAAATTGATGGCGTCCATTTGCCATAAGGTCAAGGTGTGGTTTGGGTCTTCCTGAGGTCCAATCAACTCAGGACCAGCTTAGCTGGTCTCAGGGTGTGCTTAAACACTCACACAGTAAAGTGCAAGGCTGTACTTTGAAAGGAAGTGTCCAATTTGGTGATGTCAGTTCAGGAAGCATTAATGTTTCCTGAATTGACGTCTATTTAGGAAGCGTTTCTGTTTCCCAAATTGACATTGCGGTTCTGGTCTTTGCAAAGGTACACTACACTCAAGCCCACTGTAGCTAGTCTCAGGGCATGCTAAAACCCCCACACACCAAGGTAAAATACTCTAAGTTAATAAGAAGTGTCCAAATTGATGGCGTCCATTTGCCATAAGGTCAAGGTGTGGTTTGGGTCTTCCTGAGGTCCAATCAACTCAGGACCAGCTTAGCTGGTCTCAGGGTGTGCTTAAACACTCACACAGTAAAGTGCAAGGCTGTACTTTGAAAGGAAGTGTCCAATTTGGTGATGTCAGTTCAGGAAGCATTAATGTTTCCTGAATTGACGTCTATTTAGGAAGCGTTTCTGTTTCCCAAATTGACATTGCGGTTCTGGTCTTTGCAAAGGTACACTACACTCAAGCCCACTGTAGCTAGTCTCAGGGCATGCTAAAACCCCCACACACCAAGGTAAAATACTCTAAGTTAATAAGAAGTGTCCAAATTGATGGCGTCCATTTGCCATAAGGTCAAGGTGTGGTTTGGGTCTTCCTGAGGTCCAATCAACTCAGGACCAGCTTAGCTGGTCTCAGGGTGTGCTTAAACACTCACACAGTAAAGTGCAAGGCTGTACTTTGAAAGGAAGTGTCCAATTTGGTGATGTCAGTTCAGGAAGCATTAATGTTTCCTGAATTGACGTCTATTTAGGAAGCGTTTCTGTTTCCCAAATTGACATTGCGGTTCTGGTCTTTGCAAAGGTACACTACACTCAAGCCCACTGTAGCTAGTCTCAGGGCATGCTAAAACCCCCACACACCAAGGTAAAATACTCTAAGTTAATAAGAAGTGTCCAAATTGATGGCGTCCATTTGCCATAAGGTCAAGGTGTGGTTTGGGTCTTCCTGAGGTCCAATCAACTCAGGACCAGCTTAGCTGGTCTCAGGGTGTGCTTAAACACTCACACAGTAAAGTGCAAGGCTGTACTTTGAAAGGAAGTGTCCAATTTGGTGATGTCGGTTCAGGAAGCATTAATGTTTCCTGAATTGACGTCTATTTAGGAAGCGTTTCTGTTTCCCAAATTGACATTGCGGTTCTGGTCTTTGCAAAGGTACACTACACTCAAGCCCACTGTAGCTAGTCTCAGGGCATGCTAAAACCCCCACACACCAAGGTAAAATACTCTAAGTTAATAAGAAGTGTCCAAATTGATGGCGTCCATTTGCCATAAGGTCAAGGTGTGGTTTGGGTCTTCCTGAGGTCCAATCAACTCAGGACCAGCTTAGCTGGTCTCAGGGTGTGCTTAAACACTCACACAGTAAAGTGCAAGGCTGTACTTTGAAAGGAAGTGTCCAATTTGGTGATGTCAGTTCAGGAAGCATTAATGTTTCCTGAATTAACGTCTATTTAGGAAGCGTTTCTGTTTCCCAAATTGACATTGCGGTTCTGGTCTTTGCAAAGGTACACTACACTCAAGCCCACTGTAGCTAGTCTCAGGGCATGCTAAAACCCCCACACACCAAGGTAAAATACTCTAAGTTAATAAGAAGTGTCCAAATTGATGGCGTCCATTTGCCATAAGGTCAAGGTGTGGTTTGGGTCTTCCTGTGGTCCAATCAACTCAGGACCAGCTTAGCTGGTCTCAGGGTGTGCTTAAACACTCACACAGTAAAGTGCAAGGCTGTACTTTGAAAGGAAGTGTCCAATTTGGTGATGTCAGTTCAGGAAGCATTAATGTTTCCTGAATTGACGTCTATTTAGGAAGCGTTTCTGTTTCCCAAATTGACATTGCGGTTCTGGTCTTTGCAAAGGTACACTACACTCAAGCCCACTGTAGCTAGTCTCAGGGCATGCTAAAACCCCCACACACCAAGGTAAAATACTCTAAGTTAATAAGAAGTGTCCAAATTGATGGCGTCCATTTGCCATAAGGTCAAGGTGTGGTTTGGGTCTTCCTGAGGTCCAATCAACTCAGGACCAGCTTAGCTGGTCTCAGGGTGTGCTTAAACACTCACACAGTAAAGTGCAAGGCTGTACTTTGAAAGGAAGTGTCCAATTTGGTGATGTCAGTTCAGGAAGCATTAATGTTTCCTGAATTGACGTCTATTTAGGAAGCGTTTCTGTTTCCCAAATTGACATTGCGGTTCTGGTCTTTGCAAAGGTACACTACACTCAAGCCCACTGTAGCTAGTCTCAGGGCATGCTAAAACCCCCACACACCAAGGTAAAATACTCTAAGTTAATAAGAAGTGTCCAAATTGATGGCGTCCATTTGCCATAAGGTCAAGGTGTGGTTTGGGTCTTCCTGTGGTCCAATCAACTCAGGACCAGCTTAGCTGGTCTCAGGGTGTGCTTAAACACTCACACAGTAAAGTGCAAGGCTGTACTTTGAAAGGAAGTGTCCAATTTGGTGATGTCAGTTCAGGAAGCATTAATGTTTCCTGAATTGACGTCTATTTAGGAAGCGTTTCTGTTTCCCAAATTGACATTGCGGTTCTGGTCTTTGCAAAGGTACACTACACTCAAGCCCACTGTAGCTAGTCTCAGGGCATGCTAAAACCCCCACACACCAAGGTAAAATACTCTAAGTTAATAAGAAGTGTCCAAATTGATGGCGTCCATTTGCCATAAGGTCAAGGTGGGGTTTGGGTCTTCCTGAGGTCCAATCAACTCAGGACCAGCTTAGCTGGTCTCAGGGTGTGCTTAAACACTCACACAGTAAAGTGCAAGGCTGTACTTTGAAAGGAAGTGTCCAATTTGGTGATGTCAGTTCAGGAAGCATTAATGTTTCCTGAATTGACGTCTATTTAGGAAGCGTTTCTGTTTCCCAAATTGACATTGCGGTTCTGGTCTTTGCAAAGGTACACTACACTCAAGCCCAGTGTAGCTAGTCTCAGGGCATGCTAAAACCCCCACACACCAAGGTAAAATACTCTAAGTTAATAAGAAGTGTCCAAATTGATGGCGTCCATTTGCCATATGGTCAAGGTGGGGTTTGGGTACTTCCTGATGCCCAATCAACTCAGGACCAGCTTAGCTGGTCTCAGGGTGCGCTTAAACACTCACACAGTAAAGTGCAAGGCTGTACTTTGAAAGGAAGTGTCCAATTTGGTGATGTCAGTTCAGGAAGCATTAATGTTTCCTGAATTGACGTCTATTTAGGAAGCGTTTCTGTTTCCCAAATTGACATTGCGGTTCTGGTCTTTGCAAAGGTACACTACACTCAAGCCCACTGTAGCTAGTCTCAGGGCATGCTAAAACCCCCACACACCAAGGTAAAATACTCTAAGTTAATAAGAAGTGTCCAAATTGATGGCGTCCATTTGCCATAAGGTCAAGGTGTGGTTTGGGTCTTCCTGAGGTCCAATCAACTCAGGACCAGCTTAGCTGGTCTCAGGGTGTGCTTAAACACTCACACAGTAAAGTGCAAGGCTGTACTTTGAAAGGAAGTGTCCAATTTGGTGATGTCAGTTCAGGAAGCATTAATGTTTCCTGAATTGACGTCTATTTAGGAAGCGTTTCTGTTTCCCAAATTGACATTGCGGTTCTGGTCTTTGCAAAGGTACACTACACTCAAGCCCACTGTAGCTAGTCTCAGGGCATGCTAAAACCCCCACACACCAAGGTAAAATACTCTAAGTTAATAAGAAGTGTCCAAATTGATGGCGTCCATTTGCCATAAGGTCAAGGTGTGGTTTGGGTCTTCCTGAGGTCCAATCAACTCAGGACCAGCTTAGCTGGTCTCAGGGTGTGCTTAAACACTCACACAGTAAAGTGCAAGGCTGTACTTTGAAAGGAAGTGTCCAATTTGGTGATGTCAGTTCAGGAAGCATTAATGTTTCCTGAATTGACGTCTATTTAGGAAGCGTTTCTGTTTCCCAAATTGACATTGCGGTTCTGGTCTTTGCAAAGGTACACTACACTCAAGCCCACTGTAGCTAGTCTCAGGGCATGCTAAAACCCCCACACACCAAGGTAAAATACTCTAAGTTAATAAGAAGTGTCCAAATTGATGGCGTCCATTTGCCATAAGGTCAAGGTGTGGTTTGGGTCTTCCTGAGGTCCAATCAACTCAGGACCAGCTTAGCTGGTCTCAGGGTGTGCTTAAACACTCACACAGTAAAGTGCAAGGCTGTACTTTGAAAGGAAGTGTCCAATTTGGTGATGTCAGTTCAGGAAGCATTAATGTTTCCTGAATTGACGTCTATTTAGGAAGCGTTTCTGTTTCCCAAATTGACATTGCGGTTCTGGTCTTTGCAAAGGTACACTACACTCAAGCCCAGTGTAGCTAGTCTCAGGGCATGCTAAAACCCCCACACACCAAGGTAAAATACTCTAAGTTAATAAGAAGTGTCCAAATTGATGGCGTCCATTTGCCATATGGTCAAGGTGGGGTTTGGGTACTTCCTGATGCCCAATCAACTCAGGACCAGCTTAGCTGGTCTCAGGGTGCGCTTAAACACTCACACAGTAAAGTGCAAGGCTGTACTTTGAAAGGAAGTGTCCAATTTGGTGATGTCAGTTCAGGAAGCATTAATGTTTCCTGAATTGACGTCTATTTAGGAAGCGTTTCTGTTTCCCAAATTGACATTGCGGTTCTGGTCTTTGCAAAGGTACACTACACTCAAGCCCACTGTAGCTAGTCTCAGGGCATGCTAAAACCCCCACACACCAAGGTAAAATACTCTAAGTTAATAAGAAGTGTCCAAATTGATGGCGTCCATTTGCCATAAGGTCAAGGTGTGGTTTGGGTCTTCCTGAGGTCCAATCAACTCAGGACCAGCTTAGCTGGTCTCAGGGTGTGCTTAAACACTCACACAGTAAAGTGCAAGGCTGTACTTTGAAAGGAAGTGTCAGCACTGCGCCATAGTGTCCCAAGATGTCCAGCAGATGGCGGCAGAGTGCACCGTACTTGGATTTTGTGGACTGATTTGGGCTTGGCTCACCCTAAGTGGGTTCACCTGTTTGGTTGCTGATTGCATGCACCTGTATTTAAGAGGTGTCTGTGTTTTGCCATGCATTCGAGCCTCATATGTTTCTAGGAGACTCCTGTACCTTTGTTACCCTTTGTGGGACCTTCTTTTGGATTAAAGCAAGTTTGTTTTTGGCTCCTATGCTCAGCGTCCTGTACTTAAACTCAGTACTCTTAAGTTAGCATCGTGACAGTAGGCTCGAATCATCAACATGAGTTTAACAGGCGCTGAAGGAGCGGACATCAGCCTATCCCAAGTGCTCGGAGCTTTGAAGACCCAAGGATCCTCAATCCAGCAGATCCAGACCTGGATAACACAGCAAATGCATCAACAGAACCCCCCAGGCGGCAAGACATTCCTTCAGAAACCGGAGCGGTATGATGGCATCCCAGAGACCTGTCAGGGATTTTTGACTCAATGTGACCTGTTTTTTGTTATGCAGCCAGATCAGTTCCCCTCAGAAAGAGCTAAGGTCGCTTTTATGATTTCTCTGCTCTCAGGTAAAGCTCTAGTGTGGGCTACTGCCCTGTGGGAGGCTAGTTCCCCACTTTGTGCTAATGCAGCAGAGTTCTCTAAAGCACTACGCCAGGTTTTCAACCATCCTGTGAGTGGCAGAGAAGCAGCACGCCGCATCAGCACGCTCCGCCAAGGGGCCAGAGCCGTTTCTGAGTATGCTATAGAATTCCGCACCTTGGCAGCTGAGAGTAAATGGAACAATGAAGCACTTTTGACCACTTTTTATAACGGCCTGTCTGAGGCGGTCAAAGATGATTTGGCTAGTCGGGAGTGGGGTGCCACTTTAGATGAGCTCATTACCACCTCTATCTGCCTCGATCAGCGCATACGCGAAAGGAGGCGTGAGCGTAGGCTTCCCAACTCCGCACAGCCCCAAGTGTGTTCGCCACAGAGCGCGTCAGCTCCCGCTGCTCAGCCCACTCAAGCGGAGGCTATGGAGATAGGCAGGTACCGCATCACACCTGCTGAAAGAGAGCGTCGCCGCAGAGAGAGATGCTGTCTTTACTGCGGTGAGGCTGGTCATTACAGAGACCGATGCCCCCAGCTGCAGGGAAACGAAAACGCTCATTAGGGGAAGGGGACAGCTTAGTGAGCAGTTTGGTCCGATCTCAGTCCCCCAACCCAGCTAAGCGCCTATCCCTGAGTGCTCAACTCACCTGGACCCCAGAGAACCCTGAGAACATCCCAATCACTGTGCTGATCGATTCCGGTTCAGAGGAGAATCTGATGAACTCTGCTCTGGTCACACGCCTCGGTCTACCGGTCATGGCTCTTCCCAATCCTGTGAGAATACAGGCACTCGACGGACGACCCCTAGGCTCCGGTAAGATCAACTACATGACGCGCCCCTTATCGCTACAGATTGGTTCACATAAAGAGACTATCTCTTTGGCTTTAGTCGAATCCCACCATGACATGGTGGTACTAGGGTTTCCCTGGCTCCAGAAGCACAACCCCCTAATCAATTGGTCCACTGGGGCAATTTTGTCATGGAGCTCAGAGTGTGTTTCAGCCAATCATTTTACACCTGTGATGGAGTGTTCCGCTGCCTGTTCATCTCCTGAGCTCACTTCAGTCCCTGCCGAGTATCATGACTTAGCTGAAGTGTTTAGTAAGACTAGAGCTACAGAACTACCCCCTCACAGATCTTATGACTGTGCCATTGACCTGTTGCCTAACACTATTCCCCCCCGGGGACGACTGTACCCTCTCTCCGTCCCAGAGACTCAGGCCATGGAGGATTACATTAGTGAGTCCCTTACCAATGGGCTTATTAAGCCCTCGACCTCACCCGTGTCAGCAGGATTCTTCTTTGTACCCAAGAAAGATGGTGGTCTACGACCATGCATAGACTACCGAGCACTGAACAACATCACAGTGAAAAACAAATATCCGTTGCCACTCATGTCTTCTGCTTTTGACCTCCTTGGAGGAGCTACAGTGTTCACCAAACTAGACCTGCGGAACGCTTACCATTTGGTCCGCATCAGAGAGAATGATGAGTGGAAGACTGCATTTAGCACCCCTAGTGGACATTATGAATACTATGTGATGCCGTTTGGTCTGACTAATGCACCCGCTGTGTTCCAAGCCTTTTTAAACGACGTGCTCAGAGACTTCCTCAACCGCAGTGTGTTTGTTTACCTCGATGATGTGCTCATCTTCTCCAAGTCCCTTACAGAACATCGTCAGCACGTCCGGCAGGTCCTACAGCGGTTACTGGACAATCAGCTGTTTGTCAAACTAGAGAAGTGTGAGTTCCATGTTACACGCACCTCCTTTTTGGGGTATGTCATCTCCCCTGACGGTGTGATCATGGACCAATCCAGGGTGCAAGCAGTACTGGACTGGCCGGTTCCTACCACTCTCAAACAGGTACAACGTTTTGTGGGATTTGCTAACTTCTATCGTCGTTTCATCCGAGGTTTCAGCTCCATTGTAGCACCCATCACAGCAGTGACCCGTGGAGCACCGACCAAACTCAGATGGACCCCAGAGGCACAAGCGGCATTCGAGCACCTCAAGGCTCAGTTCACGTCGGCTCCCCTGCTGAGGCATCCTGACCCTACCCTACCGTTTGTATTGGAGGTGGACGCGTCCGGTTCTGGAGTTGGAGCCGTGCTTTCCCAGAAGTCAGGTATGGACAATAAGACTCACCCGTGTGCCTTTTTCTCTCGCAAGCTCAGTGACGCTGAAAGGAACTACGACGCCGGTGACAGGGAGCTGTTGGCCATCCTACGGGCGCTTGAGGAATGGAGACACTGGCTAGAAGGAGCACGCCACCCATTCACTGTCATCACGGATCATAAAAACCTCCAGTACATCCGTGGAGCCAAACGCCTGAACCCCCGACAAGCCAGGTGGGCTCTGTTTTTCACCCGATTCAGGTTTATCATCACGTTTCGCCCCGGAACCAAGAACGCCAAGGCTGATGCCTTATCACGACAGTATGACATTGATGTTACTGACCCTGTCCCCGAGTGCATCATTCCCCCCAGCTGTGTGGTGGGACAGGTGACGCTTGCCCTGGAGGACGCCATCCGGCGTGCGCAAGAGGAGGATCCGGGTCCTGGTGGAGTACCCCTGGGCCATCTGTATGTCCCACTCAACGCCCGCTCTGATGTTCTACAGTGGGGGCATGACTCACCAGTGACGGGGCATCCGGGGACTGCCCGCACGGTAGAGCTAGTTAGCCGCCACTTTTGGTGGCCGCGCATGAGAAGCGACATTGAGGAATATGTCCACGCATGTACAGTCTGTGCTACACAGAAGTCAGGGAACCAAGCCCCGGCAGGCCTGCTTCACCCCCTGCCGGTCCCATATCGACCATGGTCCCACATTTCGATGGATTTCATCACAGGCCTACCACCTTCTGATGGCAACACTGTGATTTTTGTAATCGTGGACCGGTTCTCTAAAGCTGCCCACTTTGTCCCTTTACCTAAGCTGCCTTCAGCGAAGGAAACCGCCGATGTGGTGGTCCGGGAGGTGGTGCGTTACCATGGCATCCCAAGTGACATTGTCTCTGATAGAGGCCCCCAATTCATGTCCAAGTATTGGTGTGCATTTTGGTCCTTGTTTGAAACATCTGTCAGTCTTTCTTCAGGCTATCATCCCGAGAGTAATGGACAGACGGAACGTGTGAACCAGGAACTGGAGAAATACTTGCGCTGTATGGTCTCATCCAATCCGGGTGCCTGGAGTCGGAAGCTGGTGTGGGCTGAAATCGCCCACAACCAACTGAGTGGGTCATCCACCGGTATGTCCCCTTTTGAGGTTCAGTATGGATTTGTCCCACCGTTTTTTCCCTCTCAACAGTCCGAGTCTGCGGTCCCCTCTGCGGATGCTGCTGTGGCCAGGTGCCGCCAGGCCTGGAAAAAGGCCCGTGCTGCGCTTACGCGCACCACCGAACGCCATCGAATCCAGGCCAATCGCAGGAGACGGCCTACCCCGACGTTCCGCCCTGGACAGAAAGTGTGGCTCTCCACCAAGAACCTGCCTCTGCGCACAGCCACCAAGTTCACTCCCCGGTTCATCGGCCCGTTTCCTGTGGAGAGGAGGGTTAACCCGGTGGCTTACAAACTCAAACTTCCTAGGACTCTCCGGGTGAGACCGGTGTTCCATGTCTCCTTATTGAAACCTCTATTCTCCTCACCCTTGTCCAGGCCTGCCCCGCTGCCGCCCCCTCCGCGGGTCATCGCTGGTGGCCCGGTCTACACCGTCCGGAGGCTGCTGGATTCCCGGCGGTGGGGGCGGGGCCTCCAGTACCTGATAGACTGGGAGGGCTACGGCCCGGAGGAGCGCTCATGGGTGCCCTCCCGGCACGTCCTGGATCCTGGCCTCATCCGCGCCTTTCACCGCGCCCACCCTCTCAGACCTGGCCCACCTGGAGGTGGTCGTCGGGAGGGGGGCACTGTCAGCACTGCGCCATAGTGTCCCAAGATGTCCAGCAGATGGCGGCAGAGTGCACCGTACTTGGATTTTGTGGACTGATTTGGGCTTGGCTCACCCTAAGTGGGTTCACCTGTTTGGTTGCTGATTGCATGCACCTGTATTTAAGAGGTGTCTGTGTTTTGCCATGCATTCGAGCCTCATATGTTTCTAGGAGACTCCTGTACCTTTGTTACCCTTTGTGGGACCTTCTTTTGGATTAAAGCAAGTTTGTTTTTGGCTCCTATGCTCAGCGTCCTGTACTTAAACTCAGTACTCTTAAGTTAGCATCGTGACAGGAAGTGTCCAATTTGGTGATGTCAGTTCAGGAAGCATTAATGTTTCCTGAATTGACGTCTATTTAGGAAGCGTTTCTGTTTCCCAAATTGACATTGCGGTTCTGGTCTTTGCAAAGGTACACTACACTCAAGCCCACTGTAGCTAGTCTCAGGGCATGCTAAAACCCCCACACACCAAGGTAAAATACTCTAAGTTAATAAGAAGTGTCCAAATTGATGGCGTCCATTTGCCATAAGGTCAAGGTGTGGTTTGGGTCTTCCTGAGGTCCAATCAACTCAGGACCAGCTTAGCTGGTCTCAGGGTGTGCTTAAACACTCACACAGTAAAGTGCAAGGCTGTACTTTGAAAGGAAGTGTCCAATTTGGTGATGTCAGTTCAGGAAGCATTAATGTTTCCTGAATTGACGTCTATTTAGGAAGCGTTTCTGTTTCCCAAATTGACATTGCGGTTCTGGTCTTTGCAAAGGTACACTACACTCAAGCCCACTGTAGCTAGTCTCAGGGCATGCTAAAACCCCCACACACCAAGGTAAAATACTCTAAGTTAATAAGAAGTGTCCAAATTGATGGCGTCCATTTGCCATAAGGTCAAGGTGTGGTTTGGGTCTTCCTGAGGTCCAATCAACTCAGGACCAGCTTAGCTGGTCTCAGGGTGTGCTTAAACACTCACACAGTAAAGTGCAAGGCTGTACTTTGAAAGGAAGTGTCCAATTTGGTGATGTCAGTTCAGGAAGCATTAATGTTTCCTGAATTGACGTCTATTTAGGAAGCGTTTCTGTTTCCCAAATTGACATTGCGGTTCTGGTCTTTGCAAAGGTACACTACACTCAAGCCCACTGTAGCTAGTCTCAGGGCATGCTAAAACCCCCACACACCAAGGTAAAATACTCTAAGTTAATAAGAAGTGTCCAAATTGATGGCGTCCATTTGCCATAAGGTCAAGGTGTGGTTTGGGTCTTCCTGAGGTCCAATCAACTCAGGACCAGCTTAGCTGGTCTCAGGGTGTGCTTAAACACTCACACAGTAAAGTGCAAGGCTGTACTTTGAAAGGAAGTGTCCAATTTGGTGATGTCAGTTCAGGAAGCATTAATGTTTCCTGAATTGACGTCTATTTAGGAAGCGTTTCTGTTTCCCAAATTGACATTGCGGTTCTGGTCTTTGCAAAGGTACACTACACTCAAGCCCACTGTAGCTAGTCTCAGGGCATGCTAAAACCCCCACACACCAAGGTAAAATACTCTAAGTTAATAAGAAGTGTCCAAATTGATGGCGTCCATTTGCCATAAGGTCAAGGTGTGGTTTGGGTCTTCCTGAGGTCCAATCAACTCAGGACCAGCTTAGCTGGTCTCAGGGTGTGCTTAAACACTCACACAGTAAAGTGCAAGGCTGTACTTTGAAAGGAAGTGTCCAATTTGGTGATGTCAGTTCAGGAAGCATTAATGTTTCCTGAATTGACGTCTATTTAGGAAGCGTTTCTGTTTCCCAAATTGACATTGCGGTTCTGGTCTTTGCAAAGGTACACTACACTCAAGCCCACTGTAGCTAGTCTCAGGGCATGCTAAAACCCCCACACACCAAGGTAAAATACTCTAAGTTAATAAGAAGTGTCCAAATTGATGGCGTCCATTTGCCATAAGGTCAAGGTGTGGTTTGGGTCTTCCTGAGGTCCAATCAACTCAGGACCAGCTTAGCTGGTCTCAGGGTGTGCTTAAACACTCACACAGTAAAGTGCAAGGCTGTACTTTGAAAGGAAGTGTCCAATTTGGTGATGTCAGTTCAGGAAGCATTAATGTTTCCTGAATTGACGTCTATTTAGGAAGCGTTTCTGTTTCCCAAATTGACATTGCGGTTCTGGTCTTTGCAAAGGTACACTACACTCAAGCCCACTGTAGCTAGTCTCAGGGCATGCTAAAACCCCCACACACCAAGGTAAAATACTCTAAGTTAATAAGAAGTGTCCAAATTGATGGCGTCCATTTGCCATAAGGTCAAGGTGTGGTTTGGGTCTTCCTGAGGTCCAATCAACTCAGGACCAGCGTAGCTGGTCTCAGGGTGTGCTTAAACACTCACACAGTAAAGTGCAAGGCTGTACTTTGAAAGGAAGTGTCCAATTTGGTGATGTCAGTTCAGGAAGCATTAATGTTTCCTGAATTGACGTCTATTTAGGAAGCGTTTCTGTTTCCCAAATTGACATTGCGGTTCTGGTCTTTGCAAAGGTACACTACACTCAAGCCCACTGTAGCTAGTCTCAGGGCATGCTAAAACCCCCACACACCAAGGTAAAATACTCTAAGTTAATAAGAAGTGTCCAAATTGATGGCGTCCATTTGCCATAAGGTCAAGGTGTGGTTTGGGTCTTCCTGAGGTCCAATCAACTCAGGACCAGCTTAGCTGGTCTCAGGGTGTGCTTAAACACTCACACAGTAAAGTGCAAGGCTGTACTTTGAAAGGAAGTGTCCAATTTGGTGATGTCAGTTCAGGAAGCATTAATGTTTCCTGAATTGACGTCTATTTAGGAAGCGTTTCTGTTTCCCAAATTGACATTGCGGTTCTGGTCTTTGCAAAGGTACACTACACTCAAGCCCACTGTAGCTAGTCTCAGGGCATGCTAAAACCCCCACACACCAAGGTAAAATACTCTAAGTTAATAAGAAGTGTCCAAATTGATGGCGTCCATTTGCCATAAGGTCAAGGTGTGGTTTGGGTCTTCCTGAGGTCCAATCAACTCAGGACCAGCTTAGCTGGTCTCAGGGTGTGCTTAAACACTCACACAGTAAAGTGCAAGGCTGTACTTTGAAAGGAAGTGTCCAATTTGGTGATGTCAGTTCAGGAAGCATTAATGTTTCCTGAATTGACGTCTATTTAGGAAGCGTTTCTGTTTCCCAAATTGACATTGCGGTTCTGGTCTTTGCAAAGGTACACTACACTCAAGCCCACTGTAGCTAGTCTCAGGGCATGCTAAAACCCCCACACACCAAGGTAAAATACTCTAAGTTAATAAGAAGTGTCCAAATTGATGGCGTCCATTTGCCATAAGGTCAAGGTGTGGTTTGGGTCTTCCTGAGGTCCAATCAACTCAGGACCAGCTTAGCTGGTCTCAGGGTGTGCTTAAACACTCACACAGTAAAGTGCAAGGCTGTACTTTGAAAGGAAGTGTCCAATTTGGTGATGTCGGTTCAGGAAGCATTAATGTTTCCTGAATTGACGTCTATTTAGGAAGCGTTTCTGTTTCCCAAATTGACATTGGGGTTCTGGTCTTTGCAAAGGTACACTACACTCAAGCCCACTGTAGCTAGTCTCAGGGCATGCTAAAACCCCCACACACCAAGGTAAAATACTCTAAGTTAATAAGAAGTGTCCAAATTGATGGCGTCCATTTGCCATAAGGTCAAGGTGTGGTTTGGGTCTTCCTGAGGTCCAATCAACTCAGGACCAGCTTAGCTGGTCTCAGGGTGTGCTTAAACACTCACACAGTAAAGTGCAAGGCTGTACTTTGAAAGGAAGTGTCCAATTTGGTGATGTCAGTTCAGGAAGCATTAATGTTTCCTGAATTGACGTCTATTTAGGAAGCGTTTCTGTTTCCCAAATTGACATTGCGGTTCTGGTCTTTGCAAAGGTACACTACACTCAAGCCCACTGTAGCTAGTCTCAGGGCATGCTAAAACCCCCACACACCAAGGTAAAATACTCTAAGTTAATAAGAAGTGTCCAAATTGATGGCGTCCATTTGCCATAAGGTCAAGGTGTGGTTTGGGTCTTCCTGAGGTCCAATCAACTCAGGACCAGCTTAGCTGGTCTCAGGGTGTGCTTAAACACTCACACAGTAAAGTGCAAGGCTGTACTTTGAAAGGAAGTGTCCAATTTGGTGATGTCAGTTCAGGAAGCATTAATGTTTCCTGAATTGACGTCTATTTAGGAAGCGTTTCTGTTTCCCAAATTGACATTGCGGTTCTGGTCTTTGCAAAGGTACACTACACTCAAGCCCACTGTAGCTAGTCTCAGGGCATGCTAAAACCCCCACACACCAAGGTAAAATACTCTAAGTTAATAAGAAGTGTCCAAATTGATGGCGTCCATTTGCCATAAGGTCAAGGTGTGGTTTGGGTCTTCCTGAGGTCCAATCAACTCAGGACCAGCTTAGCTGGTCTCAGGGTGTGCTTAAACACTCACACAGTAAAGTGCAAGGCTGTACTTTGAAAGGAAGTGTCCAATTTGGTGATGTCGGTTCAGGAAGCATTAATGTTTCCTGAATTGACGTCTATTTAGGAAGCGTTTCTGTTTCCCAAATTGACATTGCGGTTCTGGTCTTTGCAAAGGTACACTACACTCAAGCCCACTGTAGCTAGTCTCAGGGCATGCTAAAACCCCCACACACCAAGGTAAAATACTCTAAGTTAATAAGAAGTGTCCAAATTGATGGCGTCCATTTGCCATAAGGTCAAGGTGTGGTTTGGGTCTTCCTGAGGTCCAATCAACTCAGGACCAGCTTAGCTGTTCTCAGGGTGTGCTTAAACACTCACACAGTAAAGTGCAAGGCTGTACTTTGAAAGGAAGTGTCCAATTTGGTGATGTCAGTTCAGGAAGCATTAATGTTTCCTGAATTGACGTCTATTTAGGAAGCGTTTCTGTTTCCCAAATTGACATTGCGGTTCTGGTCTTTGCAAAGGTACACTACACTCAAGCCCACTGTAGCTAGTCTCAGGGCATGCTAAAACCCCCACACACCAAGGTAAAATACTCTAAGTTAATAAGAAGTGTCCAAATTGATGGCGTCCATTTGCCATAAGGTCAAGGTGTGGTTTGGGTCTTCCTGAGGTCCAATCAACTCAGGACCAGCTTAGCTGGTCTCAGGGTGTGCTTAAACACTCACACAGTAAAGTGCAAGGCTGTACTTTGAAAGGAAGTGTCCAATTTGGTGATGTCAGTTCAGGAAGCATTAATGTTTCCTGAATTGACGTCTATTTAGGAAGCGTTTCTGTTTCCCAAATTGACATTGCGGTTCTGGTCTTTGCAAAGGTACACTACACTCAAGCCCACTGTAGCTAGTCTCAGGGCATGCTAAAACCCCCACACACCAAGGTAAAATACTCTAAGTTAATAAGAAGTGTCCAAATTGATGGCGTCCATTTGCCATAAGGTCAAGGTGTGGTTTGGGTCTTCCTGAGGTCCAATCAACTCAGGACCAGCTTAGCTGGTCTCAGGGTGTGCTTAAACACTCACAGTAAAGTGCAAGGCTGTACTTTGAAAGGAAGTGTCCAATTTGGTGATGTCAGTTCAGGAAGCATTAATGTTTCCTGAATTGACGTCTATTTAGGAAGCGTTTCTGTTTCCCAAATTGACATTGCGGTTCTGGTCTTTGCAAAGGTACACTACACTCAAGCCCACTGTAGCTAGTCTCAGGGCATGCTAAAACCCCCACACACCAAGGTAAAATACTCTAAGTTAATAAGAAGTGTCCAAATTGATGGCGTCCATTTGCCATAAGGTCAAGGTGTGGTTTGGGTCTTCCTGAGGTCCAATCAACTCAGGACCAGCTTAGCTGGTCTCAGGGTGTGCTTAAACACTCACAGTAAAGTGCAAGGCTGTACTTTGAAAGGAAGTGTCCAATTTGGTGATGTCAGTTCAGGAAGCATTAATGTTTCCTGAATTGACGTCTATTTAGGAAGCGTTTCTGTTTCCCAAATTGACATTGCGGTTCTGGTCTTTGCAAAGGTACACTACACTCAAGCCCACTGTAGCTAGTCTCAGGGCATGCTAAAACCCCCACACACCAAGGTAAAATACTCTAAGTTAATAAGAAGTGTCCAAATTGATGGCGTCCATTTGCCATAAGGTCAAGGTGTGGTTTGGGTCTTCCTGAGGTCCAATCAACTCAGGACCAGCTTAGCTGGTCTCAGGGTGTGCTTAAACACTCACACAGTAAAGTGCAAGGCTGTACTTTGAAAGGAAGTGTCCAATTTGGTGATGTCGGTTCAGGAAGCATTAATGTTTCCTGAATTGACGTCTATTTAGGAAGCGTTTCTGTTTCCCAAATTGACATTGCGGTTCTGGTCTTTGCAAAGGTACACTACACTCAAGCCCACTGTAGCTAGTCTCAGGGCATGCTAAAACCCCCACACACCAAGGTAAAATACTCTAAGTTAATAAGAAGTGTCCAAATTGATGGCGTCCATTTGCCATAAGGTCAAGGTGTGGTTTGGGTCTTCCTGAGGTCCAATCAACTCAGGACCAGCTTAGCTGGTCTCAGGGTGTGCTTAAACACTCACACAGTAAAGTGCAAGGCTGTACTTTGAAAGGAAGTGTCCAATTTGGTGATGTCAGTTCAGGAAGCATTAATGTTTCCTGAATTGACGTCTATTTAGGAAGCGTTTCTGTTTCCCAAATTGACATTGCGGTTCTGGTCTTTGCAAAGGTACACTACACTCAAGCCCACTGTAGCTAGTCTCAGGGCATGCTAAAACCCCCACACACCAAGGTAAAATACTCTAAGTTAATAAGAAGTGTCCAAATTGATGGCGTCCATTTGCCATAAGGTCAAGGTGTGGTTTGGGTCTTCCTGAGGTCCAATCAACTCAGGACCAGCTTAGCTGGTCTCAGGGTGTGCTTAAACACTCACACAGTAAAGTGCAAGGCTGTACTTTGAAAGGAAGTGTCCAATTTGGTGATGTCGGTTCAGGAAGCATTAATGTTTCCTGAATTGACGTCTATTTAGGAAGCGTTTCTGTTTCCCAAATTGACATTGCGGTTCTGGTCTTTGCAAAGGTACACTACACTCAAGCCCACTGTAGCTAGTCTCAGGGCATGCTAAAACCCCCACACACCAAGGTAAAATACTCTAAGTTAATAAGAAGTGTCCAAATTGATGGCGTCCATTTGCCATAAGGTCAAGGTGTGGTTTGGGTCTTCCTGAGGTCCAATCAACTCAGGACCAGCTTAGCTGGTCTCAGGGTGTGCTTAAACACTCACACAGTAAAGTGCAAGGCTGTACTTTGAAAGGAAGTGTCCAATTTGGTGATGTCAGTTCAGGAAGCATTAATGTTTCCTGAATTGACGTCTATTTAGGAAGCGTTTCTGTTTCCCAAATTGACATTGCGGTTCTGGTCTTTGCAAAGGTACACTACACTCAAGCCCACTGTAGCTAGTCTCAGGGCATGCTAAAACCCCCACACACCAAGGTAAAATACTCTAAGTTAATAAGAAGTGTCCAAATTGATGGCGTCCATTTGCCATAAGGTCAAGGTGTGGTTTGGGTCTTCCTGAGGTCCAATCAACTCAGGACCAGCTTAGCTGGTCTCAGGGTGTGCTTAAACACTCACACAGTAAAGTGCAAGGCTGTACTTTGAAAGGAAGTGTCCAATTTGGTGATGTCGGTTCAGGAAGCATTAATGTTTCCTGAATTGACGTCTATTTAGGAAGCGTTTCTGTTTCCCAAATTGACATTGCGGTTCTGGTCTTTGCAAAGGTACACTACACTCAAGCCCACTGTAGCTAGTCTCAGGGCATGCTAAAACCCCCACACACCAAGGTAAAATACTCTAAGTTAATAAGAAGTGTCCAAATTGATGGCGTCCATTTGCCATAAGGTCAAGGTGTGGTTTGGGTCTTCCTGAGGTCCAATCAACTCAGGACCAGCTTAGCTGGTCTCAGGGTGTGCTTAAACACTCACACAGTAAAGTGCAAGGCTGTACTTTGAAAGGAAGTGTCCAATTTGGTGATGTCAGTTCAGGAAGCATTAATGTTTCCTGAATTGACGTCTATTTAGGAAGCGTTTCTGTTTCCCAAATTGACATTGCGGTTCTGGTCTTTGCAAAGGTACACTACACTCAAGCCCACTGTAGCTAGTCTCAGGGCATGCTAAAACCCCCACACACCAAGGTAAAATACTCTAAGTTAATAAGAAGTGTCCAAATTGATGGCGTCCATTTGCCATAAGGTCAAGGTGTGGTTTGGGTCTTCCTGAGGTCCAATCAACTCAGGACCAGCTTAGCTGGTCTCAGGGTGTGCTTAAACACTCACACAGTAAAGTGCAAGGCTGTACTTTGAAAGGAAGTGTCCAATTTGGTGATGTCAGTTCAGGAAGCATTAATGTTTCCTGAATTGACGTCTATTTAGGAAGCGTTTCTGTTTCCCAAATTGACATTGCGGTTCTGGTCTTTGCAAAGGTACACTACACTCAAGCCCACTGTAGCTAGTCTCAGGGCATGCTAAAACCCCCACACACCAAGGTAAAATACTCTAAGTTAATAAGAAGTGTCCAAATTGATGGCGTCCATTTGCCATAAGGTCAAGGTGTGGTTTGGGTCTTCCTGAGGTCCAATCAACTCAGGACCAGCTTAGCTGGTCTCAGGGTGTGCTTAAACACTCACACAGTAAAGTGCAAGGCTGTACTTTGAAAGGAAGTGTCCAATTTGGTGATGTCGGTTCAGGAAGCATTAATGTTTCCTGAATTGACGTCTATTTAGGAAGCGTTTCTGTTTCCCAAATTGACATTGCGGTTCTGGTCTTTGCAAAGGTACACTACACTCAAGCCCACTGTAGCTAGTCTCAGGGCATGCTAAAACCCCCACACACCAAGGTAAAATACTCTAAGTTAATAAGAAGTGTCCAAATTGATGGCGTCCATTTGCCATAAGGTCAAGGTGTGGTTTGGGTCTTCCTGAGGTCCAATCAACTCAGGACCAGCTTAGCTGGTCTCAGGGTGTGCTTAAACACTCACACAGTAAAGTGCAAGGCTGTACTTTGAAAGGAAGTGTCCAATTTGGTGATGTCAGTTCAGGAAGCATTAATGTTTCCTGAATTGACGTCTATTTAGGAAGCGTTTCTGTTTCCCAAATTGACATTGCGGTTCTGGTCTTTGCAAAGGTACACTACACTCAAGCCCACTGTAGCTAGTCTCAGGGCATGCTAAAACCCCCACACACCAAGGTAAAATACTCTAAGTTAATAAGAAGTGTCCAAATTGATGGCGTCCATTTGCCATAAGGTCAAGGTGTGGTTTGGGTCTTCCTGAGGTCCAATCAACTCAGGACCAGCTTAGCTGGTCTCAGGATGTGCTTAAACACTCACACAGTAAAGTGCAAGGCTGTACTTTGAAAGGAAGTGTCCAATTTGGTGATGTCAGTTCAGGAAGCATTAATGTTTCCTGAATTGACGTCTATTTAGGAAGCGTTTCTGTTTCCCAAATTGACATTGCGGTTCTGGTCTTTGCAAAGGTACACTACACTCAAGCCCACTGTAGCTAGTCTCAGGGCATGCTAAAACCCCCACACACCAAGGTAAAATACTCTAAGTTAATAAGAAGTGTCCAAATTGATGGCGTCCATTTGCCATAAGGTCAAGGTGTGGTTTGGGTCTTCCTGAGGTCCAATCAACTCAGGACCAGCTTAGCTGGTCTCAGGGTGTGCTTAAACACTCACACAGTAAAGTGCAAGGCTGTACTTTGAAAGGAAGTGTCCAATTTGGTGATGTCGGTTCAGGAAGCATTAATGTTTCCTGAATTGACGTCTATTTAGGAAGCGTTTCTGTTTCCCAAATTGACATTGCGGTTCTGGTCTTTGCAAAGGTACACTACACTCAAGCCCACTGTAGCTAGTCTCAGGGCATGCTAAAACCCCCACACACCAAGGTAAAATACTCTAAGTTAATAAGAAGTGTCCAAATTGATGGCGTCCATTTGCCATAAGGTCAAGGTGTGGTTTGGGTCTTCCTGAGGTCCAATCAACTCAGGACCAGCTTAGCTGGTCTCAGGGTGTGCTTAAACACTCACACAGTAAAGTGCAAGGCTGTACTTTGAAAGGAAGTGTCCAATTTGGTGATGTCAGTTCAGGAAGCATTAATGTTTCCTGAATTGACGTCTATTTAGGAAGCGTTTCTGTTTCCCAAATTGACATTGCGGTTCTGGTCTTTGCAAAGGTACACTACACTCAAGCCCACTGTAGCTAGTCTCAGGGCATGCTAAAACCCCCACACACCAAGGTAAAATACTCTAAGTTAATAAGAAGTGTCCAAATTGATGGCGTCCATTTGCCATAAGGTCAAGGTGTGGTTTGGGTCTTCCTGAGGTCCAATCAACTCAGGACCAGCTTAGCTGGTCTCAGGGTGTGCTTAAACAGTCACACAGTAAAGTGCAAGGCTGTACTTTGAAAGGAAGTGTCCAATTTGGTGATGTCAGTTCAGGAAGCATTAATGTTTCCTGAATTGACGTCTATTTAGGAAGCGTTTCTGTTTCCCAAATTGACATTGCGGTTCTGGTCTTTGCAAAGGTACACTACACTCAAGCCCACTGTAGCTAGTCTCAGGGCATGCTAAAACCCCCACACACCAAGGTAAAATACTCTAAGTTAATAAGAAGTGTCCAAATTGATGGCGTCCATTTGCCATAAGGTCAAGGTGTGGTTTGGGTCTTCCTGAGGTCCAATCAACTCAGGACCAGCTTAGCTGGTCTCAGGGTGTGCTTAAACACTCACACAGTAAAGTGCAAGGCTGTACTTTGAAAGGAAGTGTCCAATTTGGTGATGTCAGTTCAGGAAGCATTAATGTTTCCTGAATTGACGTCTATTTAGGAAGCGTTTCTGTTTCCCAAATTGACATTGCGGTTCTGGTCTTTGCAAAGGTACACTACACTCAAGCCCACTGTAGCTAGTCTCAGGGCATGCTAAAACCCCCACACACCAAGGTAAAATACTCTAAGTTAATAAGAAGTGTCCAAATTGATGGCGTCCATTTGCCATAAGGTCAAGGTGTGGTTTGGGTCTTCCTGAGGTCCAATCAACTCAGGACCAGCTTAGCTGGTCTCAGGGTGTGCTTAAACAGTCACACAGTAAAGTGCAAGGCTGTACTTTGAAAGGAAGTGTCCAATTTGGTGATGTCAGTTCAGGAAGCATTAATGTTTCCTGAATTGACGTCTATTTAGGAAGCGTTTCTGTTTCCCAAATTGACATTGCGGTTCTGGTCTTTGCAAAGGTACACTACACTCAAGCCCACTGTAGCTAGTCTCAGGGCATGCTAAAACCCCCACACACCAAGGTAAAATACTCTAAGTTAATAAGAAGTGTCCAAATTGATGGCGTCCATTTGCCATAAGGTCAAGGTGTGGTTTGGGTCTTCCTGAGGTCCAATCAACTCAGGACCAGCTTAGCTGGTCTCAGGGTGTGCTTAAACACTCACACAGTAAAGTGCAAGGCTGTACTTTGAAAGGAAGTGTCCAATTTGGTGATGTCAGTTCAGGAAGCATTAATGTTTCCTGAATTGACGTCTATTTAGGAAGCGTTTCTGTTTCCCAAATTTACATTGCGGTTCTGGTCTTTGCAAAGGTACACTACACTCAAGCCCACTGTAGCTAGTCTCAGGGCATGCTAAAACCCCCACACACCAAGGTAAAATACTCTAAGTTAATAAGAAGTGTCCAAATTGATGGCGTCCATTTGCCATAAGGTCAAGGTGTGGTTTGGGTCTTCCTGAGGTCCAATCAACTCAGGACCAGCTTAGCTGGTCTCAGGGTGTGCTTAAACACTCACACAGTAAAGTGCAAGGCTGTACTTTGAAAGGAAGTGTCCAATTTGGTGATGTCAGTTCAGGAAGCATTAATGTTTCCTGAATTGACGTCTATTTAGGAAGCGTTTCTGTTTCCCAAATTGACATTGCGGTTCTGGTCTTTGCAAAGGTACACTACACTCAAGCCCACTGTAGCTAGTCTCAGGGCATGCTAAAACCCCCACACACCAAGGTAAAATACTCTAAGTTAATAAGAAGTGTCCAAATTGATGGCGTCCATTTGCCATAAGGTCAAGGTGTGGTTTGGGTCTTCCTGAGGTCCAATCAACTCAGGACCAGCTTAGCTGGTCTCAGGGTGTGCTTAAACACTCACACAGTAAAGTGCAAGGCTGTACTTTGAAAGGAAGTGTCCAATTTGGTGATGTCAGTTCAGGAAGCATTAATGTTTCCTGAATTGACGTCTATTTAGGAAGCGTTTCTGTTTCCCAAATTGACATTGCGGTTCTGGTCTTTGCAAAGGTACACTACACTCAAGCCCACTGTAGCTAGTCTCAGGGCATGCTAAAACCCCCACACACCAAGGTAAAATACTCTAAGTTAATAAGAAGTGTCCAAATTGATGGCGTCCATTTGCCATATGGTCAAGGTGGGGTTTGGGTACTTCCTGATGTCCAATCAACTCAGGACCAGCTTAGCTGGTCTCAGGGTGTGCTTAAACACTCACACAGTAAAGTGCAAGGCTGTACTTTGAAAGGAAGTGTCCAATTTGGTGATGTCAGTTAAGGAAGCATTAATGTTTCCTGAATTGATGTCAATTTAGGAAGCGTTTCTGTTTCCCGAATTGACATTGCGGTTGACCTTTACAACATTTCATGGTGGTCATGACCTTTCTGCTACAACTAGACACTTGATTCCTTTTCTGCTTTAAAGTTGGCTTCGAGGACAATGTGTGACATGATTTTTGTGCCCATCGGTGCATGGCAAGACACTGACAATGAGCCTCAAAGTTTGCAAGGTCGCCAGGTTTCCCAAAATGACACTGTGTCCATTAGGGAACAGTTTTGTGTACATTAAATATTACATTACAGGACTTTCTGAAGCCTCAGAGATCCCATATTTCACACACAGAGCGGGGACATGGCCTACTACAGTCATGTGAAGTGAAAACTCTCCAAGTCCCTTGGGGAAAAAAGATTGTTTAATTGAGAAATCTAGGCGAAGACAGTGTTAGGCTTATAGCCCGCAACACCCTCTTTCATAGTTGGTCAGATTGGAGTCATTTTTTTTCTGAACATGCGTGAGCTCTGATCTTTTAGTATGTTGTTGCCAGACCCAAGTGGAGTACAGTAGGCTTGGTTTGGACCTGCTGGGACCGAGCATGCCAGTGCCACACAACTGTCATTTTGGGGTACTTTTGCATTGAAAATGTTTTCAATGGGAAATGCTTCTCAAATGGACACCCTTCAAATGATCATATTTCATGTAGAAATTGTCAGAATGGCTTGAAACCTGCACCAAACCCTCAACTCGGAACACAGATTTAGCATGTAGAGCACTGGTTCTGTAAACCCTCTGCATTCCTATATCCTTTCAGGAATGTCCCTAAAGAATGGGACAAGGAGAGCCTTGTAGAGCAGCTTTTGTTATGAAACATATCTCAGATTTGTTTCAGTACATTGATAGTAAGTATCCAATTTGGGATGTCCAGTGTGGTTCTGGGTTTTGCAAAGGTACACTAAACTCAATACCACTGTAGCTGTTCTAAGTGTGTGCTAAAACCCCCTCTCACTAATGTGCATTGCTGTACACCACATGGAAAAAGGTTTCCCCGGTGTAGGATAGGCACCCCCCCATGGACAGTCGATGCTTGCCAAGTTGACCAATGCTTCCCTCGTGGACAGACAATGCTTGCCAAGTGGACCAATGCTTCCCTCGTGGACAGTTGATTGCTTGCCAAGTGGACCAATGCTTCCCTCGTGGACAGTCGATTGCTTGCCAAGTGGACCAATGCTTCCCTCGTGGACAGACGATTGCTTGCCAAGTGGACCAATGCTTCCCTCGTGGACGATTGCTTGCCAAGTGGACCAATGCTTCCCTCGTGGACAGTCGATTGCTTGCCAAGTGGACCAATGCTTCCCTCGTGGACAGACGATTGCTTGCCAAGTGGACCAATGCTTCCCTCGTGGACAAACGATGCTTGCCAAGTGGACGAATGTGTCCCTCGTGGCCAGTCGATTGCTTGCCAAGTGGACGAATGTGTCCCTCGTGGACGATTGCTTGCCAAGTGGACCAATGCTTCCCTCGTGGACAGTTGATTGCTTGCCAAGTGGACCAATGCTTCCCTCGTGGACAGTCGATTGCTTGCCAAGTGGACCAATGCTTCCCTCGTGGACAGTTGATTGCCAAGTGGACCAATGCTTCCCTCGTGGACAGTCGATTGCTTGCCAAGTGGACCAATGCTTCCCTCGTGGACGATTGCTTGCCAAGTGGACCAATGCTTCCCTCGTGGACAGTTGATTGCTTGCCAAGTGGACCAATGCTTCCCTCGTGGACAGTCGATTGCTTGCCAAGTGGACCAATGCCAGGTTTTTGTGTCCACTGGAGTTTCAGGAAATGTTTTGTGTGAATGTTGTGTGCTTTAGTGCACAAACGATGTACAATGTTCATATAATTTAAACAAAGTACTGTTATAAATAACTGAATGAGTAATGGGCTCTTTTTTTGTTCATAGAGCATTGTATAAGATATCTTGGTCGGTTCCCTGTAGTGTCTCAGATGTAGTAGCAGGATGTACGTGCCATATGTGACCGCCGCTGGTAATTTGGTCCTCAACTAGGCATTTTCATTTTTCAGTTTTTTACAGATTATGAAAGTGCAGATTGTAAGCTTTCAAATGAGGTCTCATACATTGAAATCTGAACATATTTGAAGAAGATATGCTTATTTGAATGCTAGTACTGCCAAATCAACTTAGCTGAGAAATCGCCCTCCAAAGTTCTCCAACATTTCACACCTCTGACTGCCAGGTAATGGGCGTGAACAATAGCCTGGTAACCGCACCCCCAGCCACTCCCCCACTGGACGATCTGTCATTATCTGTCAGAGTGGCTGTCAACTTGGGGTATTACCTGAGAGTGGGGTGCTCTCTCACTGATTACCCCACACTCTTTGAGTCAGTATTAATCTTGTGTTGTGAATGCAGTTAAGAACAATATAAGATGAAGTTCAAATTTAACATTCTTTATTGTCAAATACATGATATACATTACAAGCATAAGTAGTAAAGTGTACAAAAAAAGGCAACAGTCTAAGTGTTAAAGTGTACAGTCAGTTGTATAGACGAGGTGCATAGTGTTCATTGTGATCAAGTGCACAACAAAGTAATAAGGTGCATAGTGTTCAATATGATCAAGTGCACAACAAAGTAATAACAAGGTGCATAGTGTTCATTGTGATCAAGTGCACAGCAAAGTAATAACAAGGTGCATAGTGTTCATTGTGATCAAGTGTACAACAAAGTAATAACAGTCCCCAGCTCAATACTCAAGGTAATAACAGTACTCGGCTCAGTATTCAATATTCGAACAATGCAGTCTGTGCAAGTGTGCGCAAGTCTGTGCAAGAGAACACGCAATGCTTCAGTATACAAACAGGAAAAGGCTGTGGCCTTTCTCCTGCAGTGCTGTCCATCCTGATGATCTGCAGTGAATCTACAAGCGGACAGTCTTGTTCTGAGCTGCTGTGGAGTTTGGCGGGGGACATGTGATGTCTCGTCCCTCATCAGAACAGAACTCTCTGATCTTGTTAAAGAGATATGTCTGTCTGGCCATGTCCAGTCCGGGTGGGGCATGCACAGGAAGACCTTCTCTGGGGGGCAGGACATCAGGCTTGCGCAGCAGCTGAAACTCAACTGCTGGTGCATCACGGTGTTCTCTGGCCACAACCATGCCAGGTCTCTCTGCATCAAAACTGCAATAGAATAGAAGGAAGAAAGTACATTAAACTATTGCCCACAGTACTGGCACTCCATATACATAAAATAGTACCAGAAAGTGTTGATTAAATAGACTAGCTAATGCATGATAATTACCTGAAGTGCTGGTAACTCGAAATCTGTGGGAGTGCCCGGAAGTAGGGTTTCAGATGCTCTTGCCAGTTGTAGCTTTCAACAAGCACGGTGCCGTCTTCCAGTCCAACAAGCTGGGGGATGTTGACGTGCTTCACAGGAGAGCTGTCCCTGACGACTCCAGCAATGGCAGACAGAGTGTCCACTCTGGTCTTCCTGAAGCTCTGCTTGACCAGGCCGAAGCACCAGTCAGGGCCAAACTTGGTGTGGCCTGCAATCAGGAAGTGGACGTCCAGCTGCAGGTGAAGCTTGTGCATGGTCCGCCAAGCACAGTACCACAGCACAAAATTGTTCTTGTTTTGTCCACGGCAGTTGTCGCAATGAAGGTCCACGTGTGTTTCTCCAACTCCATAGTTGTTGAAGAAATGATGCACGTAGTTGATGACTGCATTGCTGCCCTTGCTTGAGGCCATCCCTTCGTCGATCAGGTAGTTCACTTGCTTCGGTATTCCCTCACAGCAGACACCAAAAATGCCACACTTACGAGGAGTCAAGAAGTACATGGGTCCTGGCTGAAAAGGGTCAGAAGGGAAGTGAACCTAAGAGACAAAGGAAAAAATAGGAAGAAAAGGAAAAGATGAGATGCATTGAAAATCAAAAACACACATGTAACCCTAACCATACCACATCACATCACAACACACTCATCATAGGATGAACGTATTCTCACCTGTTGTGCAAAATCAAAGCTGTAGTGCATAGTGATCTTCTTGCTGGCTGGTGTGGAGGGGCCAAGGGAGAGCTGCAAATCCTCACAGGTCTTGGCACATGCAGCTTTCATGTCATTGTAGAGTGACCGCTCCTGTAGAACAAGGTTGAGATGCTGCTCCTGCTTCTTCAGCTTGGCTGATTTCACGTTGTCAGGCAGGTTGGCACTTCGGTAAACTTGATAGTTGTTGCTCTGACACAGCCAGCAGAGATCTGTCCGGGGTTTGGTGCTTGCTATGTGAGGGAGCAATGACTTCCACAGCCGTCTGAAGGTGTCCAGAGCCACAACACGGTGTTCTGAAAATAAATAATATTTTATTTGTATGATATTATTGAATTAAATATGTATGTTTTTAACCATAGGATGTCAAAGTATGTATGTATCCAACTTTTACATACCAAGCTTTTCCACAGCATCTTTGTAGAGCCGCCACACTGTAGTTTTGGAGACATTGGATGGCAGCAACTTTGCAGTTAAATCCCTGTGACCAGGGTGTCTGCCAGGCAAGACAATGGCATGGTCTTCAGCGTAGTTGCCGATGAACGTCACAACTCGTTCGATGTCCTCTTTCTTAAGGAAGTAGCGGTTTGTACGTGGACCCTTCTTCCTTTCTCGCACTTGTCCACCATTCTCCTGGTAGTCTTGGGCTATGGCCTGGAGCTTGTTCTTGCTCATGCTGTAACCAAAACAAAAAACAAGGTGTCAGACTAACATACCTCTCATGCTCTCTCATTCTGTTTCTCTCTGTAATAGCTACCTAGCTAGCTAGATATTAGCTGCCTCGCTGGGTAGTTTAGGAACACAGGGCTAGCTCAGCTAACTAGCATGTTAGCTAACGTTAGCTAGCTAGATATTAGCTGCCTTGCTGGGTAGTTTAGGAACACAGGGCTAGCTCAGCTAACTAGCATGTTAGCTAACGTTAGCTAGCTAGATATTAGCTGCCTCGCTGGGTAGTTTAGGAACACAGGGCTAGCTCAGCTAACTAGCATGTTAGCTAACGTTAGCTAGCTAGATATTAGCTGCCTCGCTGGGTAGTTTAGGAACACAGGGCTAGCTCAGCTAACTAGCATGTTAGCTAACGTTAGCTAGCTAGATATTAGCTGCCTCGCTGGGTAGTTTAGGAACACAGGGCTAGCTCAGCTAACTAGCATGTTAGCTAACGTTAGCTAGCTATATATTAGCTGCCTCGCTGGGTAGTTTAGGAACACAGGGCTAGCTCAGCTAACTAGCATGTTAGCTAACGTTAGCTAGCTAGATATTAGCTGCCTCGCTGGGTAGTTTAGGAACGAAGGGACAGCTCAGCTAACTAGCATGTTAGCTAACGTTAGCTAGCTAGCCTTTGTTAGTTAGTGCTAGATTTGTTATGCTAGCTAGACTCAGTCACTTGTTTAGAAATGAGCTACTGCTAAACGACTAACGTAAATGTAAACAGCACAGGTAGTATAAAGATAGCTTACCCTATAGAAAAGCAGAAAGCTTGGCGGCAGACAACCGTCGTGTGAATCTGGTACGTCGTTCGCCGCAACTTTCGCTTGGTAGCAACTTGCTTTGTTGAAACAGTCAGCTCTGTATCACAGTTCAACACGTACAAAACTGCGTGTACGAACGAGTCCTGCTCTCCTGGAGTTCTAGCTGCCATGTTCAGTCTCGACCGGTAAACCAATTCAGGGTTCACTTTGCGAAGGCAAGAGGTAGGAGCCACAGCAGAATTCTCCTTTCGTCTCACTTGGCACTTGCAATCAAAGTTTTTGATCCTGTCCATTTCTTCTGTTTCACAGTCGATGTTCACGGTAACAATATCGATTGCTCGTAAAACTCTTTCCATGTCCTGGATGCCATCCCCCTCTTCTCCATCTTCGTCGACTTCCAGCTCGAGATCAGAAGCATTGTCCTCTTCTTCACTACCACATTCCGAGTTTGTACCATCGTCAACATCCATGTAGTCCTTTAGGTACGAATCCATAAGTTCTCCATTGTCGAATCGTCGAGCGGCGTTGAGCAGATCTTTGTTCAGAGCTTTCGCAAAAGCAGTAGCATCCATGGTTAAACGTGGAACTGAATGTAAACAAACACCTTATATCTTATGGGCAGGGTGGGGGGCGGAGAACCCGGAAGCAATAGCCAATGAAAACAAATCATGCTAATCGATCTGCCCGCCCCCAAGCCCGGCTCGAAATCAGCTAAAAACGAGCTTAGTTTGCAGACTAATTAAACGTATTTCGTGAACCTAAAACTGTTGTCTGTTATAGTAAGTAGGTTCTTCACAACTTCAACTTTGGTAATACACCAAAAAACAAAAAACGAAAAAAAACGTTTTTTTAGTTATTTTGCCCTCTAGCGCATTTCGGGGTTTGCCGAGTTGCGGACCAAATCACCAGCCGCTGTCACATATACAAGCGCAAGCTACTTGTAACTATAGAAAGAAAGAAACTGGGTATGGAAAGCACAAGATTGGAAATGGAATATAAGCGGCACTAATAAAGGTCAAGCTAGAGATAAGAAAGCTGAAACAGGATGAAAGTAAATTCGAACACTAAAATTATTGATTACTAGTTATTTTGAATAACATTGTTTCAATGTATAATGCAATGCATAATATAGTTGAATCAATGTTGATGCAATTCTACATTCTTTCAATGTTGATCATATCGTCATTGAATCAAGGTTGATTCATTGTCGGGATTGATTGAAAATTCAATGTTCTTTCAATGTTGATCATAGCGAGCACTTTCAATGTTATTTTCAATGTCTGACATCAATGTTGATCTCAATCTTCAGCGTGACAATATCTCAATGTTGATTCAATGACTTTTTGCTATCTGGGATTGCTGTTGTACACCGACCTGTGGCGGCTGTACGCGGCTGTTTCTCATGATTGGTTAGGAGTAGGAGGCTGATCTCAGAGTATATTAATGCCACCCTTTGCTACTTGAGGTCCCCCGCTTCATAGCCTCCTAGCCCCCACCACTTTGGAGAAATGTGGCGTTTACCGCCGCCATAGGTCGGTGTACAACCGCAATAGGTTTACATGATAAAATTAAAATTGCTTGAATCAACTCAACCCTCTGCACAGTAACAGTACACCATGGAGACATAAACCTACTGCCATATCAACCTCCTACCCCAAGACACTTTGGAGATATCGACCCGTACACTCACCATGTAAACCTATTGCTGTTGTACACCGACCTGTGGCGGCTGTACGCGGCTGTTTCTCATGATTGGTTGGGAGTAGGAGGCTGATCTCAGAGTATGTTCATGCCACCCTTTGGTACTTGAGGACCCCTGCTTTATAGCCTCCTAGCCCCCACCACTTTGGAGAAATGTGGCACTTACCGCCGCCATAGGTCGGTGTACAACCGCAATAGGTTTACATGATAAAATTAAAATTGCTTGAATCAACTCAACCCTCTGCACAGTAACAGTACACCATGGAGATATAAACCTACTGCCATATCAACCTCCTACCCCAAGACACTTTGGAGATATCGACCCGTACACTCACCATGTAAACCTATTGCTGTTGTACACCGACCTGTGGCGGCTGTACGCGGCTGTTTCTCATGATTGGTTGGGAGTAGGAGGCTGATCTCAGAGTATGTTCATGCCACCCTTTGGTACTTGAGGATTCCGGCTTCATAGCCTCCTAGCCCCCACCACTTTGGAGAAATGTGGCATGTATCTCCGCCATAGGTCGGTGTACAACCGCAATAGGTTTACATGTTAAAATTAAAATTGCTCGGATTGGCTCGAAACCTATGCACAGTAACAGTACACCATAAAGACATGAACATACTGCAATATCAGCCTCCTAGACCAAGAATCTTTGGAGATATTGACCCGTACACTCACCATGTAAACCTATTGCTGTTGTACACCGACCTGTGGCGGCTGTACGCGGCTGTTTCTCATGATTGGTTGGGAGTAGGAGGCTGATCTCAGAGTATGTTCATGCCACCCTTTGGTACTTGAGGACCCCTGCTTTATAGCCTCCTAGCCCCCACCACTTTGGAGAAATGTGGCGTGTACCGCCGCCATAGGTCGGTGTACAACCGCAATAGGTTTACATGTTAAAATTAAAATTGCTCGGATTGGCTCGAAACCTATGCACAGTAACAGTACACCATGGAGACATGAACATACTGCAATATCAGCCTCCTAGACCAAGAATCTTTGGAGATATTGACCCGTACACTCACCATGTAAACCTATTGCTGTTGTACACCCACCTGTGGCGGCTGTACGCGGCTGTTTCTCATGATTGGTTGGGAGTAGGAGGCTGATCTCAGAGTATGTTCATGCCACCCTTTGGTACTTGAGGATTCCGGCTTCATAGCCTCCTAGCCCCCACCACTTTGGAGAAATGTGGCACTTACCGCCGCCATAGGTCGGTGTACAACCGCAATAGGTTTACATGATAAAATTAAAATTGCTTGAATCAACTCAACCCTCTGCACAGTAACAGTACACCATGGAGATATAAACCTACTGCCATATCAACCTCCTACCCCAAGACACTTTGGAGATATCGACCCGTACACTCACCATGTAAACCTATTGCTGTTGTACACCGACCTGTGGTGGCTGTACGCGGCTCTTTCTCATGATTGGTTGGGAGTAGGAGGCTGATCTCAGAGTATGTTCATGCCACCCTTTGGTACTTGAGGATTCCGGCTTCATAGCCTCCTAGCCCCCACCACTTTGGAGAAATGTGGCATGTATCTCCGCCATAGGTCGGTGTACAACCGCAATAGGTTTACATGTTAAAATTAAAATTGCTCGGATTGGCTCGAAATCTATGCACAGTAACAGTACACCATGGAGACATGAACATACTGCAATATCAGCCTCCTAGACCAAGAATCTTTGGAGATATTGACCCGTACACTCACCATGTAAACCTATTGCTGTTGTACACCGACCTGTGGCGGCTGTACGCGGCTGTTTCTCATGATTGGTTGGGAGTAGGAGGCTGATCTCAGAGTATGTTCATGCCACCCTTTGGTACTTGAGGATTCCGGCTTCATAGCCTCCTAGCCCCCACCACTTTGGAGAAATGTGGCATGTATCTCCGCCATAGGTCGGTGTACAACCGCAATAGGTTTACATGTTAAAATTAAAATTGCTCGGATTGGCTCGAAATCTATGCACAGTAACAGTACACCATGGAGACATGAACATACTGCAATATCAGCCTCCTAGACCAAGAATCTTTGGAGATATTGACCCGTACACTCACCATGTAAACCTATTGCTGTTGTACACCGACCTGTGGCGGCTGTACGCGGCTGTTTCTCATGATTGGTTGGGAGTAGGAGGCTGATCTCAGAGTATGTTCATGCCACCCTTTGGTACTTGAGGACCCCTGCTTTATAGCCTCCTAGCCCCCACCACTTTGGAGAAATGTGGCGTGTACCGCCGCCATAGGTCGGTGTACAACCGCAATAGGTTTACATGTTAAAATTAAAATTGCTCGGATTGGCTCGAAACCTATGCACAGTAACAGTACACCATGGAGACATGAACATACTGCAATATCAGACTCCTAGACCAAGAATCTTTGGAGATATTGACCCGTACACTCACCATGTAAACCTATTGCTGTTGTACACCCACCTGTGGCGGCTGTACGCGGCTGTTTCTCATGATTGGTTGGGAGTAGGAGGCTGATCTCAGAGTATGTTCATGCCACCCTTTGGTACTTGAGGACCCCCGCTTTATAGCCTCCTAGCCCCCACCACTTTGGATAAATGTGGCGTGTTCCACCGCCATAGGTCGGTGTACAACCGCAATAGGTTTACATGTTACAATTAAGATTGCTCGGATTGGCTCGAAACCTATGCACAGTAACAGTACACCATGGAGACATGAACATACTGCAATATCAGCCTCCTAGACCAAGAATCTTTGGAGATATTGACCCGTACACTCACCATGTAAACCTATTGCTGTTGTACACCGACCTGTAACGGCTGTACGCGGCTGTTTCTCATGATTGGTTGGGAGTAGGAGGCTGATCTCAGAGTATATTAATGCCACCCTTTGCTACTTGAGGTCCCCCGCTTCATAGCCTCCTAGCCCCCACCACTTTGGAGAAATGTGGCGTTTACCGCCGCCATAGGTCGGTGTACAACCGCAATAGGTTTACATGATAAAATTAAAATTGCTTGAATCAACTCAACCCTCTGCACAGTAACAGTACACCATGGAGACATAAACCTACTGCCATATCAACCTCCTACCCCAAGACACTTTGGAGATATCGACCCGTACACTCACTATGTAAACCTATTGCTGTTGTACACCGACCTGTGGCGGCTGTACGCGGCTGTTTCTCATGATTGGTTGGGAGTAGGAGGCTGATCTCAGAGTATGTTCATGCCACCCTTTGGTACTTGAGGACCCCTGCTTTATAGCCTCCTAGCCCCCACCACTTTGGAGAAATGTGGCATGTACCGCCGCCATAGGTCGGTGTACAACCGCAATAGGTTTACATGTTAAAATTAAAATTGCTCGGATTGGCTCGAAACCTATGCACAGTAACAGTACACCATGGAGACATGAACATACTGCAATATCAGCCTCCTAGACCAAGAATCTTTGGAGATATTGACCCGTACACTCACCATGTAAACCTATTGCTGTTGTACACCCACCTGTGGCGGCTGTACGCGGCTGTTTCTCATGATTAGTTGGGAGTAGGAGGCTGATCTCAGAGTATGTTCATGCCACCCTTTGGTACTTGAGGACCCCCGCTTTATAGCCTCCTAGCCCCCACCACTTTGGAGAAATGTGGCGTGTACCGCCGCCATAGGTCGGTGTACAACCGCAATAGGTTTACATGTTAAAATAAAATTGCTCGGATTGGCTCGAAACCTATGCACAGTAACAGTACACCATGGAGACATGAACATACTGCAATATCAGCCTCCTAGACCAAGAATCTTTGGAGATATTGACCCGTACACTCACCATGTAAACCTATTGCTGTTGTACACCCACCTGTGGCGGCTGTACGCGGCTGTTTCTCATGATTAGTTGGGAGTAGGAGGCTGATCTCAGAGTATGTTCATGCCACCCTTTGGTACTTGAGGACCCCCGCTTCATAGCCTCCTAGCCCCCACCACTTTGGAGAAATGTGGCACTTACCGCCGCCATAGGTCGGTGTACAACCGCAATAGGTTTACATGATAAAATTAAAATTGCTTGAATCAACTCAACCCTCTGCACAGTAACAGTACACCATGGAGATATAAACCTACTGCCATATCAACCTCCTACCCCAAGACACTTTGGAGATATCGACCCGTACACTCACCATGTAAACCTATTGCTGTTGTACACCGACCTGTGGTGGCTGTACGCGGCTGTTTCTCATGATTGGTTGGGAGTAGGAGGCTGATCTCAGAGTATGTTCATGCCACCCTTTGGTACTTGAGGACCCCTGCTTTATAGCCTCCTAGCCCCCACCACTTTGGAGAAATGTGGCGTGTACCGCCGCCATAGGTCGGTGTACAACCGCAATAGGTTTACATGTTAAAATTAAAATTGCTCGGATTGGCTCGAAACCTATGCACAGTAACAGTACACCATGGAGACATGAACATTCTGCAATATCAGCCTCCTAGACCAAGAATCTTTGGAGATATTGACCCGTACACTCACCATGTAAACCTATTGCTGTTGTACACCCACCTGTGGCGGCTGTACGCGGCTGTTTCTCATGATTGGTTGGGAGTAGGAGGCTGATCTCAGAGTATGTTCATGCCACCCTTTGGTACTTGAGGACCCCCGCTTTATAGCCTCCTAGCCCCCACCACTTTGGAGAAATGTGGCGTGTACCGCCGCCATAGGTCGGTGTACAACCGCAATAGGTTTACATGTTAAAATAAAAATTGCTCGGATTGGCTCGAAACCTATGCACAGTAACTGTACACCATGAAGACATGAACATACTGCAATATCAGCCTCCTAGACCAATAATCTTTGGAGATATTGACCCGTACACTAACCATGTAAACCTATTGCTGTTGTACACCGACCTGTGGCGGCTGTACGCGGCTGTTTCTCATGATTGGTTGGGAGTAGGAGGCTGATCTCAGAGTATGTTCATGCCACCCTTTGGTACTTGAGGATTCCCGCTTTATAGCCTCCTAGCCCCCACCACTTTGGAGAAATGTGGCGTGTACCGCCGCCATAGGTCGGTGTACAACAGCAATAAGTTTACATGTTAAAATTAAAATTGCTCGGATTGGCTCGAAACCTATGCACAGTAACAGTCCACCATGGAGACATGAACATACAGCAATATCAGCCTCCTAGACCAAGAATCCTTGGAGATATTGACCCGTACACTCACCATGTAAACCTATTGCTGTTGTACACCGACCTGTGGCGGCTGTACGCGGCTGTTTCTCATGATTGGTTGGGAGTAGGAGGCTGATCTCAGAGTATGTTCATGCCACCCCTTGGTACTTGAGGATTCCGGCTTTATAGCCTCCTAGCCCCCACCACTTTGGAGAAATGTGGCATGTATCGCCGCCATAGGTCGGTGTACAACCGCAATAGGTTTACATGTTAAAATTAAAATTGCTCGGATTGGCTCGAAACCTATGCACAGTAACAGTACACCATGGAGACATGAACATACTGCAATATCAGCCTCCTAGACCAAGAATCTTTGGAGATATTGACCCGTACACTCACCATGTAAACCTATTGCTGTTGTACACCGACCTGTGGCGGCTGTACGCGGCTGTTTCTCATGATTGGTTGGGAGTAGGAGGCTGATCTCAGAGTATGTTCATGCCACCCTTTGGTACTTGAGGACCCCTGCTTTATAGCCTCCTTGCCCCCACCACTTTGGAGAAATGTGGCGTGTACCGCCGCCATAGGTCGGTGTACAACCGCAATAGGTTTACATGTTAAAATTAAAATTGCTCGGATTGGCTCGAAACCTATGCACAGTAACAGTACACCATGGAGACATGAACATACTGCAATATCAGCCTCCTAGACCAATAATCTTTGGAGATATTGACCCGTACACTAACCATGTAAACCTATTGCTGTTGTACACCGACCTGTGGCGGCTGTACGCGGCTGTTTCTCATGATTGGTTGGGAGTAGGAGGCTGATCTCAGAGTATGTTCATGCCACCCTTTGGTACTTGAGGATTCCCGCTTTAAAGCCTCCTAGCCCCCACCACTTTGGAGAAATGTGGCGTGTACTGCCGCCATAGGTCGGTGTACAACCGCAATAAGTTTACATGTTAAAATTAAAATTGCTCGGATTGGCTCGAAACCTATGCACAGTAACAGTCCACCATGGAGACATGAACATACTGCAATATCAGCCTCCTAGACCAAGAATCCTTGGAGATATTGACCCATACACTCACCATGTAAACCTATTGCTGTTGTACACCGACCTGTGGCGGCTGTACGCGGCTGTTTCTCATGATTGGTTGGGAGTAGGAGGCTGATCTCAGAGTATGTTCATGCCACCCTTTGGTACTTGAGGACCCCCGCTTTATAGCCTCCTAGCCCCCACCACTTTGGAGAAATGTGGCGTGTACCGCCGCCATAGGTCGGTGTACAACCGCAATAGGTTTACATGTTAAAATAAAAATTGCTCGGATTGGCTCGAAACCTATGCACAGTAACTGTACACCATGAAGACATGAACATACTGCAATATCAGCCTCCTAGACCAAGAATCCTTGGAGATATTGACCCGTACACTCACCATGTAAACCTATTGCTGTTGTACACCGACCTGTGGCGGCTGTACGGTTGGGAGTAGGAGGCTGATCTCAGAGTATGTTCATGCCACCCTTTGGTACTTGAGGACCCCCGCTTTATAGCCTCCTAGCCCCCACCACTTTGGAGAAATGTGGCGTCTTCCACCGCCATATGTCGGTGTACAACCGCAATAGGTTTACATGTTACAATTAAAATTGCTCGGATTGGCTCGAAACCTATGCACAGTAACAGTACACCATGAAGACATGAACATACTGCAATATCAGCCTCCTAGACCAATAATCTTTGGAGATATTGACCCGTACACTAACCATGTAAACCTATTGCTGTTGTACACCGACCTGTGGCGGCTGTACGCGGCTGTTTCTCATGATTGGTTGGGAGTAGGAGGCTGATCTCAGAGTATGTTCATGCCACCCTTTGGTACTTGAGGACCCCCACTTTATAGCCTCCTAGCCCCCACCACTTTGGAGAAATGTGGCGTGTTCCACCGCCATAGGTCGGTGTACAACCGCAATAGGTTTACATGTTACAATTAAAATTGCTCGGATTGGCTCGAAACCTATGCACAGTAACAGTACACCATGAAGACATGCACATACTGCAATATCAGCCTCCTAGACCAATAATCTTTGGAGATATTGACCCGTACACTCACCATGTAAACCTATTGCTGTTGTACACCGACCTGTGGCGGCTGTACGCGGCTGTTTCTCATGATTGGTTGGGAGTAGGAGGCTGATCTCAGAGTATGTTCATGCCACCCTTTGCTACTTGAGGATTCCGGCTTTATAGCCTCCTAGCCCCCACCACTTTGGAGAAATGTGGCATGTATCGCCGCCATAGGTCGGTGTACAACCGCAATAGGTTTACATGTTAAAATTAAAATTGCTCGGATTGGCTCGAAACCTATGCACAGTAACAGTACACCATGGAGACATGAACATACTGCAATATCAGCCTCCTAGACCAAGAATCTTTGGAGATATTGACCCGTACACTCACCATGTAAACCTATTGCTGTTGTACACCGACCTGTGGCGGCTGTACGCGGCTGTTTCTCATGATTGGTTGGGAGTAGGAGGCTGATCTCAGAGTATGTTCATGCCACCCTTTGGTACTTGAGGACCCCTGCTTTATAGCCTCCTAGCCCCCACCACTTTGGAGAAATGTGGCGTGTACCGCCGCCATAGGTCGGTGTACAACCGCAATAGGTTTACATGTTAAAATTAAAATTGCTCGGATTGGCTCGAAACCTATGCACAGTAACAGTACACCAAGAATGTGCGCTCACTCTTTCACTCGACGCTTGCTGGCTGAGTTTTAATGCAAAAGTAATGTCCCTTATATGAAAATAAAGAAAAAGGGATGGCGAAATGAATGATATAAAGCATTCCATGCTATATTGTGAGGAAACTTGAGAAATATCGTTGCAAAGTGTTGCCAAAAATGGCGGAGAAAAATGTTCTCTAGTTTTCCTCTCAGGATATGGCATTCACATTGAAAACAATATTTCTCAACTTTCCTCACAATATTGCATGAAATGCCTTATATCATTCGATTCCCCATCCATCTTGTTGTCTTTCTTTTCATATAAGGTACCTCACTTCTACATTAAACCCAGCCCGCAAGCAAGACCGCTCAATGCAAATTAGGCCTACTCCATACTGTACTTTAAGAATGTGCGCTCACTCTTTCACTCGACGCTTGCTGGCTGAGTTTTAATGCAAAAGTAATGCAAAAACAAATTGATAGTTAGCAAAAACTTTAGAATTTTAGCATAGCAGTTTACATGGAGTTTAAATTGAAAACCTTCTAGCAAGGAATACAGTCTAAGCTCAGGGTTTCAGTTCTAAAAGGGACTTATATCTACAGACTACCTATTACAGTGAGAAAATAATACTTCAGTTCAGTTTAGATTATAGTTAAGTTTGTCTCTTGCTAAAAGCATGTATTGGGCCTGTGCTGGTAGTCAGTTTGTTAGTAGGTAGGTAGATAGTTGAGGCTGTTGAGTAGCCCACTCCCTCTTGCCACTCAAGACAATGATAGGGCAGTCAACAGGGAAATGGTGCACTCACCAGGGCAATGAGTCTATCTCAGGCAGAAACTAACTCTCACAATATAATTGAATAACAATGACACTGATGACTTACCTATTAGAGAGACTAAACCTTATTTTACTACCTACATTTAAAACTTTATAATGGGAAGAGCAAGAATTAGGTCATCATCATTTAAATTGTATTAACGTCCACATGGGAAGCGCTCTTGGTTCCTAAATTGACAGTGTGCTTCCTAAATTGACTGTGTGCTTCAAAAGCTACAGTCAACTCAGGAAGCCCCCGTAGGGTGACATAGAATTGGTGTACAGTCCTTATTACTGCCCTGTGTGACCTATTTCTTTTCTACCTAATAAAAATGTCTTATTCTCCTTATTCTAGTAAAGGATGACTATGCCAAAGCGCGGCGTGAGGTGCCCCATCTGCCGGAAGTTTCTTGCCGGCTCCCTTGGACGGCATCTAAGGCAAATGCACGCAGTTTTTAATGGGGAGGAGAGACGGATATTGATAAACCTGGCCAACAACCGGACCAACATCCGTTCAGGTGTGTATTCTCTGGAGTCTGTTTTTCTTCAAATCTTCAGTGAATAATTCATTGAAAGGATGTGGTCTGACTTGCCCTAATCCTAGTCAGTTTTAACACTGACTATTTGAGAGATAAAAAGAAGTAATTATGCAATCAGTCAAAGCCTTTTTTTTAAATTAAGGTTAGACCAGATTTAATTGTATGCTGTGTGTGTGTTAACAATGATCATATCCCTTACACATAACAAGGATCATACCCCCATCATAGCCCTATGATGACCCATAATAATGTTTTTTTTTTTTTACATATTTATCCAACAGGTAGCTGCCCAGTCCCTGGTTGTCCTCACTTGGGGCAAAAGCTGGACAGGCACCTTCAGGGGCACCCTGATGTCACCCCAGAGAGATTCGAACAGATGATTAGCAATCTGAGGTGGACGAGGGCAATGGAGCTCCTGGCCGACCTCCGGGCCTCCAACCCGGAGGTCCCAATGTCCAGCGAGCTGGATCGTGAGGCCGAAAGGCTTCAAGGAATGTCGGTGAGGCCAGGACCGTCCACTGGCCCGTCCACCGGCCCGTCCACTGGCCCGTCCACTTCAGGGCAGGGCGGCTGCCGTGATGCAGCCTGCCAGGCTGAGAGGGAGAGACTCAAGGCCAAGGTCAGGCAGCTGGAGGGGGAGCTTGCCAGCATAAGAAAAATGTTTCGCAAGCACATCAGGAAGCACGCGCCTGTAAGTGTGAGCAGAGGAAAAAAAGGAAGGTTTAAAGGGAGACTTTTGGGCTTGTGTTGATGTTATTTGGATTTAATGCTTAATTTATTTGTGGACACCTTTCTAAGCTCTTTGTCAGTGTAGCTGGATACTAGCCCTTTTCTCCATTCAGTATTTCTGTTTCAGTCAGACAGTCATTGTGATTTCAGAGAAAATCTGGGCAATTAAAGAAACTTGCATGTCCCTGATTGTGCCCCTTTAAAATTGTCAAATAATAAGTCATTCTGTCCTTTTATTTTTTACATCCACAGAAGACCGCAGCTCTCGGAAAGAAGCTGCTGCTGGCTTCCAAAAGAAGGAAGCATGGTTCTGCTGCAACGGTGAATTGATTAATTGAGTGATGGTTTTTTAAAGCATGCATACGTGAAGTACTTTCCTATCTGGGCAGCAATACTGGGCAGCAATACATCATTAAAATCATTCTGAGAAGGAACTATTTTTTCATTGTGCCATTTCGTTGTGCCATCCTCTAGCTCCCTGCCAGCAGTACCACCGTGACCCAGTCCCCGACTGCAGCTGAGCCGGAAGGGGAGGAGGAAGAGGAGGAGCAAGGCCCCGCTTCAACGGTGAATTGATTAATTGAGTGATGTTATTTTAAAGCATGCATACGTGAAGTACTTCCCTGTCTGGGCAGCAATACTGGGCAGCAATACATCATTAAAATCATTCTGAGAAGGAACTATTTTTTCATTGTGCCATTTCGTTGTGCCATCCTCTAGCTCCCTGCCAGCAGTACCACCGTGACCCAGTCCCCGACTGCAGCTGAGCCGGAAGGGGAGGAGGAAGAGGAGGAGCAAGGCCCCGCTTCAACGGTGAATTGATTAATTGAGTGATGTTATTTTAAAGCATGCATACGTGAAGTACTTCCCTATCTGTGCAGCAATACTGGGCAGCAATACATCATTAAAATCATTCTGAGAAGGAACTCTTTTTTCATTGTGCCATTTCGTTGTGCCATCCTCTAGCTCCCTGCCAGCAGTACCACCGTGACCCAGTCCCCGACTGCAGCTGAGCCGGAAGGGGAGGAGGAAGAGGAGGAGCAAGGCCCCGCTTCAACGGTGAATTGATTAATTGAGTGATGTTATTTTACAGCATGCATACGTGAAGTACTTCCCTTTCTGGGCAGCAATACATCATTAAAACCATTCTGAAAAGGAACACGTTTTTCATTGTGCCATTTTGTTGTGCCATCTTCTAGGAGGAGGAGGACAAGGGGGTCAGCTCCCCTCCCTCAAGCAGGCCTTCAAGGATTTACTGTACCTCCATCGGTAAGACAGAACACAGTGTGTATGTGTGTGTGCTTGCAGGGGTGTAATACTATCTTAAATATACATCATACATATTTAATTGCATATTTCTGATGTGTTCACAGAAAACTTCCTGATGGAGTACAGTGCCTTTTGTGAGGGGGTCCGCCCATCCCCCAAACAAAAAGATAATGTGAGGTCCAGGAGGCAGCGCATAAGGGTGTTCATGGACTTCATGGTCGCGGGCAAGCCGGAGGAGAAAGTCTGGACCTGGCAGTTCCTGGACCAGACCTCCCGCATCATGGAGTAAGTTGCATTATACTATTGATACATTAATGCACCAACAGTCTGATTTGATTGTATGCTAAATGTGTGGTTGTGTGTTTACTTTGTGTTTTAGTAACTGTACGAATAAAAGCAATAAGCCAATTTGAATACAACAAAGTGACTACAACTAAAGGTATCTTTCCTTCCTCAGATTTCCAGGAGAGCTACAAAAGCAGGGCATGGCGGTGACCACTGCAGCTCTGTATTTGAGCAACCTGGTCCATTTCATTGGCTTCTTGAAGGAGACTCCTCCTCAGTTGTGTCGCCTCACCAAGGTCCGGATGGTGGCCGTCTTGCGGGCAATGAAGCAGGCGCTTCAGACCCTCAACCGGCACCTGGTGGTGCACCAGCTGCAGGTGAAAGCCCGCAAGGCGGCTACCATCACCCCTCGGGAGGTTCTCAGAAGGTGCCAAGACCTTGCTCGGGAAAAGATGGCAGAGTTGCTCCGTAAGTGTGCATTACTTTTGAGTCTCTCCCTCTCTGTCTCTCTCTCTCTCTCTCCCTATCTCCAATATGTATGTGTCTCACTGTTTAATATGCCCAAATAACTATTTATCCTTGTTTGTGGAATATTTTCTCTTTCAGAAGACATCAAGGACGCTCCAATTACCGATCTTAAGGCAAGGTTCAGGTTTTATGGATACCTGTCCGCCTACCTCAGCGCCATCTACGGCCATCGCGCGGGGGTCCTCTGCAACCTCACCGTTGCAGAGGTGCTGAAGGCAGACGGCAACCCTCAGACCGGCTACGTGATAGGCGTAAGTTTCACTGTCTCTGCGGATATCTGGTCAAAATAGACATTGCACTTTATTCAAGTAGTGTCAAACTTTCTTCATGCATTTAGCTTATTTTTGTTTTACTTCCTGGTGCTGATTCAACGTACCTGAAGTCTAGACCTCTATATGTTTTATCATTAGAATAGTATACAATACAAGAATACAGTACAATAGAATAGAATGTTTATTTTGCCATGTGTAACCAGCACAGGTACAGGTACATCAGAATTATTGTAGAGGCCCATTGGGATTAAAAGTAAATTGCAAATAATGTTTGTCATTTTTGTAGATCAAGGAGCACAAGACAAACAGGAGGTTTGGCCAGGCCCAGCTCTACCTGAACACCCAGGAATACGGGTGGTTCCTGGAGTGGGTCCGGCTAAGGAGACGGGTAGCCCCCTTGAACGACCTGTTCTTTACCACCAGCGGCAAGGGGGCTGCCAAGAACCTCGTGGTCTACATGAGGCAGGCCTGGAGGGAGATGGGGCTGGAGGGAAGGCCCACATTCACATCCATTCGGACTGCGGTGGCGACGCATGTAAGTTGCATTCAAAGTCAACTTTATTCATACAAGTGTTTTTTTCTGTACAGCATGATTTGAAAATAACATAGCCAGAATCGGCCGCGAGGCATTTCCTTTTTAATAACAGTTCTAACTTGCTTGTGTTCCTCTGTTTCAGAGTCACTTCGTCAATGATGAAGAGGTGCAACAGAGAGTTGCACTCTTCATGAGTCATGAAGCACCCTCCCACGCCTCCGCCGACATGCCCGGACCCTCCCACGCCTCCGCCGACATGCCCGGACCCTCCCACGCCTCCGCCGACATGCCCGGACCCTCCCACGCCTCCGCCGACATGCCCGGACCCTCCCACGCCTCCGCCGACATGCCCGGACCCTCCCACGCCTCCGCCGACATGCCCGGACCCTCCCACGCCTCGGCCGACATGCCCGGACCCTCCCACGCCTACCACACTCCAAGGGCAAAGAAGCGGCGGTCCGCCTCATCAAGTGAAGAGGAGGAGGAGGAGGGAGCAGCCTCGACCACCACTGTAAGTACAGTCTTCTAAATGCATGGACCCTAGTATCAAATGCTAGACTCTGTAGACCCCTAGTATGTCTCTTTTCTTCATCTGGAATAAAAAAGGGTGTATATCTGGTGGAGATAGCATAGGGCTTTATTCAAATACCCTAGCACTTCTGCTAGTATGCATTTTTCAACTATACACTTCCTTGCACTGATTCTAACCAGATGAAGCCCATTGTTAAAAGGTCTTGCTCATGAGACTACATGGACCCAAATTCCATTCACAATTCTCAATATGTTTTCTTTTTCTTTTACAGACACCAGTGAAAAGACAGTGCACAGTCAAGATATCCCCCCTCAAGTCGGCCGTGATTGTCGCACAAAAGGTGAAAAGGAGGCTGGGACTCACGAGTTCCCCGAGGAAGCAGTGGCCCCGCCGTCGCAAGCGGTAGAATTTTTTGGTAATTCTTGTTTTTGCAATTGTTTTTTTACAATTTATACTGTTTTAATTTACATTGTTGCATTTTTCCTTGTTCATAGTTGATTGTTCATTGTTTATAGTTGATAGTTCATAGTGTTTATAGTTGATAGTTCATAGTGTTCATAGTTGATAGTTCATAGTGTTCATAGTTGATGGTTCATAGTTTTAGTTCTTATTGTGTTGTTGTTGTTATAGTTCTTATTGTCTTGTTGTTATATTGTTCACATAAAGTTAATATTTGATTCAAAACTGGGACTCTTCTGATTTCTTAAGAAATTATTGCATGCATCATTGAAATGTATTCTTATTGTTGAGAGGCAGTAGGGCTCTGGTATTTCCAAAAGTTTAATGATGTTATTTTGGGAACTGTGAGACACCGAGAGGAAACGCAGGGTGGAGTTAAGCACTGAGGTCGAGTCATGGAGCAGGTTAGCGCCAAGGCGCATTTATTACCAGTTCTAAAGAGAAAATGTCACAAGAGAAATGTGCCTCCGTGCTCTCAGAGGTTCTCTTCGCCTGGCTGCGGAGATCCTGGGCTTAGGTCCGGGCTTCTGACCTGCGGCGTGAGCAGAGAAGCATTTTACGAGAGGCTGTGACTGATTGACTCATGTGATGGTAGTTTAAGCAATAACATATTAGATTCATGAGCCACGGATTACAATAAAAGCCGTGGTAGGGACTTCACATAAGCCATCACCTTGAGGTCAATAGGTCAGTAGCCTACTCTTCAACAGGTACAATACATTTGTGAGTCTGTTTGTATCCATGGCGTCCATTTGCCAAATGGTCAAGGTGTGGTTTGGGTACTTCCTGAGGTCCAATCAACTCAGGACCAGCTTAGCTGGTCTCAGGGTGTGCTTAAACACTCACACAGTAAAGTGCAAGGCTGTACTTTGAAAGGAAGTGTCCAATTTGGTGATGTCAGTTCAGGAAGCATTAATGTTTCCTGAATTGACGTCTATTTAGGAAGTGTTTCTGTTTCCCAAATTGACATTGCGGTTCTGGTCTTTGCAAAGGTACACTACACTCAAGCCCACTGTAGCTAGTCTCAGGGCATGCTAAAACCCCCACACACCAAGGTAAAATACTCTAAGTTAATAAGAAGTGTCCAAATTGATGGTGTCCATTTGCCATAAGGTCAAGGTGTGGTTTGGGTCTTCCTGAGGTCCAATCAACTCAGGACCAGCTTAGCTGGTCTCAGGGTGTGCTTAAACACTCACACAGTAAAGTGCAAGGCTGTACTTTGAAAGGAAGTGTCCAATTTGGTGATGTCAGTTCAGGAAGCATTAATGTTTCCTGAATTGACGTCTATTTAGGAAGCGTTTCTGTTTCCCAAATTGACATTGCGGTTCTGGTCTTTGCAAAGGTACACTACACTCAAGCCCACTGTAGCTAGTCTCAGGGCATGCTAAAACCCCCACACACCAAGGTAAAATACTCTAAGTTAATAAGAAGTGTCCAAATTGATGGCGTCCATTTGCCATAAGGTCAAGGTGTGGTTTGGGTCTTCCTGAGGTCCAATCAACTCAGGACCAGCTTAGCTGGTCTCAGGGTGTGCTTAAACACTCACACAGTAAAGTGCAAGGCTGTACTTTGAAAGGAAGTGTCCAATTTGGTGATGTCAGTTCAGGAAGCATTAATGTTTCCTGAATTGACGTCTATTTAGGAAGCGTTTCTGTTTCCCAAATTGACATTGCGGTTCTGGTCTTTGCAAAGGTACACTACACTCAAGCCCACTGTAGCTAGTCTCAGGGCATGCTAAAACCCCCACACACCAAGGTAAAATACTCTAAGTTAATAAGAAGTGTCCAAATTGATGGCGTCCATTTGCCATAAGGTCAAGGTGTGGTTTGGGTCTTCCTGAGGTCCAATCAACTCAGGACCAGCTTAGCTGGTCTCAGGGTGTGCTTAAACACTCACACAGTAAAGTGCAAGGCTGTACTTTGAAAGGAAGTGTCCAATTTGGTGATGTCAGTTCAGGAAGCATTAATGTTTCCTGAATTGACGTCTATTTAGGAAGCGTTTCTGTTTCCCAAATTGACATTGCGGTTCTGGTCTTTGCAAAGGTACACTACACTCAAGCCCACTGTAGCTAGTCTCAGGGCATGCTAAAACCCCCACACACCAAGGTAAAATACTCTAAGTTAATAAGAAGTGTCCAAATTGATGGCGTCCATTTGCCATAAGGTCAAGGTGTGGTTTGGGTCTTCCTGAGGTCCAATCAACTCAGGACCAGCTTAGCTGGTCTCAGGGTGTGCTTAAAAACTCACACAGTAAAGTGCAAGGCTGTACTTTGAAAGGAAGTGTCCAATTTGGTGATGTCAGTTCAGGAAGCATTAATGTTTCCTGAATTGACGTCTATTTAGGAAGCGTTTCTGTTTCCCAAATTGACATTGCGGTTCTGGTCTTTGCAAAGGTACACTACACTCAAGCCCACTTTAGCTAGTCTCAGGGCATGCTAAAACCCCCACACACCAAGGTAAAATACTCTAAGTTAATAAGAAGTGTCCAAATTGATGGCGTCCATTTGCCATAAGGTCAAGGTGTGGTTTGGGTCTTCCTGAGGTCCAATCAACTCAGGACCAGCTTAGCTGGTCTCAGGGTGTGCTTAAACACTCACACAGTAAAGTGCAAGGCTGTACTTTGAAAGGAAGTGTCCAATTTGGTGATGTCAGTTCAGGAAGCATTAATGTTTCCTGAATTGACGTCTATTTAGGAAGCGTTTCTGTTTCCCAAATTGACATTGCGGTTCTGGTCTTTGCAAAGGTACACTACACTCAAGCCCACTGTAGCTAGTCTCAGGGCATGCTAAAACCCCCACACACCAAGGTAAAATACTCTAAGTTAATAAGAAGTGTCCAAATTGATGGCGTCCATTTGCCATAAGGTCAAGGTGTGGTTTGGGTCTTCCTGAGGTCCAATCAACTCAGGACCAGCTTAGCTGGTCTCAGGGTGTGCTTAAACACTCACACAGTAAAGTGCAAGGCTGTACTTTGAAAGGAAGTGTCCAATTTGGTGATGTCGGTTCAGGAAGCATTAATGTTTCCTGAATTGACGTCTATTTAGGAAGCGTTTCTGTTTCCCAAATTGACATTGCGGTTCTGGTCTTTGCAAAGGTACACTACACTCAAGCCCACTGTAGCTAGTCTCAGGGCATGCTAAAACCCCCACACACCAAGGTAAAATACTCTAAGTTAATAAGAAGTGTCCAAATTGATGGCGTCCATTTGCCATAAGGTCAAGGTGTGGTTTGGGTCTTCCTGAGGTCCAATCAACTCAGGACCAGCTTAGCTGGTCTCAGGGTGTGCTTAAACACTCACACAGTAAAGTGCAAGGCTGTACTTTGAAAGGAAGTGTCCAATTTGGTGATGTCAGTTCAGGAAGCATTAATGTTTCCTGAATTGACGTCTATTTAGGAAGCGTTTCTGTTTCCCAAATTGACATTGCGGTTCTGGTCTTTGCAAAGGTACACTACACTCAAGCCCACTGTAGCTAGTCTCAGGGCATGCTAAAACCCCCACACACCAAGGTAAAATACTCTAAGTTAATAAGAAGTGTCCAAATTGATGGCGTCCATTTGCCATAAGGTCAAGGTGTGGTTTGGGTCTTCCTGAGGTCCAATCAACTCAGGACCAGCTTAGCTGGTCTCAGGGTGTGCTTAAACACTCACACAGTAAAGTGCAAGGCTGTACTTTGAAAGGAAGTGTCCAATTTGGTGATGTCGGTTCAGGAAGCATTAATGTTTCCTGAATTGACGTCTATTTAGGAAGCGTTTCTGTTTCCCAAATTGACATTGCGGTTCTGGTCTTTGCAAAGGTACACTACACTCAAGCCCACTGTAGCTAGTCTCAGGGCATGCTAAAACCCCCACACACCAAGGTAAAATACTCTAAGTTAATAAGAAGTGTCCAAATTGATGGCGTCCATTTGCCATAAGGTCAAGGTGTGGTTTGGGTCTTCCTGAGGTCCAATCAACTCAGGACCAGCTTAGCTGGTCTCAGGGTGTGCTTAAACACTCACACAGTAAAGTGCAAGGCTGTACTTTGAAAGGAAGTGTCCAATTTGGTGATGTCAGTTCAGGAAGCATTAATGTTTCCTGAATTGACGTCTATTTAGGAAGCGTTTCTGTTTCCCAAATTGACATTGCGGTTCTGGTCTTTGCAAAGGTACACTACACTCAAGCCCACTGTAGCTAGTCTCAGGGCATGCTAAAACCCCCACACACCAAGGTAAAATACTCTAAGTTAATAAGAAGTGTCCAAATTGATGGCGTCCATTTGCCATAAGGTCAAGGTGTGGTTTGGGTCTTCCTGAGGTCCAATCAACTCAGGACCAGCTTAGCTGGTCTCAGGGTGTGCTTAAACACTCACACAGTAAAGTGCAAGGCTGTACTTTGAAAGGAAGTGTCCAATTTGGTGATGTCGGTTCAGGAAGCATTAATGTTTCCTGAATTGACGTCTATTTAGGAAGCGTTTCTGTTTCCCAAATTGACATTGCGGTTCTGGTCTTTGCAAAGGTACACTACACTCAAGCCCACTGTAGCTAGTCTCAGGGCATGCTAAAACCCCCACACACCAAGGTAAAATACTCTAAGTTAATAAGAAGTGTCCAAATTGATGGCGTCCATTTTCCATAAGGTCAAGGTGTGGTTTGGGTCTTCCTGAGGTCCAATCAACTCAGGACCAGCTTAGCTGGTCTCAGGGTGTGCTTAAACACTCACACAGTAAAGTGCAAGGCTGTACTTTGAAAGGAAGTGTCCAATTTGGTGATGTCAGTTCAGGAAGCATTAATGTTTCCTGAATTGACGTCTATTTAGGAAGCGTTTCTGTTTCCCAAATTGACATTGCGGTTCTGGTCTTTGCAAAGGTACACTACACTCAAGCCCACTGTAGCTAGTCTCAGGGCATGCTAAAACCCCCACACACCAAGGTAAAATACTCTAAGTTAATAAGAAGTGTCCAAATTGATGGCGTCCATTTGCCATAAGGTCAAGGTGTGGTTTGGGTCTTCCTGAGGTCCAATCAACTCAGGACCAGCTTAGCTGGTCTCAGGGTGTGCTTAAACACTCACACAGTAAAGTGCAAGGCTGTACTTTGAAAGGAAGTGTCCAATTTGGTGATGTCAGTTCAGGAAGCATTAATGTTTCCTGAATTGACGTCTATTTAGGAAGCGTTTCTGTTTCCCAAATTGACATTGCGGTTCTGGTCTTTGCAAAGGTACACTACACTCAAGCCCACTGTAGCTAGTCTCAGGGCATGCTAAAACCCCCACACACCAAGGTAAAATACTCTAAGTTAATAAGAAGTGTCCAAATTGATGGCGTCCATTTGCCATAAGGTCAAGGTGTGGTTTGGGTCTTCCTGAGGTCCAATCAACTCAGGACCAGCTTAGCTGGTCTCAGGGTGTGCTTAAACACTCACACAGTAAAGTGCAAGGCTGTACTTTGAAAGGAAGTGTCCAATTTGGTGATGTCGGTTCAGGAAGCATTAATGTTTCCTGAATTGACGTCTATTTAGGAAGCGTTTCTGTTTCCCAAATTGACATTGCGGTTCTGGTCTTTGCAAAGGTACACTACACTCAAGCCCACTGTAGCTAGTCTCAGGGCATGCTAAAACCCCCACACACCAAGGTAAAATACTCTAAGTTAATAAGAAGTGTCCAAATTGATGGCGTCCATTTGCCATAAGGTCAAGGTGTGGTTTGGGTCTTCCTGAGGTCCAATCAACTCAGGACCAGCGTAGCTGGTCTCAGGGTGTGCTTAAACACTCACACAGTAAAGTGCAAGGCTGTACTTTGAAAGGAAGTGTCCAATTTGGTGATGTCAGTTCAGGAAGCATTAATGTTTCCTGAATTGACGTCTATTTAGGAAGCGTTTCTGTTTCCCAAATTGACATTGCGGTTCTGGTCTTTGCAAAGGTACACTACACTCAAGCCCACTGTAGCTAGTCTCAGGGCATGCTAAAACCCCCACACACCAAGGTAAAATACTCTAAGTTAATAAGAAGTGTCCAAATTGATGGCGTCCATTTGCCATAAGGTCAAGGTGTGGTTTGGGTCTTCCTGAGGTCCAATCAACTCAGGACCAGCTTAGCTGGTCTCAGGGTGTGCTTAAACACTCACACAGTAAAGTGCAAGGCTGTACTTTGAAAGGAAGTGTCCAATTTGGTGATGTCAGTTCAGGAAGCATTAATGTTTCCTGAATTGACGTCTATTTAGGAAGCGTTTCTGTTTCCCAAATTGACATTGCGGTTCTGGTCTTTGCAAAGGTACACTACACTCAAGCCCACTGTAGCTAGTCTCAGGGCATGCTAAAACCCCCACACACCAAGGTAAAATACTCTAAGTTAATAAGAAGTGTCCAAATTGATGGCGTCCATTTGCCATAAGGTCAAGGTGTGGTTTGGGTCTTCCTGAGGTCCAATCAACTCAGGACCAGCTTAGCTGGTCTCAGGGTGTGCTTAAACACTCACACAGTAAAGTGCAAGGCTGTACTTTGAAAGGAAGTGTCCAATTTGGTGATGTCAGTTCAGGAAGCATTAATGTTTCCTGAATTGACGTCTATTTAGGAAGCGTTTCTGTTTCCCAAATTGACATTGCGGTTCTGGTCTTTGCAAAGGTACACTACACTCAAGCCCACTGTAGCTAGTCTCAGGGCATGCTAAAACCCCCACACACCAAGGTAAAATACTCTAAGTTAATAAGAAGTGTCCAAATTGATGGCGTCCATTTGCCATAAGGTCAAGGTGTGGTTTGGGTCTTCCTGAGGTCCAATCAACTCAGGACCAGCTTAGCTGGTCTCAGGGTGTGCTTAAACACTCACACAGTAAAGTGCAAGGCTGTACTTTGAAAGGAAGTGTCCAATTTGGTGATGTCGGTTCAGGAAGCATTAATGTTTCCTGAATTGACGTCTATTTAGGAAGCGTTTCTGTTTCCCAAATTGACATTGCGGTTCTGGTCTTTGCAAAGGTACACTACACTCAAGCCCACTGTAGCTAGTCTCAGGGCATGCTAAAACCCCCACACACCAAGGTAAAATACTCTAAGTTAATAAGAAGTGTCCAAATTGATGGCGTCCATTTGCCATAAGGTCAAGGTGTGGTTTGGGTCTTCCTGAGGTCCAATCAACTCAGGACCAGCTTAGCTGGTCTCAGGGTGTGCTTAAACACTCACACAGTAAAGTGCAAGGCTGTACTTTGAAAGGAAGTGTCCAATTTGGTGATGTCAGTTCAGGAAGCATTAATGTTTCCTGAATTGACGTCTATTTAGGAAGCGTTTCTGTTTCCCAAATTGACATTGCGGTTCTGGTCTTTGCAAAGGTACACTACACTCAAGCCCACTGTAGCTAGTCTCAGGGCATGCTAAAACCCCCACACACCAAGGTAAAATACTCTAAGTTAATAAGAAGTGTCCAAATTGATGGCGTCCATTTGCCATAAGGTCAAGGTGTGGTTTGGGTCTTCCTGAGGTCCAATCAACTCAGGACCAGCTTAGCTGGTCTCAGGGTGTGCTTAAACACTCACACAGTAAAGTGCAAGGCTGTACTTTGAAAGGAAGTGTCCAATTTGGTGATGTCAGTTCAGGAAGCATTAATGTTTCCTGAATTGACGTCTATTTAGGAAGCGTTTCTGTTTCCCAAATTGACATTGCGGTTCTGGTCTTTGCAAAGGTACACTACACTCAAGCCCACTGTAGCTAGTCTCAGGGCATGCTAAAACCCCCACACACCAAGGTAAAATACTCTAAGTTAATAAGAAGTGTCCAAATTGATGGCGTCCATTTGCCATAAGGTCAAGGTGTGGTTTGGGTCTTCCTGAGGTCCAATCAACTCAGGACCAGCTTAGCTGGTCTCAGGGTGTGCTTAAACACTCACACAGTAAAGTGCAAGGCTGTACTTTGAAAGGAAGTGTCCAATTTGGTGATGTCAGTTCAGGAAGCATTAATGTTTCCTGAATTGACGTCTATTTAGGAAGCGTTTCTGTTTCCCAAATTGACATTGCGGTTCTGGTCTTTGCAAAGGTACACTACACTCAAGCCCACTGTAGCTAGTCTCAGGGCATGCTAAAACCCCCACACACCAAGGTAAAATACTCTAAGTTAATAAGAAGTGTCCAAATTGATGGCGTCCATTTGCCATAAGGTCAAGGTGTGGTTTGGGTCTTCCTGAGGTCCAATCAACTCAGGACCAGCTTAGCTGGTCTCAGGGTGTGCTTAAACACTCACACAGTAAAGTGCAAGGCTGTACTTTGAAAGGAAGTGTCCAATTTGGTGATGTCGGTTCAGGAAGCATTAATGTTTCCTGAATTGACGTCTATTTAGGAAGCGTTTCTGTTTCCCAAATTGACATTGCGGTTCTGGTCTTTGCAAAGGTACACTACACTCAAGCCCACTGTAGCTAGTCTCAGGGCATGCTAAAACCCCCACACACCAAGGTAAAATACTCTAAGTTAATAAGAAGTGTCCAAATTGATGGCGTCCATTTGCCATAAGGTCAAGGTGTGGTTTGGGTCTTCCTGAGGTCCAATCAACTCAGGACCAGCTTAGCTGGTCTCAGGGTGTGCTTAAACACTCACACAGTAAAGTGCAAGGCTGTACTTTGAAAGGAAGTGTCCAATTTGGTGATGTCAGTTCAGGAAGCATTAATGTTTCCTGAATTGACGTCTATTTAGGAAGCGTTTCTGTTTCCCAAATTGACATTGCGGTTCTGGTCTTTGCAAAGGTACACTACACTCAAGCCCACTGTAGCTAGTCTCAGGGCATGCTAAAACCCCCACACACCAAGGTAAAATACTCTAAGTTAATAAGAAGTGTCCAAATTGATGGCGTCCATTTGCCATAAGGTCAAGGTGTGGTTTGGGTCTTCCTGAGGTCCAATCAACTCAGGACCAGCTTAGCTGGTCTCAGGGTGTGCTTAAACACTCACACAGTAAAGTGCAAGGCTGTACTTTGAAAGGAAGTGTCCAATTTGGTGATGTCAGTTCAGGAAGCATTAATGTTTCCTGAATTGACGTCTATTTAGGAAGCGTTTCTGTTTCCCAAATTGACATTGCGGTTCTGGTCTTTGCAAAGGTACACTACACTCAAGCCCACTGTAGCTAGTCTCAGGGCATGCTAAAACCCCCACACACCAAGGTAAAATACTCTAAGTTAATAAGAAGTGTCCAAATTGATGGCGTCCATTTGCCATAAGGTCAAGGTGTGGTTTGGGTCTTCCTGAGGTCCAATCAACTCAGGACCAGCTTAGCTGGTCTCAGGGTGTGCTTAAACACTCACACAGTAAAGTGCAAGGCTGTACTTTGAAAGGAAGTGTCCAATTTGGTGATGTCAGTTCAGGAAGCATTAATGTTTCCTGAATTGACGTCTATTTAGGAAGCGTTTCTGTTTCCCAAATTGACATTGCGGTTCTGGTCTTTGCAAAGGTACACTACACTCAAGCCCACTGTAGCTAGTCTCAGGGCATGCTAAAACCCCCACAGACCAAGGTAAAATACTCTAAGTTAATAAGAAGTGTCCAAATTGATGGCGTCCATTTGCCATAAGGTCAAGGTGTGGTTTGGGTCTTCCTGAGGTCCAATCAACTCAGGACCAGCTTAGCTGGTCTCAGGGTGTGCTTAAACACTCACACAGTAAAGTGCAAGGCTGTACTTTGAAAGGAAGTGTCCAATTTGGTGATGTCGGTTCAGGAAGCATTAATGTTTCCTGAATTGACGTCTATTTAGGAAGCGTTTCTGTTTCCCAAATTGACATTGCGGTTCTGGTCTTTGCAAAGGTACACTACACTCAAGCCCACTGTAGCTAGTCTCAGGGCATGCTAAAACCCCCACACACCAAGGTAAAATACTCTAAGTTAATAAGAAGTGTCCAAATTGATGGCGTCCATTTGCCATAAGGTCAAGGTGTGGTTTGGGTCTTCCTGAGGTCCAATCAACTCAGGACCAGCTTAGCTGGTCTCAGGGTGTGCTTAAACACTCACACAGTAAAGTGCAAGGCTGTACTTTGAAAGGAAGTGTCCAATTTGGTGATGTCAGTTCAGGAAGCATTAATGTTTCCTGAATTGACGTCTATTTAGGAAGCGTTTCTGTTTCCCAAATTGACATTGCGGTTCTGGTCTTTGCAAAGGTACACTACACTCAAGCCCACTGTAGCTAGTCTCAGGGCATGCTAAAACCCCCACACACCAAGGTAAAATACTCTAAGTTAATAAGAAGTGTCCAAATTGATGGCGTCCATTTGCCATAAGGTCAAGGTGTGGTTTGGGTCTTCCTGAGGTCCAATCAACTCAGGACCAGCTTAGCTGGTCTCAGGGTGTGCTTAAACACTCACACAGTAAAGTGCAAGGCTGTACTTTGAAAGGAAGTGTCCAATTTGGTGATGTCAGTTCAGGAAGCATTAATGTTTCCTGAATTGACGTCTATTTAGGAAGCGTTTCTGTTTCCCAAATTGACATTGCGGTTCTGGTCTTTGCAAAGGTACACTACACTCAAGCCCACTGTAGCTAGTCTCAGGGCATGCTAAAACCCCCACACACCAAGGTAAAATACTCTAAGTTAATAAGAAGTGTCCAAATTGATGGCGTCCATTTGCCATAAGGTCAAGGTGTGGTTTGGGTCTTCCTGAGGTCCAATCAACTCAGGACCAGCTTAGCTGGTCTCAGGGTGTGCTTAAACACTCACACAGTAAAGTGCAAGGCTGTACTTTGAAAGGAAGTGTCCAATTTGGTGATGTCAGTTCAGGAAGCATTAATGTTTCCTGAATTGACGTCTATTTAGGAAGCGTTTCTGTTTCCCAAATTGACATTGCGGTTCTGGTCTTTGCAAAGGTACACTACACTCAAGCCCACTGTAGCTAGTCTCAGGGCATGCTAAAACCCCCACACACCAAGGTAAAATACTCTAAGTTAATAAGAAGTGTCCAAATTGATGGCGTCCATTTGCCATATGGTCAAGGTGGGGTTTGGGTACTTCCTGATGTCCAATCAACTCAGGACCAGCTTAGCTGGTCTCAGGGTGTGCTTAAACACTCACACAGTAAAGTGCAAGGCTGTACTTTGAAAGGAAGTGTCCAATTTGGTGATGTCAGTTCAGGAAGCATTAATGTTTCCTGAATTGACGTCTATTTAGGAAGCGTTTCTGTTTCCCAAATTGACATTGCGGTTCTGGTCTTTGCAAAGGTACACTACACTCAAGCCCACTGTAGCTAGTCTCAGGGCATGCTAAAACCCCCACACACCAAGGTAAAATACTCTAAGTTAATAAGAAGTGTCCAAATTGATGGCGTCCATTTGCCATAAGGTCAAGGTGTGGTTTGGGTCTTCCTGATGTCCAATCAACTCAGGACCAGCTTAGCTGGTCTCAGGGTGTGCTTAAACACTCACACAGTAAAGTGCAAGGCTGTACTTTGAAAGGAAGTGTCCAATTTGGTGATGTCAGTTCAGGAAGCATTAATGTTTCCTGAATTGACGTCTATTTAGGAAGCGTTTCTGTTTCCCAAATTGACATTGCGGTTCTGGTCTTTGCAAAGGTACACTACACTCAAGCCCACTGTAGCTAGTCTCAGGGCATGCTAAAACCCCCACACACCAAGGTAAAATACTCTAAGTTAATAAGAAGTGTCCAAATTGATGGCGTCCATTTGCCATAAGGTCAAGGTGTGGTTTGGGTCTTCCTGAGGTCCAATCAACTCAGGACCAGCTTAGCTGGTCTCAGGGTGTGCTTAAACACTCACACAGTAAAGTGCAAGGCTGTACTTTGAAAGGAAGTGTCCAATTTGGTGATGTCAGTTCAGGAAGCATTAATGTTTCCTGAATTGACGTCTATTTAGGAAGCGTTTCTGTTTCCCAAATTGACATTGCGGTTCTGGTCTTTGCAAAGGTACACTACACTCAAGCCCACTGTAGCTAGTCTCAGGGCATGCTAAAACCCCCACACACCAAGGTAAAATACTCTAAGTTAATAAGAAGTGTCCAAATTGATGGCGTCCATTTGCCATAAGGTCAAGGTGTGGTTTGGGTCTTCCTGAGGTCCAATCAACTCAGGACCAGCTTAGCTGGTCTCAGGGTGTGCTTAAAAACTCACACAGTAAAGTGCAAGGCTGTACTTTGAAAGGAAGTGTCCAATTTGGTGATGTCAGTTCAGGAAGCATTAATGTTTCCTGAATTGACGTCTATTTAGGAAGCGTTTCTGTTTCCCAAATTGACATTGCGGTTCTGGTCTTTGCAAAGGTACACTACACTCAAGCCCACTGTAGCTAGTCTCAGGGCATGCTAAAACCCCCACACACCAAGGTAAAATACTCTAAGTTAATAAGAAGTGTCCAAATTGATGGCGTCCTTTTGCCATAAGGTCAAGGTGTGGTTTGGGTCTTCCTGAGGTCCAATCAACTCAGGTCTCAGGGTGTGCTTAAACACTCACACAGTAAAGTGCAAGGCTGTACTTTGAAAGGAAGTGTCCAATTTGGTGATGTCAGTTCAGGAAGCATTAATGTTTCCTGAATTGACGTCTATTTAGGAAGCGTTTCTGTTTCCCAAATTGACATTGCGGTTCTGGTCTTTGCAAAGGTACACTACACTCAAGCCCACTGTAGCTAGTCTCAGGGCATGCTAAAACCCCCACACACCAAGGTAAAATACTCTAAGTTAATAAGAAGTGTCCAAATTGATGGCGTCCATTTGCCATAAGGTCAAGGTGTGGTTTGGGTCTTCCTGAGGTCCAATCAACTCAGGACCAGCTTAGCTGGTCTCAGGGTGTGCTTAAACACTCACACAGTAAAGTGCAAGGCTGTACTTTGAAAGGAAGTGTCCAATTTGGTGATGTCAGTTCAGGAAGCATTAATGTTTCCTGAATTGACATCTATTTAGGAAGTGTTTCTGTTTCCCAAATTGACATTGCGGTTCTGGTCTTTGCAAAGGTACACTACACTCAAGCCCACTGTAGCTAGTCTCAGGGCATGCTAAAACCCCCACACACCAAGGTAAAATACTCTAAGTTAATAAGAAGTGTCCAAATTGATGGCGTCCATTTGCCATAAGGTCAAGGTGTGGTTTGGGTCTTCCTGAGGTCCAATCAACTCAGGACCAGCTTAGCTGGTCTCAGGGTGTGCTTAAACACTCACACAGTAAAGTGCAAGGCTGTACTTTGAAAGGAAGTGTCCAATTTGGTGATGTCAGTTCAGGAAGCATTAATGTTTCCTGAATTGACGTCTATTTAGGAAGCGTTTCTGTTTCCCAAATTGACATTGCGGTTCTGGTCTTTGCAAAGGTACACTACACTCAAGCCCACTGTAGCTAGTCTCAGGGCATGCTAAAACCCCCACACACCAAGGTAAAATACTCTAAGTTAATAAGAAGTGTCCAAATTGATGGCGTCCATTTGCCATAAGGTCAAGGTGTGGTTTGGGTCTTCCTGAGGTCCAATCAACTCAGGACCAGCTTAGCTGGTCTCAGGGTGTGCTTAAACACTCACACAGTAAAGTGCAAGGCTGTACTTTGAAAGGAAGTGTCCAATTTGGTGATGTCAGTTCAGGAAGCATTAATGTTTCCTGAATTGACGTCTATTTAGGAAGCGTTTCTGTTTCCCAAATTGACATTGCGGTTCTGGTCTTTGCAAAGGTACACTACACTCAAGCCCACTGTAGCTAGTCTCAGGGCATGCTAAAACCCCCACACACCAAGGTAAAATACTCTAAGTTAATAAGAAGTGTCCAAATTGATGGCGTCCATTTGCCATAAGGTCAAGGTGTGGTTTGGGTCTTCCTGAGGTCCAATCAACTCAGGACCAGCTTAGCTGGTCTCAGGGTGTGCTTAAACACTCACACAGTAAAGTGCAAGGCTGTACTTTGAAAGGAAGTGTCCAATTTGGTGATGTCAGTTCAGGAAGCATTAATGTTTCCTGAATTGACGTCTATTTAGGAAGCGTTTCTGTTTCCCAAATTGACATTGCGGTTCTGGTCTTTGCAAAGGTACACTACACTCAAGCCCACTGTAGCTAGTCTCAGGGCATGCTAAAACCCCCACACACCAAGGTAAAATACTCTAAGTTAATAAGAAGTGTCCAAATTGATGGCGTCCATTTGCCATATGGTCAAGGTGGGGTTTGGGTACTTCCTGATGTCCAATCAACTCAGGACCAGCTTAGCTGGTCTCAGGGTGTGCTTAAACACTCACACAGTAAAGTGCAAGGCTGTACTTTGAAAGGAAGTGTCCAATTTGGTGATGTCAGTTCAGGAAGCATTAATGTTTCCTGAATTGACGTCTATTTAGGAAGCGTTTCTGTTTCCCAAATTGACATTGCGGTTCTGGTCTTTGCAAAGGTACACTACACTCAAGCCCACTGTAGCTAGTCTCAGGGCATGCTAAAACCCCCACACACCAAGGTAAAATACTCTAAGTTAATAAGAAGTGTCCAAATTGATGGCGTCCATTTGCCATAAGGTCAAGGTGTGGTTTGGGTCTTCCTGAGGTCCAATCAACTCAGGACCAGCTTAGCTGGTCTCAGGGTGTGCTTAAACACTCACACAGTAAAGTGCAAGGCTGTACTTTGAAAGGAAGTGTCCAATTTGGTGATGTCAGTTCAGGAAGCATTAATGTTTCCTGAATTGACGTCTATTTAGGAAGCGTTTCTGTTTCCCAAATTGACATTGCGGTTCTGGTCTTTGCAAAGGTACACTACACTCAAGCCCACTGTAGCTAGTCTCAGGGCATGCTAAAACCCCCACACACCAAGGTAAAATACTCTAAGTTAATAAGAAGTGTCCAAATTGATGGCGTCCATTTGCCATAAGGTCAAGGTGTGGTTTGGGTCTTCCTGAGGTCCAATCAACTCAGGACCAGCTTAGCTGGTCTCAGGGTGTGCTTAAACACTCACACAGTAAAGTGCAAGGCTGTACTTTGAAAGGAAGTGTCCAATTTGGTGATGTCAGTTCAGGAAGCATTAATGTTTCCTGAATTGACGTCTATTTAGGAAGCGTTTCTGTTTCCCAAATTGACATTGCGGTTCTGGTCTTTGCAAAGGTACACTACACTCAAGCCCACTGTAGCTAGTCTCAGGGCATGCTAAAACCCCCACACACCAAGGTAAAATACTCTAAGTTAATAAGAAGTGTCCAAATTGATGGCGTCCATTTGCCATAAGGTCAAGGTGTGGTTTGGGTCTTCCTGAGGTCCAATCAACTCAGGACCAGCTTAGCTGGTCTCAGGGTGTGCTTAAACACTCACACAGTAAAGTGCAAGGCTGTACTTTGAAAGGAAGTGTCCAATTTGGTGATGTCAGTTCAGGAAGCATTAATGTTTCCTGAATTGACGTCTATTTAGGAAGCGTTTCTGTTTCCCAAATTGACATTGCGGTTCTGGTCTTTGCAAAGGTACACTACACTCAAGCCCACTGTAGCTAGTCTCAGGGCATGCTAAAACCCCCACACACCAAGGTAAAATACTCTAAGTTAATAAGAAGTGTCCAAATTGATGGCGTCCATTTGCCATAAGGTCAAGGTGTGGTTTGGGTCTTCCTGAGGTCCAATCAACTCAGGACCAGCTTAGCTGGTCTCAGGGTGTGCTTAAACACTCACACAGTAAAGTGCAAGGCTGTACTTTGAAAGGAAGTGTCCAATTTGGTGATGTCAGTTCAGGAAGCATTAATGTTTCCTGAATTGACGTCTATTTAGGAAGCGTTTCTGTTTCCCAAATTGACATTGCGGTTCTGGTCTTTGCAAAGGTACACTACACTCAAGCCCACTGTAGCTAGTCTCAGGGCATGCTAAAACCCCCACACACCAAGGTAAAATACTCTAAGTTAATAAGAAGTGTCCAAATTGATGGCGTCCATTTGCCATATGGTCAAGGTGGGGTTTGGGTACTTCCTAATGTCCAATCAACTCAGGACCAGCTTAGCTGGTCTCAGGGTGTGCTTAAACACTCACACAGTAAAGTGCAAGGCTGTACTTTGAAAGGAAGTGTCCAATTTGGTGATGTCAGTTCAGGAAGCATTAATGTTTCCTGAATTGACGTCTATTTAGGAAGCGTTTCTGTTTCCCAAATTGACATTGCGGTTCTGGTCTTTGCAAAGGTACACTACACTCAAGCCCACTGTAGCTAGTCTCAGGGCATGCTAAAACCCCCACACACCAAGGTAAAATACTCTAAGTTAATAAGAAGTGTCCAAATTGATGGCGTCCATTTGCCATAAGGTCAAGGTGTGGTTTGGGTCTTCCTGAGGTCCAATCAACTCAGGACCAGCTTAGCTGGTCTCAGGGTGTGCTTAAACACTCACACAGTAAAGTGCAAGGCTGTACTTTGAAAGGAAGTGTCCAATTTGGTGATGTCAGTTCAGGAAGCATTAATGTTTCCTGAATTGACGTCTATTTAGGAAGCGTTTCTGTTTCCCAAATTGACATTGCGGTTCTGGTCTTTGCAAAGGTACACTACACTCAAGCCCACTGTAGCTAGTCTCAGGGCATGCTAAAACCCCCACACACCAAGGTAAAATACTCTAAGTTAATAAGAAGTGTCCAAATTGATGGCGTCCATTTGCCATAAGGTCAAGGTGTGGTTTGGGTCTTCCTGAGGTCCAATCAACTCAGGACCAGCTTAGCTGGTCTCAGGGTGTGCTTAAACACTCACACAGTAAAGTGCAAGGCTGTACTTTGAAAGGAAGTGTCCAATTTGGTGATGTCAGTTCAGGAAGCATTAATGTTTCCTGAATTGACGTCTATTTAGGAAGCGTTTCTGTTTCCCAAATTGACATTGCGGTTCTGGTCTTTGCAAAGGTACACTACACTCAAGCCCACTGTAGCTAGTCTCAGGGCATGCTAAAACCCCCACACACCAAGGTAAAATACTCTAAGTTAATAAGAAGTGTCCAAATTGATGGCGTCCATTTGCCATAAGGTCAAGGTGTGGTTTGGGTCTTCCTGAGGTCCAATCAACTCAGGACCAGCTTAGCTGGTCTCAGGGTGTGCTTAAACACTCACACAGTAAAGTGCAAGGCTGTACTTTGAAAGGAAGTGTCCAATTTGGTGATGTCAGTTCAGGAAGCATTAATGTTTCCTGAATTGACGTCTATTTAGGAAGCGTTTCTGTTTCCCAAATTGACATTGCGGTTCTGGTCTTTGCAAAGGTACACTACACTCAAGCCCACTGTAGCTAGTCTCAGGGCATGCTAAAACCCCCACACACCAAGGTAAAATACTCTAAGTTAATAAGAAGTGTCCAAATTGATGGCGTCCATTTGCCATAAGGTCAAGGTGTGGTTTGGGTCTTCCTGAGGTCCAATCAACTCAGGACCAGCTTAGCTGGTCTCAGGGTGTGCTTAAACACTCACACAGTAAAGTGCAAGGCTGTACTTTGAAAGGAAGTGTCCAATTTGGTGATGTCAGTTCAGGAAGCATTAATGTTTCCTGAATTGACGTCTATTTAGGAAGCGTTTCTGTTTCCCAAATTGACATTGCGGTTCTGGTCTTTGCAAAGGTACACTACACTCAAGCCCACTGTAGCTAGTCTCAGGGCATGCTAAAACCCCCACACACCAAGGTAAAATACTCTAAGTTAATAAGAAGTGTCCAAATTGATGGCGTCCATTTGCCATATGGTCAAGGTGGGGTTTGGGTACTTCCTGATGTCCAATCAACTCAGGACCAGCTTAGCTGGTCTCAGGGTGTGCTTAAACACTCACACAGTAAAGTGCAAGGCTGTACTTTGAAAGGAAGTGTCCAATTTGGTGATGTCAGTTCAGGAAGCATTAATGTTTCCTGAATTGACGTCTATTTAGGAAGCGTTTCTGTTTCCCAAATTGACATTGCGGTTCTGGTCTTTGCAAAGGTACACTACACTCAAGCCCACTGTAGCTAGTCTCAGGGCATGCTAAAACCCCCACACACCAAGGTAAAATACTCTAAGTTAATAAGAAGTGTCCAAATTGATGGCGTCCATTTGCCATAAGGTCAAGGTGTGGTTTGGGTCTTCCTGAGGTCCAATCAACTCAGGACCAGCTTAGCTGGTCTCAGGGTGTGCTTAAACACTCACACAGTAAAGTGCAAGGCTGTACTTTGAAAGGAAGTGTCCAATTTGGTGATGTCAGTTCAGGAAGCATTAATGTTTCCTGAATTGACGTCTATTTAGGAAGCGTTTCTGTTTCCCAAATTGACATTGCGGTTCTGGTCTTTGCAAAGGTACACTACACTCAAGCCCACTGTAGCTAGTCTCAGGGCATGCTAAAACCCCCACACACCAAGGTAAAATACTCTAAGTTAATAAGAAGTGTCCAAATTGATGGCGTCCATTTGCCATAAGGTCAAGGTGTGGTTTGGGTCTTCCTGAGGTCCAATCAACTCAGGACCAGCTTAGCTGGTCTCAGGGTGTGCTTAAACACTCACACAGTAAAGTGCAAGGCTGTACTTTGAAAGGAAGTGTCCAATTTGGTGATGTCAGTTCAGGAAGCATTAATGTTTCCTGAATTGACGTCTATTTAGGAAGCGTTTCTGTTTCCCAAATTGACATTGCGGTTCTGGTCTTTGCAAAGGTACACTACACTCAAGCCCACTGTAGCTAGTCTCAGGGCATGCTAAAACCCCCACACACCAAGGTAAAATACTCTAAGTTAATAAGAAGTGTCCAAATTGATGGCGTCCATTTGCCATAAGGTCAAGGTGTGGTTTGGGTCTTCCTGAGGTCCAATCAACTCAGGACCAGCTTAGCTGGTCTCAGGGTGTGCTTAAACACTCACACAGTAAAGTGCAAGGCTGTACTTTGAAAGGAAGTGTCCAATTTGGTGATGTCAGTTCAGGAAGCATTAATGTTTCCTGAATTGACGTCTATTTAGGAAGCGTTTCTGTTTCCCAAATTGACATTGCGGTTCTGGTCTTTGCAAAGGTACACTACACTCAAGCCCACTGTAGCTAGTCTCAGGGCATGCTAAAACCCCCACACACCAAGGTAAAATACTCTAAGTTAATAAGAAGTGTCCAAATTGATGGCGTCCATTTGCCATAAGGTCAAGGTGTGGTTTGGGTCTTCCTGAGGTCCAATCAACTCAGGACCAGCTTAGCTGGTCTCAGGGTGTGCTTAAACACTCACACAGTAAAGTGCAAGGCTGTACTTTGAAAGGAAGTGTCCAATTTGGTGATGTCAGTTCAGGAAGCATTAATGTTTCCTGAATTGACGTCTATTTAGGAAGCGTTTCTGTTTCCCAAATTGACATTGCGGTTCTGGTCTTTGCAAAGGTACACTACACTCAAGCCCACTGTAGCTAGTCTCAGGGCATGCTAAAACCCCCACACACCAAGGTAAAATACTCTAAGTTAATAAGAAGTGTCCAAATTGATGGCGTCCATTTGCCATATGGTCAAGGTGGGGTTTGGGTACTTCCTAATGTCCAATCAACTCAGGACCAGCTTAGCTGGTCTCAGGGTGTGCTTAAACACTCACACAGTAAAGTGCAAGGCTGTACTTTGAAAGGAAGTGTCCAATTTGGTGATGTCAGTTCAGGAAGCATTAATGTTTCCTGAATTGACGTCTATTTAGGAAGCGTTTCTGTTTCCCAAATTGACATTGCGGTTCTGGTCTTTGCAAAGGTACACTACACTCAAGCCCACTGTAGCTAGTCTCAGGGCATGCTAAAACCCCCACACACCAAGGTAAAATACTCTAAGTTAATAAGAAGTGTCCAAATTGATGGCGTCCATTTGCCATATGGTCAAGGTGGGGTTTGGGTACTTCCTGATGTCCAATCAACTCAGGACCAGCTTAGCTGGTCTCAGGGTGTGCTTAAACACTCACACAGTAAAGTGCAAGGCTGTACTTTGAAAGGAAGTGTCCAATTTGGTGATGTCAGTTCAGGAAGCATTAATGTTTCCTGAATTGACGTCTATTTAGGAAGCGTTTCTGTTTCCCAAATTGACATTGCGGTTCTGGTCTTTGCAAAGGTACACTACACTCAAGCCCACTGTAGCTAGTCTCAGGGCATGCTAAAACCCCCACACACCAAGGTAAAATACTCTAAGTTAATAAGAAGTGTCCAAATTGATGGCGTCCATTTGCCATAAGGTCAAGGTGTGGTTTGGGTCTTCCTGAGGTCCAATCAACTCAGGACCAGCTTAGCTGGTCTCAGGGTGTGCTTAAACACTCACACAGTAAAGTGCAAGGCTGTACTTTGAAAGGAAGTGTCCAATTTGGTGATGTCAGTTCAGGAAGCATTAATGTTTCCTGAATTGACGTCTATTTAGGAAGCGTTTCTGTTTCCCAAATTGACATTGCGGTTCTGGTCTTTGCAAAGGTACACTACACTCAAGCCCACTGTAGCTAGTCTCAGGGCATGCTAAAACCCCCACACACCAAGGTAAAATACTCTAAGTTAATAAGAAGTGTCCAAATTGATGGCGTCCATTTGCCATAAGGTCAAGGTGTGGTTTGGGTCTTCCTGAGGTCCAATCAACTCAGGACCAGCTTAGCTGGTCTCAGGGTGTGCTTAAACACTCACACAGTAAAGTGCAAGGCTGTACTTTGAAAGGAAGTGTCCAATTTGGTGATGTCAGTTCAGGAAGCATTAATGTTTCCTGAATTGACGTCTATTTAGGAAGTGTTTCTGTTTCCCAAATTGACATTGCGGTTCTGGTCTTTGCAAAGGTACACTACACTCAAGCCCACTGTAGCTAGTCTCAGGGCATGCTAAAACCCCCACACACCAAGGTAAAATACTCTAAGTTAATAAGAAGTGTCCAAATTGATGGCGTCCATTTGCCATAAGGTCAAGGTGTGGTTTGGGTCTTCCTGAGGTCCAATCAACTCAGGACCAGCTTAGCTGGTCTCAGGGTGTGCTTAAACACTCACACAGTAAAGTGCAAGGCTGTACTTTGAAAGGAAGTGTCCAATTTGGTGATGTCAGTTCAGGAAGCATTAATGTTTCCTGAATTGACGTCTATTTAGGAAGCGTTTCTGTTTCCCAAATTGACATTGCGGTTCTGGTCTTTGCAAAGGTACACTACACTCAAGCCCACTGTAGCTAGTCTCAGGGCATGCTAAAACCCCCACACACCAAGGTAAAATACTCTAAGTTAATAAGAAGTGTCCAAATTGATGGCGTCCATTTGCCATAAGGTCAAGGTGTGGTTTGGGTCTTCCTGAGGTCCAATCAACTCAGGACCAGCTTAGCTGGTCTCAGGGTGTGCTTAAACACTCACACAGTAAAGTGCAAGGCTGTACTTTGAAAGGAAGTGTCCAATTTGGTGATGTCAGTTCAGGAAGCATTAATGTTTCCTGAATTGACGTCTATTTAGGAAGCGTTTCTGTTTCCCAAATTGACATTGCGGTTCTGGTCTTTGCAAAGGTACACTACACTCAAGCCCACTGTAGCTAGTCTCAGGGCATGCTAAAACCCCCACACACCAAGGTAAAATACTCTAAGTTAATAAGAAGTGTCCAAATTGATGGCGTCCATTTGCCATAAGGTCAAGGTGTGGTTTGGGTCTTCCTGAGGTCCAATCAACTCAGGACCAGCTTAGCTGGTCTCAGGGTGTGCTTAAACACTCACACAGTAAAGTGCAAGGCTGTACTTTGAAAGGAAGTGTCCAATTTGGTGATGTCAGTTCAGGAAGCATTAATGTTTCCTGAATTGACGTCTATTTAGGAAGCGTTTCTGTTTCCCAAATTGACATTGCGGTTCTGGTCTTTGCAAAGGTACACTACACTCAAGCCCACTGTAGCTAGTCTCAGGGCATGCTAAAACCCCCACACACCAAGGTAAAATACTCTAAGTTAATAAGAAGTGTCCAAATTGATGGCGTCCATTTGCCATATGGTCAAGGTGGGGTTTGGGTACTTCCTAATGTCCAATCAACTCAGGACCAGCTTAGCTGGTCTCAGGGTGTGCTTAAACACTCACACAGTAAAGTGCAAGGCTGTACTTTGAAAGGAAGTGTCCAATTTGGTGATGTCAGTTCAGGAAGCATTAATGTTTCCTGAATTGACGTCTATTTAGGAAGCGTTTCTGTTTCCCAAATTGACATTGCGGTTCTGGTCTTTGCAAAGGTACACTACACTCAAGCCCACTGTAGCTAGTCTCAGGGCATGCTAAAACCCCCACACACCAAGGTAAAATACTCTAAGTTAATAAGAAGTGTCCAAATTGATGGCGTCCATTTGCCATAAGGTCAAGGTGTGGTTTGGGTCTTCCTGAGGTCCAATCAACTCAGGACCAGCTTAGCTGGTCTCAGGGTGTGCTTAAACACTCACACAGTAAAGTGCAAGGCTGTACTTTGAAAGGAAGTGTCCAATTTGGTGATGTCAGTTCAGGAAGCATTAATGTTTCCTGAATTGACGTCTATTTAGGAAGCGTTTCTGTTTCCCAAATTGACATTGCGGTTCTGGTCTTTGCAAAGGTACACTACACTCAAGCCCACTGTAGCTAGTCTCAGGGCATGCTAAAACCCCCACACACCAAGGTAAAATACTCTAAGTTAATAAGAAGTGTCCAAATTGATGGCGTCCATTTGCCATAAGGTCAAGGTGTGGTTTGGGTCTTCCTGAGGTCCAATCAACTCAGGACCAGCTTAGCTGGTCTCAGGGTGTGCTTAAACACTCACACAGTAAAGTGCAAGGCTGTACTTTGAAAGGAAGTGTCCAATTTGGTGATGTCAGTTCAGGAAGCATTAATGTTTCCTGAATTGACGTCTATTTAGGAAGCGTTTCTGTTTCCCAAATTGACATTGCGGTTCTGGTCTTTGCAAAGGTACACTACACTCAAGCCCACTGTAGCTAGTCTCAGGGCATGCTAAAACCCCCACACACCAAGGTAAAATACTCTAAGTTAATAAGAAGTGTCCAAATTGATGGCGTCCATTTGCCATAAGGTCAAGGTGTGGTTTGGGTCTTCCTGAGGTCCAATCAACTCAGGACCAGCTTAGCTGGTCTCAGGGTGTGCTTAAACACTCACACAGTAAAGTGCAAGGCTGTACTTTGAAAGGAAGTGTCCAATTTGGTGATGTCAGTTCAGGAAGCATTAATGTTTCCTGAATTGACGTCTATTTAGGAAGCGTTTCTGTTTCCCAAATTGACATTGCGGTTCTGGTCTTTGCAAAGGTACACTACACTCAAGCCCACTGTAGCTAGTCTCAGGGCATGCTAAAACCCCCACACACCAAGGTAAAATACTCTAAGTTAATAAGAAGTGTCCAAATTGATGGCGTCCATTTGCCATAAGGTCAAGGTGTGGTTTGGGTCTTCCTGAGGTCCAATCAACTCAGGACCAGCTTAGCTGGTCTCAGGGTGTGCTTAAACACTCACACAGTAAAGTGCAAGGCTGTACTTTGAAAGGAAGTGTCCAATTTGGTGATGTCAGTTCAGGAAGCATTAATGTTTCCTGAATTGACGTCTATTTAGGAAGCGTTTCTGTTTCCCAAATTGACATTGCGGTTCTGGTCTTTGCAAAGGTACACTACACTCAAGCCCACTGTAGCTAGTCTCAGGGCATGCTAAAACCCCCACACACCAAGGTAAAATACTCTAAGTTAATAAGAAGTGTCCAAATTGATGGCGTCCATTTGCGATATGGTCAAGGTGGGGTTTGGGTACTTCCTGATGTCCAATCAACTCAGGACCAGCTTAGCTGGTCTCAGGGTGTGCTTAAACACTCACACAGTAAAGTGCAAGGCTGTACTTTGAAAGGAAGTGTCCAATTTGGTGATGTCAGTTCAGGAAGCATTAATGTTTCCTGAATTGACGTCTATTTAGGAAGCGTTTCTGTTTCCCAAATTGACATTGCGGTTCTGGTCTTTGCAAAGGTACACTACACTCAAGCCCACTGTAGCTAGTCTCAGGGCATGCTAAAACCCCCACACACCAAGGTAAAATACTCTAAGTTAATAAGAAGTGTCCAAATTGATGGCGTCCATTTGCCATAAGGTCAAGGTGTGGTTTGGGTCTTCCTGAGGTCCAATCAACTCAGGACCAGCTTAGCTGGTCTCAGGGTGTGCTTAAACACTCACACAGTAAAGTGCAAGGCTGTACTTTGAAAGGAAGTGTCCAATTTGGTGATGTCAGTTCAGGAAGCATTAATGTTTCCTGAATTGACGTCTATTTAGGAAGCGTTTCTGTTTCCCAAATTGACATTGCGGTTCTGGTCTTTGCAAAGGTACACTACACTCAAGCCCACTGTAGCTAGTCTCAGGGCATGCTAAAACCCCCACACACCAAGGTAAAATACTCTAAGTTAATAAGAAGTGTCCAAATTGATGGCGTCCATTTGCCATAAGGTCAAGGTGTGGTTTGGGTCTTCCTGAGGTCCAATCAACTCAGGACCAGCTTAGCTGGTCTCAGGGTGTGCTTAAACACTCACACAGTAAAGTGCAAGGCTGTACTTTGAAAGGAAGTGTCCAATTTGGTGATGTCAGTTCAGGAAGCATTAATGTTTCCTGAATTGACGTCTATTTAGGAAGCGTTTCTGTTTCCCAAATTGACATTGCGGTTCTGGTCTTTGCAAAGGTACACTACACTCAAGCCCACTGTAGCTAGTCTCAGGGCATGCTAAAACCCCCACACACCAAGGTAAAATACTCTAAGTTAATAAGAAGTGTCCAAATTGATGGCGTCCATTTGCCATAAGGTCAAGGTGTGGTTTGGGTCTTCCTGAGGTCCAATCAACTCAGGACCAGCTTAGCTGGTCTCAGGGTGTGCTTAAACACTCACACAGTAAAGTGCAAGGCTGTACTTTGAAAGGAAGTGTCCAATTTGGTGATGTCAGTTCAGGAAGCATTAATGTTTCCTGAATTGACGTCTATTTAGGAAGCGTTTCTGTTTCCCAAATTGACATTGCGGTTCTGGTCTTTGCAAAGGTACACTACACTCAAGCCCACTGTAGCTAGTCTCAGGGCATGCTAAAACCCCCACACACCAAGGTAAAATACTCTAAGTTAATAAGAAGTGTCCAAATTGATGGCGTCCATTTGCCATAAGGTCAAGGTGTGGTTTGGGTCTTCCTGAGGTCCAATCAACTCAGGACCAGCTTAGCTGGTCTCAGGGTGTGCTTAAACACTCACACAGTAAAGTGCAAGGCTGTACTTTGAAAGGAAGTGTCCAATTTGGTGATGTCAGTTCAGGAAGCATTAATGTTTCCTGAATTGACGTCTATTTAGGAAGCGTTTCTGTTTCCCAAATTGACATTGCGGTTCTGGTCTTTGCAAAGGTACACTACACTCAAGCCCACTGTAGCTAGTCTCAGGGCATGCTAAAACCCCCACACACCAAGGTAAAATACTCTAAGTTAATAAGAAGTGTCCAAATTGATGGCGTCCATTTGCCATATGGTCAAGGTGGGGTTTGGGTACTTCCTAATGTCCAATCAACTCAGGACCAGCTTAGCTGGTCTCAGGGTGTGCTTAAACACTCACACAGTAAAGTGCAAGGCTGTACTTTGAAAGGAAGTGTCCAATTTGGTGATGTCAGTTCAGGAAGCATTAATGTTTCCTGAATTGACGTCTATTTAGGAAGCGTTTCTGTTTCCCAAATTGACATTGCGGTTCTGGTCTTTGCAAAGGTACACTACACTCAAGCCCACTGTAGCTAGTCTCAGGGCATGCTAAAACCCCCACACACCAAGGTAAAATACTCTAAGTTAATAAGAAGTGTCCAAATTGATGGCGTCCATTTGCCATATGGTCAAGGTGGGGTTTGGGTACTTCCTGATGTCCAATCAACTCAGGACCAGCTTAGCTGGTCTCAGGGTGTGCTTAAACACTCACACAGTAAAGTGCAAGGCTGTACTTTGAAAGGAAGTGTCCAATTTGGTGATGTCAGTTCAGGAAGCATTAATGTTTCCTGAATTGACGTCTATTTAGGAAGCGTTTCTGTTTCCCAAATTGACATTGCGGTTCTGGTCTTTGCAAAGGTACACTACACTCAAGCCCACTGTAGCTAGTCTCAGGGCATGCTAAAACCCCCACACACCAAGGTAAAATACTCTAAGTTAATAAGAAGTGTCCAAATTGATGGCGTCCATTTGCCATAAGGTCAAGGTGTGGTTTGGGTCTTCCTGAGGTCCAATCAACTCAGGACCAGCTTAGCTGGTCTCAGGGTGTGCTTAAACACTCACACAGTAAAGTGCAAGGCTGTACTTTGAAAGGAAGTGTCCAATTTGGTGATGTCAGTTCAGGAAGCATTAATGTTTCCTGAATTGACGTCTATTTAGGAAGCGTTTCTGTTTCCCAAATTGACATTGCGGTTCTGGTCTTTGCAAAGGTACACTACACTCAAGCCCACTGTAGCTAGTCTCAGGGCATGCTAAAACCCCCACACACCAAGGTAAAATACTCTAAGTTAATAAGAAGTGTCCAAATTGATGGCGTCCATTTGCCATAAGGTCAAGGTGTGGTTTGGGTCTTCCTGAGGTCCAATCAACTCAGGACCAGCTTAGCTGGTCTCAGGGTGTGCTTAAACACTCACACAGTAAAGTGCAAGGCTGTACTTTGAAAGGAAGTGTCCAATTTGGTGATGTCAGTTCAGGAAGCATTAATGTTTCCTGAATTGACGTCTATTTAGGAAGCGTTTCTGTTTCCCAAATTGACATTGCGGTTCTGGTCTTTGCAAAGGTACACTACACTCAAGCCCACTGTAGCTAGTCTCAGGGCATGCTAAAACCCCCACACACCAAGGTAAAATACTCTAAGTTAATAAGAAGTGTCCAAATTGATGGCGTCCATTTGCCATAAGGTCAAGGTGTGGTTTGGGTCTTCCTGAGGTCCAATCAACTCAGGACCAGCTTAGCTGGTCTCAGGGTGTGCTTAAACACTCACACAGTAAAGTGCAAGGCTGTACTTTGAAAGGAAGTGTCCAATTTGGTGATGTCAGTTCAGGAAGCATTAATGTTTCCTGAATTGACGTCTATTTAGGAAGCGTTTCTGTTTCCCAAATTGACATTGCGGTTCTGGTCTTTGCAAAGGTACACTACACTCAAGCCCACTGTAGCTAGTCTCAGGGCATGCTAAAACCCCCACACACCAAGGTAAAATACTCTAAGTTAATAAGAAGTGTCCAAATTGATGGCGTCCATTTGCCATAAGGTCAAGGTGTGGTTTGGGTCTTCCTGAGGTCCAATCAACTCAGGACCAGCTTAGCTGGTCTCAGGGTGTGCTTAAACACTCACACAGTAAAGTGCAAGGCTGTACTTTGAAAGGAAGTGTCCAATTTGGTGATGTCAGTTCAGGAAGCATTAATGTTTCCTGAATTGACGTCTATTTAGGAAGCGTTTCTGTTTCCCAAATTGACATTGCGGTTCTGGTCTTTGCAAAGGTACACTACACTCAAGCCCACTGTAGCTAGTCTCAGGGCATGCTAAAACCCCCACACACCAAGGTAAAATACTCTAAGTTAATAAGAAGTGTCCAAATTGATGGCGTCCATTTGCCATATGGTCAAGGTGGGGTTTGGGTACTTCCTGATGTCCAATCAACTCAGGACCAGCTTAGCTGGTCTCAGGGTGTGCTTAAACACTCACACAGTAAAGTGCAAGGCTGTACTTTGAAAGGAAGTGTCCAATTTGGTGATGTCAGTTCAGGAAGCATTAATGTTTCCTGAATTGACGTCTATTTAGGAAGCGTTTCTGTTTCCCAAATTGACATTGCGGTTCTGGTCTTTGCAAAGGTACACTACACTCAAGCCCACTGTAGCTAGTCTCAGGGCATGCTAAAACCCCCACACACCAAGGTAAAATACTCTAAGTTAATAAGAAGTGTCCAAATTGATGGCGTCCATTTGCCATAAGGTCAAGGTGTGGTTTGGGTCTTCCTGAGGTCCAATCAACTCAGGACCAGCTTAGCTGGTCTCAGGGTGTGCTTAAACACTCACACAGTAAAGTGCAAGGCTGTACTTTGAAAGGAAGTGTCCAATTTGGTGATGTCAGTTCAGGAAGCATTAATGTTTCCTGAATTGACGTCTATTTAGGAAGCGTTTCTGTTTCCCAAATTGACATTGCGGTTCTGGTCTTTGCAAAGGTACACTACACTCAAGCCCACTGTAGCTAGTCTCAGGGCATGCTAAAACCCCCACACACCAAGGTAAAATACTCTAAGTTAATAAGAAGTGTCCAAATTGATGGCGTCCATTTGCCATAAGGTCAAGGTGTGGTTTGGGTCTTCCTGAGGTCCAATCAACTCAGGACCAGCGTAGCTGGTCTCAGGGTGTGCTTAAACACTCACACAGTAAAGTGCAAGGCTGTACTTTGAAAGGAAGTGTCCAATTTGGTGATGTCAGTTCAGGAAGCATTAATGTTTCCTGAATTGACGTCTATTTAGGAAGCGTTTCTGTTTCCCAAATTGACATTGCGGTTCTGGTCTTTGCAAAGGTACACTACACTCAAGCCCACTGTAGCTAGTCTCAGGGCATGCTAAAACCCCCACACACCAAGGTAAAATACTCTAAGTTAATAAGAAGTGTCCAAATTGATGGCGTCCATTTGCCATAAGGTCAAGGTGTGGTTTGGGTCTTCCTGAGGTCCAATCAACTCAGGACCAGCTTAGCTGGTCTCAGGGTGTGCTTAAACACTCACACAGTAAAGTGCAAGGCTGTACTTTGAAAGGAAGTGTCCAATTTGGTGATGTCAGTTCAGGAAGCATTAATGTTTCCTGAATTGACGTCTATTTAGGAAGCGTTTCTGTTTCCCAAATTGACATTGCGGTTCTGGTCTTTGCAAAGGTACACTACACTCAAGCCCACTGTAGCTAGTCTCAGGGCATGCTAAAACCCCCACACACCAAGGTAAAATACTCTAAGTTAATAAGAAGTGTCCAAATTGATGGCGTCCATTTGCCATAAGGTCAAGGTGTGGTTTGGGTCTTCCTGAGGTCCAATCAACTCAGGACCAGCTTAGCTGGTCTCAGGGTGTGCTTAAACACTCACACAGTAAAGTGCAAGGCTGTACTTTGAAAGGAAGTGTCCAATTTGGTGATGTCAGTTCAGGAAGCATTAATGTTTCCTGAATTGACGTCTATTTAGGAAGCGTTTCTGTTTCCCAAATTGACATTGCGGTTCTGGTCTTTGCAAAGGTACACTACACTCAAGCCCACTGTAGCTAGTCTCAGGGCATGCTAAAACCCCCACACACCAAGGTAAAATACTCTAAGTTAATAAGAAGTGTCCAAATTGATGGCGTCCATTTGCCATAAGGTCAAGGTGTGGTTTGGGTCTTCCTGAGGTCCAATCAACTCAGGACCAGCTTAGCTGGTCTCAGGGTGTGCTTAAACACTCACACAGTAAAGTGCAAGGCTGTACTTTGAAAGGAAGTGTCCAATTTGGTGATGTCGGTTCAGGAAGCATTAATGTTTCCTGAATTGACGTCTATTTAGGAAGCGTTTCTGTTTCCCAAATTGACATTGCGGTTCTGGTCTTTGCAAAGGTACACTACACTCAAGCCCACTGTAGCTAGTCTCAGGGCATGCTAAAACCCCCACACACCAAGGTAAAATACTCTAAGTTAATAAGAAGTGTCCAAATTGATGGCATCCATTTGCCATAAGGTCAAGGTGTGGTTTGGGTCTTCCTGAGGTCCAATCAACTCAGGACCAGCTTAGCTGGTCTCAGGGTGTGCTTAAACACTCACACAGTAAAGTGCAAGGCTGTACTTTGAAAGGAAGTGTCCAATTTGGTGATGTCAGTTCAGGAAGCATTAATGTTTCCTGAATTGACGTCTATTTAGGAAGCGTTTCTGTTTTCCAAATTGACATTGCGGTTCTGGTCTTTGCAAAGGTACACTACACTCAAGCCCACTGTAGCTAGTCTCAGGGCATGCTAAAACCCCCACACACCAAGGTAAAATACTCTAAGTTAATAGGAAGTGTCCAAATTGATGGCGTCCATTTGCCATAAGGTCAAGGTGTGGTTTGGGTCTTCCTGAGGTCCAATCAACTCAGGACCAGCTTAGCTGGTCTCAGGGTGTGCTTAAACACTCACACAGTAAAGTGCAAGGCTGTACTTTGAAAGGAAGTGTCCAATTTGGTGATGTCAGTTCAGGAAGCATTAATGTTTCCTGAATTGACGTCTATTTAGGAAGCGTTTCTGTTTCCCAAATTGACATTGCGGTTCTGGTCTTTGCAAAGGTACACTACACTCAAGCCCACTGTAGCTAGTCTCAGGGCATGCTAAAACCCCCACACACCAAGGTAAAATACTCTAAGTTAATAAGAAGTGTCCAAATTGATGGCGTCCATTTGCCATAAGGTCAAGGTGTGGTTTGGGTCTTCCTGAGGTCCAATCAACTCAGGACCAGCTTAGCTGGTCTCAGGGTGTGCTTAAACACTCACACAGTAAAGTGCAAGGCTGTACTTTGAAAGGAAGTGTCCAATTTGGTGATGTCAGTTCAGGAAGCATTAATGTTTCCTGAATTGACATCTATTTAGGAAGTGTTTCTGTTTCCCAAATTGACATTGCGGTTCTGGTCTTTGCAAAGGTACACTACACTCAAGCCCACTGTAGCTAGTCTCAGGGCATGCTAAAACCCCCACACACCAAGGTAAAATACTCTAAGTTAATAAGAAGTGTCCAAATTGATGGCGTCCATTTGCCATAAGGTCAAGGTGTGGTTTGGGTCTTCCTGAGGTCCAATCAACTCAGGACCAGCTTAGCTGGTCTCAGGGTGTGCTTAAACACTCACACAGTAAAGTGCAAGGCTGTACTTTGAAAGGAAGTGTCCAATTTGGTGATGTCAGTTCAGGAAGCATTAATGTTTCCTGAATTGACGTCTATTTAGGAAGCGTTTCTGTTTCCCAAATTGACATTGCGGTTCTGGTCTTTGCAAAGGTACACTACACTCAAGCCCACTGTAGCTAGTCTCAGGGCATGCTAAAACCCCCACACACCAAGGTAAAATACTCTAAGTTAATAAGAAGTGTCCAAATTGATGGCGTCCATTTGCCATAAGGTCAAGGTGTGGTTTGGGTCTTCCTGAGGTCCAATCAACTCAGGACCAGCTTAGCTGGTCTCAGGGTGTGCTTAAACACTCACACAGTAAAGTGCAAGGCTGTACTTTGAAAGGAAGTGTCCAATTTGGTGATGTCAGTTCAGGAAGCATTAATGTTTCCTGAATTGACGTCTATTTAGGAAGCGTTTCTGTTTCCCAAATTGACATTGCGGTTCTGGTCTTTGCAAAGGTACACTACACTCAAGCCCACTGTAGCTAGTCTCAGGGCATGCTAAAACCCCCACACACCAAGGTAAAATACTCTAAGTTAATAAGAAGTGTCCAAATTGATGGCGTCCATTTGCCATAAGGTCAAGGTGTGGTTTGGGTCTTCCTGAGGTCCAATCAACTCAGGACCAGCTTAGCTGGTCTCAGGGTGTGCTTAAACACTCACACAGTAAAGTGCAAGGCTGTACTTTGAAAGGAAGTGTCCAATTTGGTGATGTCAGTTCAGGAAGCATTAATGTTTCCTGAATTGACGTCTATTTAGGAAGCGTTTCTGTTTCCCAAATTGACATTGCGGTTCTGGTCTTTGCAAAGGTACACTACACTCAAGCCCACTGTAGCTAGTCTCAGGGCATGCTAAAACCCCCACACACCAAGGTAAAATACTCTAAGTTAATAAGAAGTGTCCAAATTGATGGCGTCCATTTGCCATAAGGTCAAGGTGTGGTTTGGGTCTTCCTGAGGTCCAATCAACTCAGGACCAGCTTAGCTGGTCTCAGGGTGTGCTTAAACACTCACACAGTAAAGTGCAAGGCTGTACTTTGAAAGGAAGTGTCCAATTTGGTGATGTCGGTTCAGGAAGCATTAATGTTTCCTGAATTGACGTCTATTTAGGAAGCGTTTCTGTTTCCCAAATTGACATTGCGGTTCTGGTCTTTGCAAAGGTACACTACACTCAAGCCCACTGTAGCTAGTCTCAGGGCATGCTAAAACCCCCACACACCAAGGTAAAATACTCTAAGTTAATAAGAAGTGTCCAAATTGATGGCATCCATTTGCCATAAGGTCAAGGTGTGGTTTGGGTCTTCCTGAGGTCCAATCAACTCAGGACCAGCTTAGCTGGTCTCAGGGTGTGCTTAAACACTCACACAGTAAAGTGCAAGGCTGTACTTTGAAAGGAAGTGTCCAATTTGGTGATGTCAGTTCAGGAAGCATTAATGTTTCCTGAATTGACGTCTATTTAGGAAGCGTTTCTGTTTTCCAAATTGACATTGCGGTTCTGGTCTTTGCAAAGGTACACTACACTCAAGCCCACTGTAGCTAGTCTCAGGGCATGCTAAAACCCCCACACACCAAGGTAAAATACTCTAAGTTAATAGGAAGTGTCCAAATTGATGGCGTCCATTTGCCATAAGGTCAAGGTGTGGTTTGGGTCTTCCTGAGGTCCAATCAACTCAGGACCAGCTTAGCTGGTCTCAGGGTGTGCTTAAACACTCACACAGTAAAGTGCAAGGCTGTACTTTGAAAGGAAGTGTCCAATTTGGTGATGTCAGTTCAGGAAGCATTAATGTTTCCTGAATTGACGTCTATTTAGGAAGCGTTTCTGTTTCCCAAATTGACATTGCGGTTCTGGTCTTTGCAAAGGTACACTACACTCAAGCCCACTGTAGCTAGTCTCAGGGCATGCTAAAACCCCCACACACCAAGGTAAAATACTCTAAGTTAATAAGAAGTGTCCAAATTGATGGCGTCCATTTGCCATAAGGTCAAGGTGTGGTTTGGGTCTTCCTGAGGTCCAATCAACTCAGGACCAGCTTAGCTGGTCTCAGGGTGTGCTTAAACACTCACACAGTAAAGTGCAAGGCTGTACTTTGAAAGGAAGTGTCCAATTTGGTGATGTCAGTTCAGGAAGCATTAATGTTTCCTGAATTGACATCTATTTAGGAAGTGTTTCTGTTTCCCAAATTGACATTGCGGTTCTGGTCTTTGCAAAGGTACACTACACTCAAGCCCACTGTAGCTAGTCTCAGGGCATGCTAAAACCCCCACACACCAAGGTAAAATACTCTAAGTTAATAAGAAGTGTCCAAATTGATGGCGTCCATTTGCCATAAGGTCAAGGTGTGGTTTGGGTCTTCCTGAGGTCCAATCAACTCAGGACCAGCTTAGCTGGTCTCAGGGTGTGCTTAAACACTCACACAGTAAAGTGCAAGGCTGTACTTTGAAAGGAAGTGTCCAATTTGGTGATGTCAGTTCAGGAAGCATTAATGTTTCCTGAATTGACGTCTATTTAGGAAGCGTTTCTGTTTCCCAAATTGACATTGCGGTTCTGGTCTTTGCAAAGGTACACTACACTCAAGCCCACTGTAGCTAGTCTCAGGGCATGCTAAAACCCCCACACACCAAGGTAAAATACTCTAAGTTAATAAGAAGTGTCCAAATTGATGGCGTCCATTTGCCATAAGGTCAAGGTGTGGTTTGGGTCTTCCTGAGGTCCAATCAACTCAGGACCAGCTTAGCTGGTCTCAGGGTGTGCTTAAACACTCACACAGTAAAGTGCAAGGCTGTACTTTGAAAGGAAGTGTCCAATTTGGTGATGTCAGTTCAGGAAGCATTAATGTTTCCTGAATTGACGTCTATTTAGGAAGCGTTTCTGTTTCCCAAATTGACATTGCGGTTCTGGTCTTTGCAAAGGTACACTACACTCAAGCCCACTGTAGCTAGTCTCAGGGCATGCTAAAACCCCCACACACCAAGGTAAAATACTCTAAGTTAATAAGAAGTGTCCAAATTGATGGCGTCCATTTGCCATAAGGTCAAGGTGTGGTTTGGGTCTTCCTGAGGTCCAATCAACTCAGGACCAGCTTAGCTGGTCTCAGGGTGTGCTTAAACACTCACACAGTAAAGTGCAAGGCTGTACTTTGAAAGGAAGTGTCCAATTTGGTGATGTCAGTTCAGGAAGCATTAATGTTTCCTGAATTGACGTCTATTTAGGAAGCGTTTCTGTTTCCCAAATTGACATTGCGGTTCTGGTCTTTGCAAAGGTACACTACACTCAAGCCCACTGTAGCTAGTCTCAGGGCATGCTAAAACCCCCACACACCAAGGTAAAATACTCTAAGTTAATAAGAAGTGTCCAAATTGATGGCGTCCATTTGCCATAAGGTCAAGGTGTGGTTTGGGTCTTCCTGAGGTCCAATCAACTCAGGACCAGCTTAGCTGGTCTCAGGGTGTGCTTAAACACTCACACAGTAAAGTGCAAGGCTGTACTTTGAAAGGAAGTGTCCAATTTGGTGATGTCGGTTCAGGAAGCATTAATGTTTCCTGAATTGACGTCTATTTAGGAAGCGTTTCTGTTTCCCAAATTGACATTGCGGTTCTGGTCTTTGCAAAGGTACACTACACTCAAGCCCACTGTAGCTAGTCTCAGGGCATGCTAAAACCCCCACACACCAAGGTAAAATACTCTAAGTTAATAAGAAGTGTCCAAATTGATGGCATCCATTTGCCATAAGGTCAAGGTGTGGTTTGGGTCTTCCTGAGGTCCAATCAACTCAGGACCAGCTTAGCTGGTCTCAGGGTGTGCTTAAACACTCACACAGTAAAGTGCAAGGCTGTACTTTGAAAGGAAGTGTCCAATTTGGTGATGTCAGTTCAGGAAGCATTAATGTTTCCTGAATTGACGTCTATTTAGGAAGCGTTTCTGTTTCCCAAATTGACATTGCGGTTCTGGTCTTTGCAAAGGTACACTACACTCAAGCCCACTGTAGCTAGTCTCAGGGCATGCTAAAACCCCCACACACCAAGGTAAAATACTCTAAGTTAATAAGAAGTGTCCAAATTGATGGCGTCCATTTGCCATAAGGTCAAGGTGTGGTTTGGGTCTTCCTGAGGTCCAATCAACTCAGGACCAGCTTAGCTGGTCTCAGGGTGTGCTTAAACACTCACACAGTAAAGTGCAAGGCTGTACTTTGAAAGGAAGTGTCCAATTTGGTGATGTCAGTTCAGGAAGCATTAATGTTTCCTGAATTGACGTCTATTTAGGAAGCGTTTCTGTTTCCCAAATTGACATTGCGGTTCTGGTCTTTGCAAAGGTACACTACACTCAAGCCCACTGTAGCTAGTCTCAGGGCATGCTAAAACCCCCACACACCAAGGTAAAATACTCTAAGTTAATAAGAAGTGTCCAAATTGATGGCGTCCATTTGCCATAAGGTCAAGGTGTGGTTTGGGTCTTCCTGAGGTCCAATCAACTCAGGACCAGCTTAGCTGGTCTCAGGGTGTGCTTAAACACTCACACAGTAAAGTGCAAGGCTGTACTTTGAAAGGAAGTGTCCAATTTGGTGATGTCAGTTCAGGAAGCATTAATGTTTCCTGAATTGACGTCTATTTAGGAAGTGTTTCTGTTTCCCAAATTGACATTGCGGTTCTGGTCTTTGCAAAGGTACACTACACTCAAGCCCACTGTAGCTAGTCTCAGGGCATGCTAAAACCCCCACACACCAAGGTAAAATACTCTAAGTTAATAAGAAGTGTCCAAATTGATGGCGTCCATTTGCCATAAGGTCAAGGTGTGGTTTGGGTCTTCCTGAGGTCCAATCAACTCAGGACCAGCTTAGCTGGTCTCAGGGTGTGCTTAAACACTCACACAGTAAAGTGCAAGGCTGTACTTTGAAAGGAAGTGTCCAATTTGGTGATGTCAGTTCAGGAAGCATTAATGTTTCCTGAATTGACGTCTATTTAGGAAGCGTTTCTGTTTCCCAAATTGACATTGCGGTTCTGGTCTTTGCAAAGGTACACTACACTCAAGCCCACTGTAGCTAGTCTCAGGGCATGCTAAAACCCCCACACACCAAGGTAAAATACTCTAAGTTAATAAGAAGTGTCCAAATTGATGGCGTCCATTTGCCATAAGGTCAAGGTGTGGTTTGGGTCTTCCTGAGGTCCAATCAACTCAGGACCAGCTTAGCTGGTCTCAGGGTGTGCTTAAACACTCACACAGTAAAGTGCAAGGCTGTACTTTGAAAGGAAGTGTCCAATTTGGTGATGTCAGTTCAGGAAGCATTAATGTTTCCTGAATTGACGTCTATTTAGGAAGCGTTTCTGTTTCCCAAATTGACATTGCGGTTCTGGTCTTTGCAAAGGTACACTACACTCAAGCCCACTGTAGCTAGTCTCAGGGCATGCTAAAACCCCCACACACCAAGGTAAAATACTCTAAGTTAATAAGAAGTGTCCAAATTGATGGCGTCCATTTGCCATAAGGTCAAGGTGTGGTTTGGGTCTTCCTGAGGTCCAATCAACTCAGGACCAGCTTAGCTGGTCTCAGGGTGTGCTTAAACACTCACACAGTAAAGTGCAAGGCTGTACTTTGAAAGGAAGTGTCCAATTTGGTGATGTCAGTTCAGGAAGCATTAATGTTTCCTGAATTGACGTCTATTTAGGAAGCGTTTCTGTTTCCAAAATTGACATTGCGGTTCTGGTCTTTGCAAAGGTACACTACACTCAAGCCCACTGTAGCTAGTCTCAGGGCATGCTAAAACCCCCACACACCAAGGTAAAATACTCTAAGTTAATAAGAAGTGTCCAAATTGATGGCGTCCATTTGCCATAAGGTCAAGGTGTGGTTTGGGTCTTCCTGAGGTCCAATCAACTCAGGACCAGCTTAGCTGGTCTCAGGGTGTGCTTAAACACTCACACAGTAAAGTGCAAGGCTGTACTTTGAAAGGAAGTGTCCAATTTAGTGATGTCGGTTCAGGAAGCATTAATGTTTCCTGAATTGACGTCTATTTAGGAAGCGTTTCTGTTTCCCAAATTGACATTGCGGTTCTGGTCTTTGCAAAGGTACACTACACTCAAGCCCACTGTAGCTAGTCTCAGGGCATGCTAAAACCCCCACACACCAAGGTAAAATACTCTAAGTTAATAAGAAGTGTCCAAATTGATGGCATCCATTTGCCATAAGGTCAAGGTGTGGTTTGGGTCTTCCTGAGGTCCAATCAACTCAGGACCAGCTTAGCTGGTCTCAGGGTGTGCTTAAACACTCACACAGTAAAGTGCAAGGCTGTACTTTGAAAAGAAGTGTCCAATTTGGTGATGTCAGTTCAGGAAGCATTAATGTTTCCTGAATTGACGTCTATTTAGGAAGCGTTTCTGTTTCCCAAATTGACATTGCGGTTCTGGTCTTTGCAAAGGTACACTACACTCAAGCCCACTGTAGCTAGTCTCAGGGCATGCTAAAACCCCCACACACCAAGGTAAAATACTCTAAGTTAATAAGAAGTGTCCAAATTGATGGCGTCCATTTGCCATAAGGTCAAGGTGTGGTTTGGGTCTTCCTGAGGTCCAATCAACTCAGGACCAGCTTAGCTGGTCTCAGGGTGTGCTTAAACACTCACACAGTAAAGTGCAAGGCTGTACTTTGAAAGGAAGTGTCCAATTTGGTGATGTCAGTTCAGGAAGCATTAATGTTTCCTGAATTGACGTCTATTTAGGAAGCGTTTCTGTTTCCCAAATTGACATTGCGGTTCTGGTCTTTGCAAAGGTACACTACACTCAAGCCCACTGTAGCTAGTCTCAGGGCATGCTAAAACCCCCACACACCAAGGTAAAATACTCTAAGTTAATAAGAAGTGTCCAAATTGATGGCGTCCATTTGCCATAAGGTCAAGGTGTGGTTTGGGTCTTCCTGAGGTCCAATCAACTCAGGACCAGCTTAGCTGGTCTCAGGGTGTGCTTAAACACTCACACAGTAAAGTGCAAGGCTGTACTTTGAAAGGAAGTGTCCAATTTGGTGATGTCAGTTCAGGAAGCATTAATGTTTCCTGAATTGACGTCTATTTAGGAAGTGTTTCTGTTTCCCAAATTGACATTGCGGTTCTGGTCTTTGCAAAGGTACACTACACTCAAGCCCACTGTAGCTAGTCTCAGGGCATGCTAAAACCCCCACACACCAAGGTAAAATACTCTAAGTTAATAAGAAGTGTCCAAATTGATGGCGTCCATTTGCCATAAGGTCAAGGTGTGGTTTGGGTCTTCCTGAGGTCCAATCAACTCAGGACCAGCTTAGCTGGTCTCAGGGTGTGCTTAAACACTCACACAGTAAAGTGCAAGGCTGTACTTTGAAAGGAAGTGTCCAATTTGGTGATGTCAGTTCAGGAAGCATTAATGTTTCCTGAATTGACGTCTATTTAGGAAGCGTTTCTGTTTCCCAAATTGACATTGCGGTTCTGGTCTTTGCAAAGGTACACTACACTCAAGCCCACTGTAGCTAGTCTCAGGGCATGCTAAAACCCCCACACACCAAGGTAAAATACTCTAAGTTAATAAGAAGTGTCCAAATTGATGGCGTCCATTTGCCATAAGGTCAAGGTGTGGTTTGGGTCTTCCTGAGGTCCAATCAACTCAGGACCAGCTTAGCTGGTCTCAGGGTGTGCTTAAACACTCACACAGTAAAGTGCAAGGCTGTACTTTGAAAGGAAGTGTCCAATTTGGTGATGTCAGTTCAGGAAGCATTAATGTTTCCTGAATTGACGTCTATTTAGGAAGCGTTTCTGTTTCCCAAATTGACATTGCGGTTCTGGTCTTTGCAAAGGTACACTACACTCAAGCCCACTGTAGCTAGTCTCAGGGCATGCTAAAACCCCCACACACCAAGGTAAAATACTCTAAGTTAATAAGAAGTGTCCAAATTGATGGCGTCCATTTGCCATAAGGTCAAGGTGTGGTTTGGGTCTTCCTGAGGTCCAATCAACTCAGGACCAGCTTAGCTGGTCTCAGGGTGTGCTTAAACACTCACACAGTAAAGTGCAAGGCTGTACTTTGAAAGGAAGTGTCCAATTTGGTGATGTCAGTTCAGGAAGCATTAATGTTTCCTGAATTGACGTCTATTTAGGAAGTGTTTCTGTTTCCCAAATTGACATTGCGGTTCTGGTCTTTGCAAAGGTACACTACACTCAAGCCCACTGTAGCTAGTCTCAGGGCATGCTAAAACCCCCACACACCAAGGTAAAATACTCTAAGTTAATAAGAAGTGTCCAAATTGATGGCGTCCATTTGCCATAAGGTCAAGGTGTGGTTTGGGTCTTCCTGAGGTCCAATCAACTCAGGACCAGCTTAGCTGGTCTCAGGGTGTGCTTAAACACTCACACAGTAAAGTGCAAGGCTGTACTTTGAAAGGAAGTGTCCAATTTGGTGATGTCAGTTCAGGAAGCATTAATGTTTCCTGAATTGACGTCTATTTAGGAAGCGTTTCTGTTTCCCAAATTGACATTGCGGTTCTGGTCTTTGCAAAGGTACACTACACTCAAGCCCACTGTAGCTAGTCTCAGGGCATGCTAAAACCCCCACACACCAAGGTAAAATACTCTAAGTTAATAAGAAGTGTCCAAATTGATGGCGTCCATTTGCCATAAGGTCAAGGTGTGGTTTGGGTCTTCCTGAGGTCCAATCAACTCAGGACCAGCTTAGCTGGTCTCAGGGTGTGCTTAAACACTCACACAGTAAAGTGCAAGGCTGTACTTTGAAAGGAAGTGTCCAATTTGGTGATGTCAGTTCAGGAAGCATTAATGTTTCCTGAATTGACGTCTATTTAGGAAGCGTTTCTGTTTCCCAAATTGACATTGCGGTTCTGGTCTTTGCAAAGGTACACTACACTCAAGCCCACTGTAGCTAGTCTCAGGGCATGCTAAAACCCCCACACACCAAGGTAAAATACTCTAAGTTAATAAGAAGTGTCCAAATTGATGGCGTCCATTTGCCATAAGGTCAAGGTGTGGTTTGGGTCTTCCTGAGGTCCAATCAACTCAGGACCAGCTTAGCTGGTCTCAGGGTGTGCTTAAACACTCACACAGTAAAGTGCAAGGCTGTACTTTGAAAGGAAGTGTCCAATTTGGTGATGTCAGTTCAGGAAGCATTAATGTTTCCTGAATTGACGTCTATTTAGGAAGTGTTTCTGTTTCCCAAATTGACATTGCGGTTCTGGTCTTTGCAAAGGTACACTACACTCAAGCCCACTGTAGCTAGTCTCAGGGCATGCTAAAACCCCCACACACCAAGGTAAAATACAAGTGTCCAAATTGATGGCGTCCATTTGCCATAAGGTCAAGGTGTGGTTTGGGTCTTCCTGAGGTCCAATCAACTCAGGACCAGCTTAGCTGGTCTCAGGGTGTGCTTAAACACTCACACAGTAAAGTGCAAGGCTGTACTTTGAAAGGAAGTGTCCAATTTGGTGATGTCAGTTCAGGAAGCATTAATGTTTCCTGAATTGACGTCTATTTAGGAAGCGTTTCTGTTTCCCAAATTGACATTGCGGTTCTGGTCTTTGCAAAGGTACACTACACTCAAGCCCACTGTAGCTAGTCTCAGGGCATGCTAAAACCCCCACACACCAAGGTAAAATACTCTAAGTTAATAAGAAGTGTCCAAATTGATGGCGTCCATTTGCCATAAGGTCAAGGTGTGGTTTGGGTCTTCCTGAGGTCCAATCAACTCAGGACCAGCTTAGCTGGTCTCAGGGTGTGCTTAAACACTCACACAGTAAAGTGCAAGGCTGTACTTTGAAAGGAAGTGTCCAATTTGGTGATGTCAGTTCAGGAAGCATTAATGTTTCCTGAATTGACGTCTATTTAGGAAGCGTTTCTGTTTCCCAAATTGACATTGCGGTTCTGGTCTTTGCAAAGGTACACTACACTCAAGCCCACTGTAGCTAGTCTCAGGGCATGCTAAAACCCCCACACACCAAGGTAAAATACTCTAAGTTAATAAGAAGTGTCCAAATTGATGGCGTCCATTTGCCATAAGGTCAAGGTGTGGTTTGGGTCTTCCTGAGGTCCAATCAACTCAGGACCAGCTTAGCTGGTCTCAGGGTGTGCTTAAACACTCACACAGTAAAGTGCAAGGCTGTACTTTGAAAGGAAGTGTCCAATTTGGTGATGTCAGTTCAGGAAGCATTAATGTTTCCTGAATTGACGTCTATTTAGGAAGCGTTTCTGTTTCCCAAATTGACATTGCGGTTCTGGTCTTTGCAAAGGTACACTACACTCAAGCCCACTGTAGCTAGTCTCAGGGCATGCTAAAACCCCCACACACCAAGGTAAAATACTCTAAGTTAATAAGAAGTGTCCAAATTGATGGCGTCCATTTGCCATAAGGTCAAGGTGTGGTTTGGGTCTTCCTGAGGTCCAATCAACTCAGGACCAGCTTAGCTGGTCTCAGGGTGTGCTTAAACACTCACACAGTAAAGTGCAAGGCTGTACTTTGAAAGGAAGTGTCCAATTTGGTGATGTCGGTTCAGGAAGCATTAATGTTTCCTGAATTGACGTCTATTTAGGAAGCGTTTCTGTTTCCCAAATTGACATTGCGGTTCTGGTCTTTGCAAAGGTACACTACACTCAAGCCCACTGTAGCTAGTCTCAGGGCATGCTAAAACCCCCACACACCAAGGTAAAATACTCTAAGTTAATAAGAAGTGTCCAAATTGATGGCGTCCATTTGCCATAAGGTCAAGGTGTGGTTTGGGTCTTCCTGAGGTCCAATCAACTCAGGACCAGCTTAGCTGGTCTCAGGGTGTGCTTAAACACTCACACAGTAAAGTGCAAGGCTGTACTTTGAAAGGAAGTGTCCAATTTGGTGATGTCAGTTCAGGAAGCATTAATGTTTCCTGAATTGACGTCTATTTAGGAAGCGTTTCTGTTTCCCAAATTGACATTGCGGCTCTGGTCTTTGCAAAGGTACACTACACTCAAGCCCACTGTAGCTAGTCTCAGGGCATGCTAAAACCCCCACACACCAAGGTAAAATACTCTAAGTTAATAAGAAGTGTCCAAATTGATGGCGTCCATTTGCCATAAGGTCAAGGTGTGGTTTGGGTCTTCCTGAGGTCCAATCAACTCAGGACCAGCTTAGCTGGTCTCAGGGTGTGCTTAAACACTCACACAGTAAAGTGCAAGGCTGTACTTTGAAAGGAAGTGTCCAATTTGGTGATGTCGGTTCAGGAAGCATTAATGTTTCCTGAATTGACGTCTATTTAGGAAGCGTTTCTGTTTCCCAAATTCAAATTGACATTGGGGTTCTGGTCTTTGCAAAGGTACACTACACTCAAGCCCACTGTAGCTAGTCTCAGGCATGCTAAAACCCCCACACACCAAGGTAAAATACTCTAAGTTAATAAGAAGTGTCCAAATTGATGGCGTCCATTTGCCATAAGGTCAAGGTGTGGTTTGGGTCTTCCTGAGGTCCAATCAACTCAGGACCAGCTTAGCTGGTCTCAGGGTGTGCTTAAACACTCACACAGTAAAGTGCAAGGCTGTACTTTGAAAGGAAGTGTCCAATTTGGTGATGTCAGTTCAGGAAGCATTAATGTTTCCTGAATTGACGTCTATTTAGGAAGCGTTCTGTTTCCAAATTGACATTGCGGTTCTGGTCTTTGCAAAGGTACACTACACTCAAGCCCACTGTAGCTAGTCTCAGGGCATGCTAAAACCCCCACACACCAAGGTAAAATACTCTAAGTTAATAAGAAGTGTCCAAATTGATGGCGTCCATTTGCCATAAGGTCAAGGTGTGGTTTGGGTCTTCCTGAGGTCCAATCAACTCAGGACCAGCGTAGCTGGTCTCAGGGTGTGCTTAAACACTCACACAGTAAAGTGCAAGGCTGTACTTTGAAAGGAAGTGTCCAATTTGGTGATGTCAGTTCAGGAAGCATTAATGTTTCCTGAATTGACGTCTATTTAGGAAGCGTTTCTGTTTCCCAAATTGACATTGCGGTTCTGGTCTTTGCAAAGGTACACTACACTCAAGCCCACTGTAGCTAGTCTCAGGGCATGCTAAAACCCCCACACACCAAGGTAAAATACTCTAAGTTAATAAGAAGTGTCCAAATTGATGGCGTCCATTTGCCATAAGGTCAAGGTGTGGTTTGGGTCTTCCTGAGGTCCAATCAACTCAGGACCAGCTTAGCTGGTCTCAGGGTGTGCTTAAACACTCACACAGTAAAGTGCAAGGCTGTACTTTGAAAGGAAGTGTCCAATTTGGTGATGTCAGTTCAGGAAGCATTAATGTTTCCTGAATTGACGTCTATTTAGGAAGCGTTTCTGTTTCCCAAATTGACATTGCGGTTCTGGTCTTTGCAAAGGTACACTACACTCAAGCCCACTGTAGCTAGTCTCAGGGCATGCTAAAACCCCCACACACCAAGGTAAAATACTCTAAGTTAATAAGAAGTGTCCAAATTGATGGCGTCCATTTGCCATAAGGTCAAGGTGTGGTTTGGGTCTTCCTGAGGTCCAATCAACTCAGGACCAGCTTAGCTGGTCTCAGGGTGTGCTTAAACACTCACACAGTAAAGTGCAAGGCTGTACTTTGAAAGGAAGTGTCCAATTTGGTGATGTCAGTTCAGGAAGCATTAATGTTTCCTGAATTGACGTCTATTTAGGAAGCGTTTCTGTTTCCCAAATTGACATTGCGGTTCTGGTCTTTGCAAAGGTACACTACACTCAAGCCCACTGTAGCTAGTCTCAGGGCATGCTAAAACCCCCACACACCAAGGTAAAATACTCTAAGTTAATAAGAAGTGTCCAAATTGATGGCGTCCATTTGCCATAAGGTCAAGGTGTGGTTTGGGTCTTCCTGAGGTCCAATCAACTCAGGACCAGCTTAGCTGGTCTCAGGGTGTGCTTAAACACTCACACAGTAAAGTGCAAGGCTGTACTTTGAAAGGAAGTGTCCAATTTGGTGATGTCAGTTCAGGAAGCATTAATGTTTCCTGAATTGACGTCTATTTAGGAAGCGTTTCTGTTTCCCAAATTGACATTGCGGTTCTGGTCTTTGCAAAGGTACACTACACTCAAGCCCACTGTAGCTAGTCTCAGGGCATGCTAAAACCCCCACACACCAAGGTAAAATACTCTAAGTTAATAAGAAGTGTCCAAATTGATGGCGTCCATTTGCCATAAGGTCAAGGTGTGGTTTGGGTCTTCCTGAGGTCCAATCAACTCAGGACCAGCTTAGCTGGTCTCAGGGTGTGCTTAAACACTCACACAGTAAAGTGCAAGGCTGTACTTTGAAAGGAAGTGTCCAATTTGGTGATGTCAGTTCAGGAAGCATTAATGTTTCCTGAATTGACGTCTATTTAGGAAGCGTTTCTGTTTCCCAAATTGACATTGCGGTTCTGGTCTTTGCAAAGGTACACTACACTCAAGCCCACTGTAGCTAGTCTCAGGGCATGCTAAAACCCCCACACACCAAGGTAAAATACTCTAAGTTAATAAGAAGTGTCCAAATTGATGGCGTCCATTTGCCATAAGGTCAAGGTGTGGTTTGGGTCTTCCTGAGGTCCAATCAACTCAGGACCAGCTTAGCTGGTCTCAGGGTGTGCTTAAACACTCACACAGTAAAGTGCAAGGCTGTACTTTGAAAGGAAGTGTCCAATTTGGTGATGTCAGTTCAGGAAGCATTAATGTTTCCTGAATTGACGTCTATTTAGGAAGCGTTTCTGTTTCCCAAATTGACATTGCGGTTCTGGTCTTTGCAAAGGTACACTACACTCAAGCCCACTGTAGCTAGTCTCAGGGCATGCTAAAACCCCCACACACCAAGGTAAAATACTCTAAGTTAATAAGAAGTGTCCAAATTGATGGCGTCCATTTGCCATAAGGTCAAGGTGTGGTTTGGGTCTTCCTGAGGTCCAATCAACTCAGGACCAGCTTAGCTGGTCTCAGGGTGTGCTTAAACACTCACACAGTAAAGTGCAAGGCTGTACTTTGAAAGGAAGTGTCCAATTTGGTGATGTCAGTTCAGGAAGCATTAATGTTTCCTGAATTGACGTCTATTTAGGAAGCGTTTCTGTTTCCCAAATTGACATTGCGGTTCTGGTCTTTGCAAAGGTACACTACACTCAAGCCCACTGTAGCTAGTCTCAGGGCATGCTAAAACCCCCACACACCAAGGTAAAATACTCTAAGTTAATAAGAAGTGTCCAAATTGATGGCGTCCATTTGCCATAAGGTCAAGGTGTGGTTTGGGTCTTCCTGAGGTCCAATCAACTCAGGACCAGCTTAGCTGTTCTCAGGGTGTGCTTAAACACTCACACAGTAAAGTGCAAGGCTGTACTTTGAAAGGAAGTGTCCAATTTGGTGATGTCAGTTCAGGAAGCATTAATGTTTCCTGAATTGACGTCTATTTAGGAAGCGTTTCTGTTTCCCAAATTGACATTGCGGTTCTGGTCTTTGCAAAGGTACACTACACTCAAGCCCACTGTAGCTAGTCTCAGGGCATGCTAAAACCCCCACACACCAAGGTAAAATACTCTAAGTTAATAAGAAGTGTCCAAATTGATGGCGTCCATTTGCCATAAGGTCAAGGTGTGGTTTGGGTCTTCCTGAGGTCCAATCAACTCAGGACCAGCTTAGCTGGTCTCAGGGTGTGCTTAAACACTCACACAGTAAAGTGCAAGGCTGTACTTTGAAAGGAAGTGTCCAATTTGGTGATGTCAGTTCAGGAAGCATTAATGTTTCCTGAATTGACGTCTATTTAGGAAGCGTTTCTGTTTCCCAAATTGACATTGCGGTTCTGGTCTTTGCAAAGGTACACTACACTCAAGCCCACTGTAGCTAGTCTCAGGGCATGCTAAAACCCCCACACACCAAGGTAAAATACTCTAAGTTAATAAGAAGTGTCCAAATTGATGGCGTCCATTTGCCATAAGGTCAAGGTGTGGTTTGGGTCTTCCTGAGGTCCAATCAACTCAGGACCAGCTTAGCTGGTCTCAGGGTGTGCTTAAACACTCACAGTAAAGTGCAAGGCTGTACTTTGAAAGGAAGTGTCCAATTTGGTGATGTCAGTTCAGGAAGCATTAATGTTTCCTGAATTGACGTCTATTTAGGAAGCGTTTCTGTTTCCCAAATTGACATTGCGGTTCTGGTCTTTGCAAAGGTACACTACACTCAAGCCCACTGTAGCTAGTCTCAGGGCATGCTAAAACCCCCACACACCAAGGTAAAATACTCTAAGTTAATAAGAAGTGTCCAAATTGATGGCGTCCATTTGCCATAAGGTCAAGGTGTGGTTTGGGTCTTCCTGAGGTCCAATCAACTCAGGACCAGCTTAGCTGGTCTCAGGGTGTGCTTAAACACTCACACAGTAAAGTGCAAGGCTGTACTTTGAAAGGAAGTGTCCAATTTGGTGATGTCAGTTCAGGAAGCATTAATGTTTCCTGAATTGACGTCTATTTAGGAAGCGTTTCTGTTTCCCAAATTGACATTGCGGTTCTGGTCTTTGCAAAGGTACACTACACTCAAGCCCACTGTAGCTAGTCTCAGGGCATGCTAAAACCCCCACACACCAAGGTAAAATACTCTAAGTTAATAAGAAGTGTCCAAATTGATGGCGTCCATTTGCCATAAGGTCAAGGTGTGGTTTGGGTCTTCCTGAGGTCCAATCAACTCAGGACCAGCTTAGCTGGTCTCAGGGTGTGCTTAAACACTCACACAGTAAAGTGCAAGGCTGTACTTTGAAAGGAAGTGTCCAATTTGGTGATGTCAGTTCAGGAAGCATTAATGTTTCCTGAATTGACGTCTATTTAGGAAGCGTTTCTGTTTCCCAAATTGACATTGCGGTTCTGGTCTTTGCAAAGGTACACTACACTCAAGCCCACTGTAGCTAGTCTCAGGGCATGCTAAAACCCCCACACACCAAGGTAAAATACTCTAAGTTAATAAGAAGTGTCCAAATTGATGGCGTCCATTTGCCATAAGGTCAAGGTGTGGTTTGGGTCTTCCTGAGGTCCAATCAACTCAGGACCAGCTTAGCTGGTCTCAGGGTGTGCTTAAACACTCACAGTAAAGTGCAAGGCTGTACTTTGAAAGGAAGTGTCCAATTTGGTGATGTCAGTTCAGGAAGCATTAATGTTTCCTGAATTGACGTCTATTTAGGAAGCGTTTCTGTTTCCCAAATTGACATTGCGGTTCTGGTCTTTGCAAAGGTACACTACACTCAAGCCCACTGTAGCTAGTCTCAGGGCATGCTAAAACCCCCACACACCAAGGTAAAATACTCTAAGTTAATAAGAAGTGTCCAAATTGATGGCGTCCATTTGCCATAAGGTCAAGGTGTGGTTTGGGTCTTCCTGAGGTCCAATCAACTCAGGACCAGCTTAGCTGGTCTCAGGGTGTGCTTAAACACTCACACAGTAAAGTGCAAGGCTGTACTTTGAAAGGAAGTGTCCAATTTGGTGATGTCGGTTCAGGAAGCATTAATGTTTCCTGAATTGACGTCTATTTAGGAAGCGTTTCTGTTTCCCAAATTGACATTGCGGTTCTGGTCTTTGCAAAGGTACACTACACTCAAGCCCACTGTAGCTAGTCTCAGGGCATGCTAAAACCCCCACACACCAAGGTAAAATACTCTAAGTTAATAAGAAGTGTCCAAATTGATGGCGTCCATTTGCCATAAGGTCAAGGTGTGGTTTGGGTCTTCCTGAGGTCCAATCAACTCAGGACCAGCTTAGCTGGTCTCAGGGTGTGCTTAAACACTCACACAGTAAAGTGCAAGGCTGTACTTTGAAAGGAAGTGTCCAATTTGGTGATGTCAGTTCAGGAAGCATTAATGTTTCCTGAATTGACGTCTATTTAGGAAGCGTTTCTGTTTCCCAAATTGACATTGCGGTTCTGGTCTTTGCAAAGGTACACTACACTCAAGCCCACTGTAGCTAGTCTCAGGGCATGCTAAAACCCCCACACACCAAGGTAAAATACTCTAAGTTAATAAGAAGTGTCCAAATTGATGGCGTCCATTTGCCATAAGGTCAAGGTGTGGTTTGGGTCTTCCTGAGGTCCAATCAACTCAGGACCAGCTTAGCTGGTCTCAGGGTGTGCTTAAACACTCACACAGTAAAGTGCAAGGCTGTACTTTGAAAGGAAGTGTCCAATTTGGTGATGTCAGTTCAGGAAGCATTAATGTTTCCTGAATTGACGTCTATTTAGGAAGCGTTTCTGTTTCCCAAATTGACATTGCGGTTCTGGTCTTTGCAAAGGTACACTACACTCAAGCCCACTGTAGCTAGTCTCAGGGCATGCTAAAACCCCCACACACCAAGGTAAAATACTCTAAGTTAATAAGAAGTGTCCAAATTGATGGCGTCCATTTGCCATAAGGTCAAGGTGTGGTTTGGGTCTTCCTGAGGTCCAATCAACTCAGGACCAGCTTAGCTGGTCTCAGGGTGTGCTTAAACACTCACACAGTAAAGTGCAAGGCTGTACTTTGAAAGGAAGTGTCCAATTTGGTGATGTCAGTTCAGGAAGCATTAATGTTTCCTGAATTGACGTCTATTTAGGAAGCGTTTCTGTTTCCCAAATTGACATTGCGGTTCTGGTCTTTGCAAAGGTACACTACACTCAAGCCCACTGTAGCTAGTCTCAGGGCATGCTAAAACCCCCACACACCAAGGTAAAATACTCTAAGTTAATAAGAAGTGTCCAAATTGATGGCGTCCATTTGCCATAAGGTCAAGGTGTGGTTTGGGTCTTCCTGAGGTCCAATCAACTCAGGACCAGCTTAGCTGGTCTCAGGGTGTGCTTAAACACTCACACAGTAAAGTGCAAGGCTGTACTTTGAAAGGAAGTGTCCAATTTGGTGATGTCAGTTCAGGAAGCATTAATGTTTCCTGAATTGACGTCTATTTAGGAAGCGTTTCTGTTTCCCAAATTGACATTGCGGTTCTGGTCTTTGCAAAGGTACACTACACTCAAGCCCACTGTAGCTAGTCTCAGGGCATGCTAAAACCCCCACACACCAAGGTAAAATACTCTAAGTTAATAAGAAGTGTCCAAATTGATGGCGTCCATTTGCCATAAGGTCAAGGTGTGGTTTGGGTCTTCCTGAGGTCCAATCAACTCAGGACCAGCTTAGCTGGTCTCAGGGTGTGCTTAAACACTCACACAGTAAAGTGCAAGGCTGTACTTTGAAAGGAAGTGTCCAATTTGGTGATGTCGGTTCAGGAAGCATTAATGTTTCCTGAATTGACGTCTATTTAGGAAGCGTTTCTGTTTCCCAAATTGACATTGCGGTTCTGGTCTTTGCAAAGGTACACTACACTCAAGCCCACTGTAGCTAGTCTCAGGGCATGCTAAAACCCCCACACACCAAGGTAAAATACTCTAAGTTAATAAGAAGTGTCCAAATTGATGGCGTCCATTTGCCATAAGGTCAAGGTGTGGTTTGGGTCTTCCTGAGGTCCAATCAACTCAGGACCAGCTTAGCTGGTCTCAGGGTGTGCTTAAACACTCACACAGTAAAGTGCAAGGCTGTACTTTGAAAGGAAGTGTCCAATTTGGTGATGTCAGTTCAGGAAGCATTAATGTTTCCTGAATTGACGTCTATTTAGGAAGCGTTTCTGTTTCCCAAATTGACATTGCGGTTCTGGTCTTTGCAAAGGTACACTACACTCAAGCCCACTGTAGCTAGTCTCAGGGCATGCTAAAACCCCCACACACCAAGGTAAAATACTCTAAGTTAATAAGAAGTGTCCAAATTGATGGCGTCCATTTGCCATAAGGTCAAGGTGTGGTTTGGGTCTTCCTGAGGTCCAATCAACTCAGGACCAGCTTAGCTGGTCTCAGGATGTGCTTAAACACTCACACAGTAAAGTGCAAGGCTGTACTTTGAAAGGAAGTGTCCAATTTGGTGATGTCAGTTCAGGAAGCATTAATGTTTCCTGAATTGACGTCTATTTAGGAAGCGTTTCTGTTTCCCAAATTGACATTGCGGTTCTGGTCTTTGCAAAGGTACACTACACTCAAGCCCACTGTAGCTAGTCTCAGGGCATGCTAAAACCCCCACACACCAAGGTAAAATACTCTAAGTTAATAAGAAGTGTCCAAATTGATGGCGTCCATTTGCCATAAGGTCAAGGTGTGGTTTGGGTCTTCCTGAGGTCCAATCAACTCAGGACCAGCTTAGCTGGTCTCAGGGTGTGCTTAAACACTCACACAGTAAAGTGCAAGGCTGTACTTTGAAAGGAAGTGTCCAATTTGGTGATGTCGGTTCAGGAAGCATTAATGTTTCCTGAATTGACGTCTATTTAGGAAGCGTTTCTGTTTCCCAAATTGACATTGCGGTTCTGGTCTTTGCAAAGGTACACTACACTCAAGCCCACTGTAGCTAGTCTCAGGGCATGCTAAAACCCCCACACACCAAGGTAAAATACTCTAAGTTAATAAGAAGTGTCCAAATTGATGGCGTCCATTTGCCATAAGGTCAAGGTGTGGTTTGGGTCTTCCTGAGGTCCAATCAACTCAGGACCAGCTTAGCTGGTCTCAGGGTGTGCTTAAACACTCACACAGTAAAGTGCAAGGCTGTACTTTGAAAGGAAGTGTCCAATTTGGTGATGTCAGTTCAGGAAGCATTAATGTTTCCTGAATTGACGTCTATTTAGGAAGCGTTTCTGTTTCCCAAATTGACATTGCGGTTCTGGTCTTTGCAAAGGTACACTACACTCAAGCCCACTGTAGCTAGTCTCAGGGCATGCTAAAACCCCCACACACCAAGGTAAAATACTCTAAGTTAATAAGAAGTGTCCAAATTGATGGCGTCCATTTGCCATAAGGTCAAGGTGTGGTTTGGGTCTTCCTGAGGTCCAATCAACTCAGGACCAGCTTAGCTGGTCTCAGGGTGTGCTTAAACAGTCACACAGTAAAGTGCAAGGCTGTACTTTGAAAGGAAGTGTCCAATTTGGTGATGTCAGTTCAGGAAGCATTAATGTTTCCTGAATTGACGTCTATTTAGGAAGCGTTTCTGTTTCCCAAATTGACATTGCGGTTCTGGTCTTTGCAAAGGTACACTACACTCAAGCCCACTGTAGCTAGTCTCAGGGCATGCTAAAACCCCCACACACCAAGGTAAAATACTCTAAGTTAATAAGAAGTGTCCAAATTGATGGCGTCCATTTGCCATAAGGTCAAGGTGTGGTTTGGGTCTTCCTGAGGTCCAATCAACTCAGGACCAGCTTAGCTGGTCTCAGGGTGTGCTTAAACACTCACACAGTAAAGTGCAAGGCTGTACTTTGAAAGGAAGTGTCCAATTTGGTGATGTCAGTTCAGGAAGCATTAATGTTTCCTGAATTGACGTCTATTTAGGAAGCGTTTCTGTTTCCCAAATTGACATTGCGGTTCTGGTCTTTGCAAAGGTACACTACACTCAAGCCCACTGTAGCTAGTCTCAGGGCATGCTAAAACCCCCACACACCAAGGTAAAATACTCTAAGTTAATAAGAAGTGTCCAAATTGATGGCGTCCATTTGCCATAAGGTCAAGGTGTGGTTTGGGTCTTCCTGAGGTCCAATCAACTCAGGACCAGCTTAGCTGGTCTCAGGGTGTGCTTAAACAGTCACACAGTAAAGTGCAAGGCTGTACTTTGAAAGGAAGTGTCCAATTTGGTGATGTCAGTTCAGGAAGCATTAATGTTTCCTGAATTGACGTCTATTTAGGAAGCGTTTCTGTTTCCCAAATTGACATTGCGGTTCTGGTCTTTGCAAAGGTACACTACACTCAAGCCCACTGTAGCTAGTCTCAGGGCATGCTAAAACCCCCACACACCAAGGTAAAATACTCTAAGTTAATAAGAAGTGTCCAAATTGATGGCGTCCATTTGCCATAAGGTCAAGGTGTGGTTTGGGTCTTCCTGAGGTCCAATCAACTCAGGACCAGCTTAGCTGGTCTCAGGGTGTGCTTAAACACTCACACAGTAAAGTGCAAGGCTGTACTTTGAAAGGAAGTGTCCAATTTGGTGATGTCAGTTCAGGAAGCATTAATGTTTCCTGAATTGACGTCTATTTAGGAAGCGTTTCTGTTTCCCAAATTTACATTGCGGTTCTGGTCTTTGCAAAGGTACACTACACTCAAGCCCACTGTAGCTAGTCTCAGGGCATGCTAAAACCCCCACACACCAAGGTAAAATACTCTAAGTTAATAAGAAGTGTCCAAATTGATGGCGTCCATTTGCCATAAGGTCAAGGTGTGGTTTGGGTCTTCCTGAGGTCCAATCAACTCAGGACCAGCTTAGCTGGTCTCAGGGTGTGCTTAAACACTCACACAGTAAAGTGCAAGGCTGTACTTTGAAAGGAAGTGTCCAATTTGGTGATGTCAGTTCAGGAAGCATTAATGTTTCCTGAATTGACGTCTATTTAGGAAGCGTTTCTGTTTCCCAAATTGACATTGCGGTTCTGGTCTTTGCAAAGGTACACTACACTCAAGCCCACTGTAGCTAGTCTCAGGGCATGCTAAAACCCCCACACACCAAGGTAAAATACTCTAAGTTAATAAGAAGTGTCCAAATTGATGGCGTCCATTTGCCATAAGGTCAAGGTGTGGTTTGGGTCTTCCTGAGGTCCAATCAACTCAGGACCAGCTTAGCTGGTCTCAGGGTGTGCTTAAACACTCACACAGTAAAGTGCAAGGCTGTACTTTGAAAGGAAGTGTCCAATTTGGTGATGTCAGTTCAGGAAGCATTAATGTTTCCTGAATTGACGTCTATTTAGGAAGCGTTTCTGTTTCCCAAATTGACATTGCGGTTCTGGTCTTTGCAAAGGTACACTACACTCAAGCCCACTGTAGCTAGTCTCAGGGCATGCTAAAACCCCCACACACCAAGGTAAAATACTCTAAGTTAATAAGAAGTGTCCAAATTGATGGCGTCCATTTGCCATATGGTCAAGGTGGGGTTTGGGTACTTCCTGATGTCCAATCAACTCAGGACCAGCTTAGCTGGTCTCAGGGTGTGCTTAAACACTCACACAGTAAAGTGCAAGGCTGTACTTTGAAAGGAAGTGTCCAATTTGGTGATGTCAGTTAAGGAAGCATTAATGTTTCCTGAATTGATGTCAATTTAGGAAGCGTTTCTGTTTCCCGAATTGACATTGCGGTTGACCTTTACAACATTTCATGGTGGTCATGACCTTTCTGCTACAACTAGACACTTGATTCCTTTTCTGCTTTAAAGTTGGCTTCGAGGACAATGTGTGACATGATTTTTGTGCCCATCGGTGCATGGCAAGACACTGACAATGAGCCTCAAAGTTTGCAAGGTCGCCAGGTTTCCCAAAATGACACTGTGTCCATTAGGGAACAGTTTTGTGTACATTAAATATTACATTACAGGACTTTCTGAAGCCTCAGAGATCCCATATTTCACACACAGAGCGGGGACATGGCCTACTACAGTCATGTGAAGTGAAAACTCTCCAAGTCCCTTGGGGAAAAAAGATTGTTTAATTGAGAAATCTAGGCGAAGACAGTGTTAGGCTTATAGCCCGCAACACCCTCTTTCATAGTTGGTCAGATTGGAGTCATTTTTTTTCTGAACATGCGTGAGCTCTGATCTTTTAGTATGTTGTTGCCAGACCCAAGTGGAGTACAGTAGGCTTGGTTTGGACCTGCTGGGACCGAGCATGCCAGTGCCACACAACTGTCATTTTGGGGTACTTTTGCATTGAAAATGTTTTCAATGGGAAATGCTTCTCAAATGGACACCCTTCAAATGATCATATTTCATGTAGAAATTGTCAGAATGGCTTGAAACCTGCACCAAACCCTCAACTCGGAACACAGATTTAGCATGTAGAGCACTGGTTCTGTAAACCCTCTGCATTCCTATATCCTTTCAGGAATGTCCCTAAAGAATGGGACAAGGAGAGCCTTGTAGAGCAGCTTTTGTTATGAAACATATCTCAGATTTGTTTCAGTACATTGATAGTAAGTATCCAATTTGGGATGTCCAGTGTGGTTCTGGGTTTTGCAAAGGTACACTAAACTCAATACCACTGTAGCTGTTCTAAGTGTGTGCTAAAACCCCCTCTCACTAATGTGCATTGCTGTACACCACATGGAAAAAGGTTTCCCCGGTGTAGGATAGGCACCCCCCCATGGACAGTCGATGCTTGCCAAGTTGACCAATGCTTCCCTCGTGGACAGACAATGCTTGCCAAGTGGACCAATGCTTCCCTCGTGGACAGTTGATTGCTTGCCAAGTGGACCAATGCTTCCCTCGTGGACAGTCGATTGCTTGCCAAGTGGACCAATGCTTCCCTCGTGGACAGACGATTGCTTGCCAAGTGGACCAATGCTTCCCTCGTGGACGATTGCTTGCCAAGTGGACCAATGCTTCCCTCGTGGACAGTCGATTGCTTGCCAAGTGGACCAATGCTTCCCTCGTGGACAGACGATTGCTTGCCAAGTGGACCAATGCTTCCCTCGTGGACAAACGATGCTTGCCAAGTGGACGAATGTGTCCCTCGTGGCCAGTCGATTGCTTGCCAAGTGGACGAATGTGTCCCTCGTGGACGATTGCTTGCCAAGTGGACCAATGCTTCCCTCGTGGACAGTTGATTGCTTGCCAAGTGGACCAATGCTTCCCTCGTGGACAGTCGATTGCTTGCCAAGTGGACCAATGCTTCCCTCGTGGACAGTTGATTGCCAAGTGGACCAATGCTTCCCTCGTGGACAGTCGATTGCTTGCCAAGTGGACCAATGCTTCCCTCGTGGACGATTGCTTGCCAAGTGGACCAATGCTTCCCTCGTGGACAGTTGATTGCTTGCCAAGTGGACCAATGCTTCCCTCGTGGACAGTCGATTGCTTGCCAAGTGGACCAATGCCAGGTTTTTGTGTCCACTGGAGTTTCAGGAAATGTTTTGTGTGAATGTTGTGTGCTTTAGTGCACAAACGATGTACAATGTTCATATAATTTAAACAAAGTACTGTTATAAATAACTGAATGAGTAATGGGCTCTTTTTTTGTTCATAGAGCATTGTATAAGATATCTTGGTCGGTTCCCTGTAGTGTCTCAGATGTAGTAGCAGGATGTACGTGCCATATGTGACCGCCGCTGGTAATTTGGTCCTCAACTAGGCATTTTCATTTTTCAGTTTTTTACAGATTATGAAAGTGCAGATTGTAAGCTTTCAAATGAGGTCTCATACATTGAAATCTGAACATATTTGAAGAAGATATGCTTATTTGAATGCTAGTACTGCCAAATCAACTTAGCTGAGAAATCGCCCTCCAAAGTTCTCCAACATTTCACACCTCTGACTGCCAGGTAATGGGCGTGAACAATAGCCTGGTAACCGCACCCCCAGCCACTCCCCCACTGGACGATCTGTCATTATCTGTCAGAGTGGCTGTCAACTTGGGGTATTACCTGAGAGTGGGGTGCTCTCTCACTGATTACCCCACACTCTTTGAGTCAGTATTAATCTTGTGTTGTGAATGCAGTTAAGAACAATATAAGATGAAGTTCAAATTTAACATTCTTTATTGTCAAATACATGATATACATTACAAGCATAAGTAGTAAAGTGTACAAAAAAAGGCAACAGTCTAAGTGTTAAAGTGTACAGTCAGTTGTATAGACGAGGTGCATAGTGTTCATTGTGATCAAGTGCACAACAAAGTAATAAGGTGCATAGTGTTCAATATGATCAAGTGCACAACAAAGTAATAACAAGGTGCATAGTGTTCATTGTGATCAAGTGCACAGCAAAGTAATAACAAGGTGCATAGTGTTCATTGTGATCAAGTGTACAACAAAGTAATAACAGTCCCCAGCTCAATACTCAAGGTAATAACAGTACTCGGCTCAGTATTCAATATTCGAACAATGCAGTCTGTGCAAGTGTGCGCAAGTCTGTGCAAGAGAACACGCAATGCTTCAGTATACAAACAGGAAAAGGCTGTGGCCTTTCTCCTGCAGTGCTGTCCATCCTGATGATCTGCAGTGAATCTACAAGCGGACAGTCTTGTTCTGAGCTGCTGTGGAGTTTGGCGGGGGACATGTGATGTCTCGTCCCTCATCAGAACAGAACTCTCTGATCTTGTTAAAGAGATATGTCTGTCTGGCCATGTCCAGTCCGGGTGGGGCATGCACAGGAAGACCTTCTCTGGGGGGCAGGACATCAGGCTTGCGCAGCAGCTGAAACTCAACTGCTGGTGCATCACGGTGTTCTCTGGCCACAACCATGCCAGGTCTCTCTGCATCAAAACTGCAATAGAATAGAAGGAAGAAAGTACATTAAACTATTGCCCACAGTACTGGCACTCCATATACATAAAATAGTACCAGAAAGTGTTGATTAAATAGACTAGCTAATGCATGATAATTACCTGAAGTGCTGGTAACTCGAAATCTGTGGGAGTGCCCGGAAGTAGGGTTTCAGATGCTCTTGCCAGTTGTAGCTTTCAACAAGCACGGTGCCGTCTTCCAGTCCAACAAGCTGGGGGATGTTGACGTGCTTCACAGGAGAGCTGTCCCTGACGACTCCAGCAATGGCAGACAGAGTGTCCACTCTGGTCTTCCTGAAGCTCTGCTTGACCAGGCCGAAGCACCAGTCAGGGCCAAACTTGGTGTGGCCTGCAATCAGGAAGTGGACGTCCAGCTGCAGGTGAAGCTTGTGCATGGTCCGCCAAGCACAGTACCACAGCACAAAATTGTTCTTGTTTTGTCCACGGCAGTTGTCGCAATGAAGGTCCACGTGTGTTTCTCCAACTCCATAGTTGTTGAAGAAATGATGCACGTAGTTGATGACTGCATTGCTGCCCTTGCTTGAGGCCATCCCTTCGTCGATCAGGTAGTTCACTTGCTTCGGTATTCCCTCACAGCAGACACCAAAAATGCCACACTTACGAGGAGTCAAGAAGTACATGGGTCCTGGCTGAAAAGGGTCAGAAGGGAAGTGAACCTAAGAGACAAAGGAAAAAATAGGAAGAAAAGGAAAAGATGAGATGCATTGAAAATCAAAAACACACATGTAACCCTAACCATACCACATCACATCACAACACACTCATCATAGGATGAACGTATTCTCACCTGTTGTGCAAAATCAAAGCTGTAGTGCATAGTGATCTTCTTGCTGGCTGGTGTGGAGGGGCCAAGGGAGAGCTGCAAATCCTCACAGGTCTTGGCACATGCAGCTTTCATGTCATTGTAGAGTGACCGCTCCTGTAGAACAAGGTTGAGATGCTGCTCCTGCTTCTTCAGCTTGGCTGATTTCACGTTGTCAGGCAGGTTGGCACTTCGGTAAACTTGATAGTTGTTGCTCTGACACAGCCAGCAGAGATCTGTCCGGGGTTTGGTGCTTGCTATGTGAGGGAGCAATGACTTCCACAGCCGTCTGAAGGTGTCCAGAGCCACAACACGGTGTTCTGAAAATAAATAATATTTTATTTGTATGATATTATTGAATTAAATATGTATGTTTTTAACCATAGGATGTCAAAGTATGTATGTATCCAACTTTTACATACCAAGCTTTTCCACAGCATCTTTGTAGAGCCGCCACACTGTAGTTTTGGAGACATTGGATGGCAGCAACTTTGCAGTTAAATCCCTGTGACCAGGGTGTCTGCCAGGCAAGACAATGGCATGGTCTTCAGCGTAGTTGCCGATGAACGTCACAACTCGTTCGATGTCCTCTTTCTTAAGGAAGTAGCGGTTTGTACGTGGACCCTTCTTCCTTTCTCGCACTTGTCCACCATTCTCCTGGTAGTCTTGGGCTATGGCCTGGAGCTTGTTCTTGCTCATGCTGTAACCAAAACAAAAAACAAGGTGTCAGACTAACATACCTCTCATGCTCTCTCATTCTGTTTCTCTCTGTAATAGCTACCTAGCTAGCTAGATATTAGCTGCCTCGCTGGGTAGTTTAGGAACACAGGGCTAGCTCAGCTAACTAGCATGTTAGCTAACGTTAGCTAGCTAGATATTAGCTGCCTTGCTGGGTAGTTTAGGAACACAGGGCTAGCTCAGCTAACTAGCATGTTAGCTAACGTTAGCTAGCTAGATATTAGCTGCCTCGCTGGGTAGTTTAGGAACACAGGGCTAGCTCAGCTAACTAGCATGTTAGCTAACGTTAGCTAGCTAGATATTAGCTGCCTCGCTGGGTAGTTTAGGAACACAGGGCTAGCTCAGCTAACTAGCATGTTAGCTAACGTTAGCTAGCTAGATATTAGCTGCCTCGCTGGGTAGTTTAGGAACACAGGGCTAGCTCAGCTAACTAGCATGTTAGCTAACGTTAGCTAGCTATATATTAGCTGCCTCGCTGGGTAGTTTAGGAACACAGGGCTAGCTCAGCTAACTAGCATGTTAGCTAACGTTAGCTAGCTAGATATTAGCTGCCTCGCTGGGTAGTTTAGGAACGAAGGGACAGCTCAGCTAACTAGCATGTTAGCTAACGTTAGCTAGCTAGCCTTTGTTAGTTAGTGCTAGATTTGTTATGCTAGCTAGACTCAGTCACTTGTTTAGAAATGAGCTACTGCTAAACGACTAACGTAAATGTAAACAGCACAGGTAGTATAAAGATAGCTTACCCTATAGAAAAGCAGAAAGCTTGGCGGCAGACAACCGTCGTGTGAATCTGGTACGTCGTTCGCCGCAACTTTCGCTTGGTAGCAACTTGCTTTGTTGAAACAGTCAGCTCTGTATCACAGTTCAACACGTACAAAACTGCGTGTACGAACGAGTCCTGCTCTCCTGGAGTTCTAGCTGCCATGTTCAGTCTCGACCGGTAAACCAATTCAGGGTTCACTTTGCGAAGGCAAGAGGTAGGAGCCACAGCAGAATTCTCCTTTCGTCTCACTTGGCACTTGCAATCAAAGTTTTTGATCCTGTCCATTTCTTCTGTTTCACAGTCGATGTTCACGGTAACAATATCGATTGCTCGTAAAACTCTTTCCATGTCCTGGATGCCATCCCCCTCTTCTCCATCTTCGTCGACTTCCAGCTCGAGATCAGAAGCATTGTCCTCTTCTTCACTACCACATTCCGAGTTTGTACCATCGTCAACATCCATGTAGTCCTTTAGGTACGAATCCATAAGTTCTCCATTGTCGAATCGTCGAGCGGCGTTGAGCAGATCTTTGTTCAGAGCTTTCGCAAAAGCAGTAGCATCCATGGTTAAACGTGGAACTGAATGTAAACAAACACCTTATATCTTATGGGCAGGGTGGGGGGCGGAGAACCCGGAAGCAATAGCCAATGAAAACAAATCATGCTAATCGATCTGCCCGCCCCCAAGCCCGGCTCGAAATCAGCTAAAAACGAGCTTAGTTTGCAGACTAATTAAACGTATTTCGTGAACCTAAAACTGTTGTCTGTTATAGTAAGTAGGTTCTTCACAACTTCAACTTTGGTAATACACCAAAAAACAAAAAACGAAAAAAAACGTTTTTTTAGTTATTTTGCCCTCTAGCGCATTTCGGGGTTTGCCGAGTTGCGGACCAAATCACCAGCCGCTGTCACATATACAAGCGCAAGCTACTTGTAACTATAGAAAGAAAGAAACTGGGTATGGAAAGCACAAGATTGGAAATGGAATATAAGCGGCACTAATAAAGGTCAAGCTAGAGATAAGAAAGCTGAAACAGGATGAAAGTAAATTCGAACACTAAAATTATTGATTACTAGTTATTTTGAATAACATTGTTTCAATGTATAATGCAATGCATAATATAGTTGAATCAATGTTGATGCAATTCTACATTCTTTCAATGTTGATCATATCGTCATTGAATCAAGGTTGATTCATTGTCGGGATTGATTGAAAATTCAATGTTCTTTCAATGTTGATCATAGCGAGCACTTTCAATGTTATTTTCAATGTCTGACATCAATGTTGATCTCAATCTTCAGCGTGACAATATCTCAATGTTGATTCAATGACTTTTTGCTATCTGGGATTGCTGTTGTACACCGACCTGTGGCGGCTGTACGCGGCTGTTTCTCATGATTGGTTAGGAGTAGGAGGCTGATCTCAGAGTATATTAATGCCACCCTTTGCTACTTGAGGTCCCCCGCTTCATAGCCTCCTAGCCCCCACCACTTTGGAGAAATGTGGCGTTTACCGCCGCCATAGGTCGGTGTACAACCGCAATAGGTTTACATGATAAAATTAAAATTGCTTGAATCAACTCAACCCTCTGCACAGTAACAGTACACCATGGAGACATAAACCTACTGCCATATCAACCTCCTACCCCAAGACACTTTGGAGATATCGACCCGTACACTCACCATGTAAACCTATTGCTGTTGTACACCGACCTGTGGCGGCTGTACGCGGCTGTTTCTCATGATTGGTTGGGAGTAGGAGGCTGATCTCAGAGTATGTTCATGCCACCCTTTGGTACTTGAGGACCCCTGCTTTATAGCCTCCTAGCCCCCACCACTTTGGAGAAATGTGGCACTTACCGCCGCCATAGGTCGGTGTACAACCGCAATAGGTTTACATGATAAAATTAAAATTGCTTGAATCAACTCAACCCTCTGCACAGTAACAGTACACCATGGAGATATAAACCTACTGCCATATCAACCTCCTACCCCAAGACACTTTGGAGATATCGACCCGTACACTCACCATGTAAACCTATTGCTGTTGTACACCGACCTGTGGCGGCTGTACGCGGCTGTTTCTCATGATTGGTTGGGAGTAGGAGGCTGATCTCAGAGTATGTTCATGCCACCCTTTGGTACTTGAGGATTCCGGCTTCATAGCCTCCTAGCCCCCACCACTTTGGAGAAATGTGGCATGTATCTCCGCCATAGGTCGGTGTACAACCGCAATAGGTTTACATGTTAAAATTAAAATTGCTCGGATTGGCTCGAAACCTATGCACAGTAACAGTACACCATAAAGACATGAACATACTGCAATATCAGCCTCCTAGACCAAGAATCTTTGGAGATATTGACCCGTACACTCACCATGTAAACCTATTGCTGTTGTACACCGACCTGTGGCGGCTGTACGCGGCTGTTTCTCATGATTGGTTGGGAGTAGGAGGCTGATCTCAGAGTATGTTCATGCCACCCTTTGGTACTTGAGGACCCCTGCTTTATAGCCTCCTAGCCCCCACCACTTTGGAGAAATGTGGCGTGTACCGCCGCCATAGGTCGGTGTACAACCGCAATAGGTTTACATGTTAAAATTAAAATTGCTCGGATTGGCTCGAAACCTATGCACAGTAACAGTACACCATGGAGACATGAACATACTGCAATATCAGCCTCCTAGACCAAGAATCTTTGGAGATATTGACCCGTACACTCACCATGTAAACCTATTGCTGTTGTACACCCACCTGTGGCGGCTGTACGCGGCTGTTTCTCATGATTGGTTGGGAGTAGGAGGCTGATCTCAGAGTATGTTCATGCCACCCTTTGGTACTTGAGGATTCCGGCTTCATAGCCTCCTAGCCCCCACCACTTTGGAGAAATGTGGCACTTACCGCCGCCATAGGTCGGTGTACAACCGCAATAGGTTTACATGATAAAATTAAAATTGCTTGAATCAACTCAACCCTCTGCACAGTAACAGTACACCATGGAGATATAAACCTACTGCCATATCAACCTCCTACCCCAAGACACTTTGGAGATATCGACCCGTACACTCACCATGTAAACCTATTGCTGTTGTACACCGACCTGTGGTGGCTGTACGCGGCTCTTTCTCATGATTGGTTGGGAGTAGGAGGCTGATCTCAGAGTATGTTCATGCCACCCTTTGGTACTTGAGGATTCCGGCTTCATAGCCTCCTAGCCCCCACCACTTTGGAGAAATGTGGCATGTATCTCCGCCATAGGTCGGTGTACAACCGCAATAGGTTTACATGTTAAAATTAAAATTGCTCGGATTGGCTCGAAATCTATGCACAGTAACAGTACACCATGGAGACATGAACATACTGCAATATCAGCCTCCTAGACCAAGAATCTTTGGAGATATTGACCCGTACACTCACCATGTAAACCTATTGCTGTTGTACACCGACCTGTGGCGGCTGTACGCGGCTGTTTCTCATGATTGGTTGGGAGTAGGAGGCTGATCTCAGAGTATGTTCATGCCACCCTTTGGTACTTGAGGATTCCGGCTTCATAGCCTCCTAGCCCCCACCACTTTGGAGAAATGTGGCATGTATCTCCGCCATAGGTCGGTGTACAACCGCAATAGGTTTACATGTTAAAATTAAAATTGCTCGGATTGGCTCGAAATCTATGCACAGTAACAGTACACCATGGAGACATGAACATACTGCAATATCAGCCTCCTAGACCAAGAATCTTTGGAGATATTGACCCGTACACTCACCATGTAAACCTATTGCTGTTGTACACCGACCTGTGGCGGCTGTACGCGGCTGTTTCTCATGATTGGTTGGGAGTAGGAGGCTGATCTCAGAGTATGTTCATGCCACCCTTTGGTACTTGAGGACCCCTGCTTTATAGCCTCCTAGCCCCCACCACTTTGGAGAAATGTGGCGTGTACCGCCGCCATAGGTCGGTGTACAACCGCAATAGGTTTACATGTTAAAATTAAAATTGCTCGGATTGGCTCGAAACCTATGCACAGTAACAGTACACCATGGAGACATGAACATACTGCAATATCAGACTCCTAGACCAAGAATCTTTGGAGATATTGACCCGTACACTCACCATGTAAACCTATTGCTGTTGTACACCCACCTGTGGCGGCTGTACGCGGCTGTTTCTCATGATTGGTTGGGAGTAGGAGGCTGATCTCAGAGTATGTTCATGCCACCCTTTGGTACTTGAGGACCCCCGCTTTATAGCCTCCTAGCCCCCACCACTTTGGATAAATGTGGCGTGTTCCACCGCCATAGGTCGGTGTACAACCGCAATAGGTTTACATGTTACAATTAAGATTGCTCGGATTGGCTCGAAACCTATGCACAGTAACAGTACACCATGGAGACATGAACATACTGCAATATCAGCCTCCTAGACCAAGAATCTTTGGAGATATTGACCCGTACACTCACCATGTAAACCTATTGCTGTTGTACACCGACCTGTAACGGCTGTACGCGGCTGTTTCTCATGATTGGTTGGGAGTAGGAGGCTGATCTCAGAGTATATTAATGCCACCCTTTGCTACTTGAGGTCCCCCGCTTCATAGCCTCCTAGCCCCCACCACTTTGGAGAAATGTGGCGTTTACCGCCGCCATAGGTCGGTGTACAACCGCAATAGGTTTACATGATAAAATTAAAATTGCTTGAATCAACTCAACCCTCTGCACAGTAACAGTACACCATGGAGACATAAACCTACTGCCATATCAACCTCCTACCCCAAGACACTTTGGAGATATCGACCCGTACACTCACTATGTAAACCTATTGCTGTTGTACACCGACCTGTGGCGGCTGTACGCGGCTGTTTCTCATGATTGGTTGGGAGTAGGAGGCTGATCTCAGAGTATGTTCATGCCACCCTTTGGTACTTGAGGACCCCTGCTTTATAGCCTCCTAGCCCCCACCACTTTGGAGAAATGTGGCATGTACCGCCGCCATAGGTCGGTGTACAACCGCAATAGGTTTACATGTTAAAATTAAAATTGCTCGGATTGGCTCGAAACCTATGCACAGTAACAGTACACCATGGAGACATGAACATACTGCAATATCAGCCTCCTAGACCAAGAATCTTTGGAGATATTGACCCGTACACTCACCATGTAAACCTATTGCTGTTGTACACCCACCTGTGGCGGCTGTACGCGGCTGTTTCTCATGATTAGTTGGGAGTAGGAGGCTGATCTCAGAGTATGTTCATGCCACCCTTTGGTACTTGAGGACCCCCGCTTTATAGCCTCCTAGCCCCCACCACTTTGGAGAAATGTGGCGTGTACCGCCGCCATAGGTCGGTGTACAACCGCAATAGGTTTACATGTTAAAATAAAATTGCTCGGATTGGCTCGAAACCTATGCACAGTAACAGTACACCATGGAGACATGAACATACTGCAATATCAGCCTCCTAGACCAAGAATCTTTGGAGATATTGACCCGTACACTCACCATGTAAACCTATTGCTGTTGTACACCCACCTGTGGCGGCTGTACGCGGCTGTTTCTCATGATTAGTTGGGAGTAGGAGGCTGATCTCAGAGTATGTTCATGCCACCCTTTGGTACTTGAGGACCCCCGCTTCATAGCCTCCTAGCCCCCACCACTTTGGAGAAATGTGGCACTTACCGCCGCCATAGGTCGGTGTACAACCGCAATAGGTTTACATGATAAAATTAAAATTGCTTGAATCAACTCAACCCTCTGCACAGTAACAGTACACCATGGAGATATAAACCTACTGCCATATCAACCTCCTACCCCAAGACACTTTGGAGATATCGACCCGTACACTCACCATGTAAACCTATTGCTGTTGTACACCGACCTGTGGTGGCTGTACGCGGCTGTTTCTCATGATTGGTTGGGAGTAGGAGGCTGATCTCAGAGTATGTTCATGCCACCCTTTGGTACTTGAGGACCCCTGCTTTATAGCCTCCTAGCCCCCACCACTTTGGAGAAATGTGGCGTGTACCGCCGCCATAGGTCGGTGTACAACCGCAATAGGTTTACATGTTAAAATTAAAATTGCTCGGATTGGCTCGAAACCTATGCACAGTAACAGTACACCATGGAGACATGAACATTCTGCAATATCAGCCTCCTAGACCAAGAATCTTTGGAGATATTGACCCGTACACTCACCATGTAAACCTATTGCTGTTGTACACCCACCTGTGGCGGCTGTACGCGGCTGTTTCTCATGATTGGTTGGGAGTAGGAGGCTGATCTCAGAGTATGTTCATGCCACCCTTTGGTACTTGAGGACCCCCGCTTTATAGCCTCCTAGCCCCCACCACTTTGGAGAAATGTGGCGTGTACCGCCGCCATAGGTCGGTGTACAACCGCAATAGGTTTACATGTTAAAATAAAAATTGCTCGGATTGGCTCGAAACCTATGCACAGTAACTGTACACCATGAAGACATGAACATACTGCAATATCAGCCTCCTAGACCAATAATCTTTGGAGATATTGACCCGTACACTAACCATGTAAACCTATTGCTGTTGTACACCGACCTGTGGCGGCTGTACGCGGCTGTTTCTCATGATTGGTTGGGAGTAGGAGGCTGATCTCAGAGTATGTTCATGCCACCCTTTGGTACTTGAGGATTCCCGCTTTATAGCCTCCTAGCCCCCACCACTTTGGAGAAATGTGGCGTGTACCGCCGCCATAGGTCGGTGTACAACAGCAATAAGTTTACATGTTAAAATTAAAATTGCTCGGATTGGCTCGAAACCTATGCACAGTAACAGTCCACCATGGAGACATGAACATACAGCAATATCAGCCTCCTAGACCAAGAATCCTTGGAGATATTGACCCGTACACTCACCATGTAAACCTATTGCTGTTGTACACCGACCTGTGGCGGCTGTACGCGGCTGTTTCTCATGATTGGTTGGGAGTAGGAGGCTGATCTCAGAGTATGTTCATGCCACCCCTTGGTACTTGAGGATTCCGGCTTTATAGCCTCCTAGCCCCCACCACTTTGGAGAAATGTGGCATGTATCGCCGCCATAGGTCGGTGTACAACCGCAATAGGTTTACATGTTAAAATTAAAATTGCTCGGATTGGCTCGAAACCTATGCACAGTAACAGTACACCATGGAGACATGAACATACTGCAATATCAGCCTCCTAGACCAAGAATCTTTGGAGATATTGACCCGTACACTCACCATGTAAACCTATTGCTGTTGTACACCGACCTGTGGCGGCTGTACGCGGCTGTTTCTCATGATTGGTTGGGAGTAGGAGGCTGATCTCAGAGTATGTTCATGCCACCCTTTGGTACTTGAGGACCCCTGCTTTATAGCCTCCTTGCCCCCACCACTTTGGAGAAATGTGGCGTGTACCGCCGCCATAGGTCGGTGTACAACCGCAATAGGTTTACATGTTAAAATTAAAATTGCTCGGATTGGCTCGAAACCTATGCACAGTAACAGTACACCATGGAGACATGAACATACTGCAATATCAGCCTCCTAGACCAATAATCTTTGGAGATATTGACCCGTACACTAACCATGTAAACCTATTGCTGTTGTACACCGACCTGTGGCGGCTGTACGCGGCTGTTTCTCATGATTGGTTGGGAGTAGGAGGCTGATCTCAGAGTATGTTCATGCCACCCTTTGGTACTTGAGGATTCCCGCTTTAAAGCCTCCTAGCCCCCACCACTTTGGAGAAATGTGGCGTGTACTGCCGCCATAGGTCGGTGTACAACCGCAATAAGTTTACATGTTAAAATTAAAATTGCTCGGATTGGCTCGAAACCTATGCACAGTAACAGTCCACCATGGAGACATGAACATACTGCAATATCAGCCTCCTAGACCAAGAATCCTTGGAGATATTGACCCATACACTCACCATGTAAACCTATTGCTGTTGTACACCGACCTGTGGCGGCTGTACGCGGCTGTTTCTCATGATTGGTTGGGAGTAGGAGGCTGATCTCAGAGTATGTTCATGCCACCCTTTGGTACTTGAGGACCCCCGCTTTATAGCCTCCTAGCCCCCACCACTTTGGAGAAATGTGGCGTGTACCGCCGCCATAGGTCGGTGTACAACCGCAATAGGTTTACATGTTAAAATAAAAATTGCTCGGATTGGCTCGAAACCTATGCACAGTAACTGTACACCATGAAGACATGAACATACTGCAATATCAGCCTCCTAGACCAAGAATCCTTGGAGATATTGACCCGTACACTCACCATGTAAACCTATTGCTGTTGTACACCGACCTGTGGCGGCTGTACGGTTGGGAGTAGGAGGCTGATCTCAGAGTATGTTCATGCCACCCTTTGGTACTTGAGGACCCCCGCTTTATAGCCTCCTAGCCCCCACCACTTTGGAGAAATGTGGCGTCTTCCACCGCCATATGTCGGTGTACAACCGCAATAGGTTTACATGTTACAATTAAAATTGCTCGGATTGGCTCGAAACCTATGCACAGTAACAGTACACCATGAAGACATGAACATACTGCAATATCAGCCTCCTAGACCAATAATCTTTGGAGATATTGACCCGTACACTAACCATGTAAACCTATTGCTGTTGTACACCGACCTGTGGCGGCTGTACGCGGCTGTTTCTCATGATTGGTTGGGAGTAGGAGGCTGATCTCAGAGTATGTTCATGCCACCCTTTGGTACTTGAGGACCCCCACTTTATAGCCTCCTAGCCCCCACCACTTTGGAGAAATGTGGCGTGTTCCACCGCCATAGGTCGGTGTACAACCGCAATAGGTTTACATGTTACAATTAAAATTGCTCGGATTGGCTCGAAACCTATGCACAGTAACAGTACACCATGAAGACATGCACATACTGCAATATCAGCCTCCTAGACCAATAATCTTTGGAGATATTGACCCGTACACTCACCATGTAAACCTATTGCTGTTGTACACCGACCTGTGGCGGCTGTACGCGGCTGTTTCTCATGATTGGTTGGGAGTAGGAGGCTGATCTCAGAGTATGTTCATGCCACCCTTTGCTACTTGAGGATTCCGGCTTTATAGCCTCCTAGCCCCCACCACTTTGGAGAAATGTGGCATGTATCGCCGCCATAGGTCGGTGTACAACCGCAATAGGTTTACATGTTAAAATTAAAATTGCTCGGATTGGCTCGAAACCTATGCACAGTAACAGTACACCATGGAGACATGAACATACTGCAATATCAGCCTCCTAGACCAAGAATCTTTGGAGATATTGACCCGTACACTCACCATGTAAACCTATTGCTGTTGTACACCGACCTGTGGCGGCTGTACGCGGCTGTTTCTCATGATTGGTTGGGAGTAGGAGGCTGATCTCAGAGTATGTTCATGCCACCCTTTGGTACTTGAGGACCCCTGCTTTATAGCCTCCTAGCCCCCACCACTTTGGAGAAATGTGGCGTGTACCGCCGCCATAGGTCGGTGTACAACCGCAATAGGTTTACATGTTAAAATTAAAATTGCTCGGATTGGCTCGAAACCTATGCACAGTAACAGTACACCAAGAATGTGCGCTCACTCTTTCACTCGACGCTTGCTGGCTGAGTTTTAATGCAAAAGTAATGTCCCTTATATGAAAATAAAGAAAAAGGGATGGCGAAATGAATGATATAAAGCATTCCATGCTATATTGTGAGGAAACTTGAGAAATATCGTTGCAAAGTGTTGCCAAAAATGGCGGAGAAAAATGTTCTCTAGTTTTCCTCTCAGGATATGGCATTCACATTGAAAACAATATTTCTCAACTTTCCTCACAATATTGCATGAAATGCCTTATATCATTCGATTCCCCATCCATCTTGTTGTCTTTCTTTTCATATAAGGTACCTCACTTCTACATTAAACCCAGCCCGCAAGCAAGACCGCTCAATGCAAATTAGGCCTACTCCATACTGTACTTTAAGAATGTGCGCTCACTCTTTCACTCGACGCTTGCTGGCTGAGTTTTAATGCAAAAGTAATGCAAAAACAAATTGATAGTTAGCAAAAACTTTAGAATTTTAGCATAGCAGTTTACATGGAGTTTAAATTGAAAACCTTCTAGCAAGGAATACAGTCTAAGCTCAGGGTTTCAGTTCTAAAAGGGACTTATATCTACAGACTACCTATTACAGTGAGAAAATAATACTTCAGTTCAGTTTAGATTATAGTTAAGTTTGTCTCTTGCTAAAAGCATGTATTGGGCCTGTGCTGGTAGTCAGTTTGTTAGTAGGTAGGTAGATAGTTGAGGCTGTTGAGTAGCCCACTCCCTCTTGCCACTCAAGACAATGATAGGGCAGTCAACAGGGAAATGGTGCACTCACCAGGGCAATGAGTCTATCTCAGGCAGAAACTAACTCTCACAATATAATTGAATAACAATGACACTGATGACTTACCTATTAGAGAGACTAAACCTTATTTTACTACCTACATTTAAAACTTTATAATGGGAAGAGCAAGAATTAGGTCATCATCATTTAAATTGTATTAACGTCCACATGGGAAGCGCTCTTGGTTCCTAAATTGACAGTGTGCTTCCTAAATTGACTGTGTGCTTCAAAAGCTACAGTCAACTCAGGAAGCCCCCGTAGGGTGACATAGAATTGGTGTACAGTCCTTATTACTGCCCTGTGTGACCTATTTCTTTTCTACCTAATAAAAATGTCTTATTCTCCTTATTCTAGTAAAGGATGACTATGCCAAAGCGCGGCGTGAGGTGCCCCATCTGCCGGAAGTTTCTTGCCGGCTCCCTTGGACGGCATCTAAGGCAAATGCACGCAGTTTTTAATGGGGAGGAGAGACGGATATTGATAAACCTGGCCAACAACCGGACCAACATCCGTTCAGGTGTGTATTCTCTGGAGTCTGTTTTTCTTCAAATCTTCAGTGAATAATTCATTGAAAGGATGTGGTCTGACTTGCCCTAATCCTAGTCAGTTTTAACACTGACTATTTGAGAGATAAAAAGAAGTAATTATGCAATCAGTCAAAGCCTTTTTTTTAAATTAAGGTTAGACCAGATTTAATTGTATGCTGTGTGTGTGTTAACAATGATCATATCCCTTACACATAACAAGGATCATACCCCCATCATAGCCCTATGATGACCCATAATAATGTTTTTTTTTTTTTACATATTTATCCAACAGGTAGCTGCCCAGTCCCTGGTTGTCCTCACTTGGGGCAAAAGCTGGACAGGCACCTTCAGGGGCACCCTGATGTCACCCCAGAGAGATTCGAACAGATGATTAGCAATCTGAGGTGGACGAGGGCAATGGAGCTCCTGGCCGACCTCCGGGCCTCCAACCCGGAGGTCCCAATGTCCAGCGAGCTGGATCGTGAGGCCGAAAGGCTTCAAGGAATGTCGGTGAGGCCAGGACCGTCCACTGGCCCGTCCACCGGCCCGTCCACTGGCCCGTCCACTTCAGGGCAGGGCGGCTGCCGTGATGCAGCCTGCCAGGCTGAGAGGGAGAGACTCAAGGCCAAGGTCAGGCAGCTGGAGGGGGAGCTTGCCAGCATAAGAAAAATGTTTCGCAAGCACATCAGGAAGCACGCGCCTGTAAGTGTGAGCAGAGGAAAAAAAGGAAGGTTTAAAGGGAGACTTTTGGGCTTGTGTTGATGTTATTTGGATTTAATGCTTAATTTATTTGTGGACACCTTTCTAAGCTCTTTGTCAGTGTAGCTGGATACTAGCCCTTTTCTCCATTCAGTATTTCTGTTTCAGTCAGACAGTCATTGTGATTTCAGAGAAAATCTGGGCAATTAAAGAAACTTGCATGTCCCTGATTGTGCCCCTTTAAAATTGTCAAATAATAAGTCATTCTGTCCTTTTATTTTTTACATCCACAGAAGACCGCAGCTCTCGGAAAGAAGCTGCTGCTGGCTTCCAAAAGAAGGAAGCATGGTTCTGCTGCAACGGTGAATTGATTAATTGAGTGATGGTTTTTTAAAGCATGCATACGTGAAGTACTTTCCTATCTGGGCAGCAATACTGGGCAGCAATACATCATTAAAATCATTCTGAGAAGGAACTATTTTTTCATTGTGCCATTTCGTTGTGCCATCCTCTAGCTCCCTGCCAGCAGTACCACCGTGACCCAGTCCCCGACTGCAGCTGAGCCGGAAGGGGAGGAGGAAGAGGAGGAGCAAGGCCCCGCTTCAACGGTGAATTGATTAATTGAGTGATGTTATTTTAAAGCATGCATACGTGAAGTACTTCCCTGTCTGGGCAGCAATACTGGGCAGCAATACATCATTAAAATCATTCTGAGAAGGAACTATTTTTTCATTGTGCCATTTCGTTGTGCCATCCTCTAGCTCCCTGCCAGCAGTACCACCGTGACCCAGTCCCCGACTGCAGCTGAGCCGGAAGGGGAGGAGGAAGAGGAGGAGCAAGGCCCCGCTTCAACGGTGAATTGATTAATTGAGTGATGTTATTTTAAAGCATGCATACGTGAAGTACTTCCCTATCTGTGCAGCAATACTGGGCAGCAATACATCATTAAAATCATTCTGAGAAGGAACTCTTTTTTCATTGTGCCATTTCGTTGTGCCATCCTCTAGCTCCCTGCCAGCAGTACCACCGTGACCCAGTCCCCGACTGCAGCTGAGCCGGAAGGGGAGGAGGAAGAGGAGGAGCAAGGCCCCGCTTCAACGGTGAATTGATTAATTGAGTGATGTTATTTTACAGCATGCATACGTGAAGTACTTCCCTTTCTGGGCAGCAATACATCATTAAAACCATTCTGAAAAGGAACACGTTTTTCATTGTGCCATTTTGTTGTGCCATCTTCTAGGAGGAGGAGGACAAGGGGGTCAGCTCCCCTCCCTCAAGCAGGCCTTCAAGGATTTACTGTACCTCCATCGGTAAGACAGAACACAGTGTGTATGTGTGTGTGCTTGCAGGGGTGTAATACTATCTTAAATATACATCATACATATTTAATTGCATATTTCTGATGTGTTCACAGAAAACTTCCTGATGGAGTACAGTGCCTTTTGTGAGGGGGTCCGCCCATCCCCCAAACAAAAAGATAATGTGAGGTCCAGGAGGCAGCGCATAAGGGTGTTCATGGACTTCATGGTCGCGGGCAAGCCGGAGGAGAAAGTCTGGACCTGGCAGTTCCTGGACCAGACCTCCCGCATCATGGAGTAAGTTGCATTATACTATTGATACATTAATGCACCAACAGTCTGATTTGATTGTATGCTAAATGTGTGGTTGTGTGTTTACTTTGTGTTTTAGTAACTGTACGAATAAAAGCAATAAGCCAATTTGAATACAACAAAGTGACTACAACTAAAGGTATCTTTCCTTCCTCAGATTTCCAGGAGAGCTACAAAAGCAGGGCATGGCGGTGACCACTGCAGCTCTGTATTTGAGCAACCTGGTCCATTTCATTGGCTTCTTGAAGGAGACTCCTCCTCAGTTGTGTCGCCTCACCAAGGTCCGGATGGTGGCCGTCTTGCGGGCAATGAAGCAGGCGCTTCAGACCCTCAACCGGCACCTGGTGGTGCACCAGCTGCAGGTGAAAGCCCGCAAGGCGGCTACCATCACCCCTCGGGAGGTTCTCAGAAGGTGCCAAGACCTTGCTCGGGAAAAGATGGCAGAGTTGCTCCGTAAGTGTGCATTACTTTTGAGTCTCTCCCTCTCTGTCTCTCTCTCTCTCTCTCCCTATCTCCAATATGTATGTGTCTCACTGTTTAATATGCCCAAATAACTATTTATCCTTGTTTGTGGAATATTTTCTCTTTCAGAAGACATCAAGGACGCTCCAATTACCGATCTTAAGGCAAGGTTCAGGTTTTATGGATACCTGTCCGCCTACCTCAGCGCCATCTACGGCCATCGCGCGGGGGTCCTCTGCAACCTCACCGTTGCAGAGGTGCTGAAGGCAGACGGCAACCCTCAGACCGGCTACGTGATAGGCGTAAGTTTCACTGTCTCTGCGGATATCTGGTCAAAATAGACATTGCACTTTATTCAAGTAGTGTCAAACTTTCTTCATGCATTTAGCTTATTTTTGTTTTACTTCCTGGTGCTGATTCAACGTACCTGAAGTCTAGACCTCTATATGTTTTATCATTAGAATAGTATACAATACAAGAATACAGTACAATAGAATAGAATGTTTATTTTGCCATGTGTAACCAGCACAGGTACAGGTACATCAGAATTATTGTAGAGGCCCATTGGGATTAAAAGTAAATTGCAAATAATGTTTGTCATTTTTGTAGATCAAGGAGCACAAGACAAACAGGAGGTTTGGCCAGGCCCAGCTCTACCTGAACACCCAGGAATACGGGTGGTTCCTGGAGTGGGTCCGGCTAAGGAGACGGGTAGCCCCCTTGAACGACCTGTTCTTTACCACCAGCGGCAAGGGGGCTGCCAAGAACCTCGTGGTCTACATGAGGCAGGCCTGGAGGGAGATGGGGCTGGAGGGAAGGCCCACATTCACATCCATTCGGACTGCGGTGGCGACGCATGTAAGTTGCATTCAAAGTCAACTTTATTCATACAAGTGTTTTTTTCTGTACAGCATGATTTGAAAATAACATAGCCAGAATCGGCCGCGAGGCATTTCCTTTTTAATAACAGTTCTAACTTGCTTGTGTTCCTCTGTTTCAGAGTCACTTCGTCAATGATGAAGAGGTGCAACAGAGAGTTGCACTCTTCATGAGTCATGAAGCACCCTCCCACGCCTCCGCCGACATGCCCGGACCCTCCCACGCCTCCGCCGACATGCCCGGACCCTCCCACGCCTCCGCCGACATGCCCGGACCCTCCCACGCCTCCGCCGACATGCCCGGACCCTCCCACGCCTCCGCCGACATGCCCGGACCCTCCCACGCCTCCGCCGACATGCCCGGACCCTCCCACGCCTCGGCCGACATGCCCGGACCCTCCCACGCCTACCACACTCCAAGGGCAAAGAAGCGGCGGTCCGCCTCATCAAGTGAAGAGGAGGAGGAGGAGGGAGCAGCCTCGACCACCACTGTAAGTACAGTCTTCTAAATGCATGGACCCTAGTATCAAATGCTAGACTCTGTAGACCCCTAGTATGTCTCTTTTCTTCATCTGGAATAAAAAAGGGTGTATATCTGGTGGAGATAGCATAGGGCTTTATTCAAATACCCTAGCACTTCTGCTAGTATGCATTTTTCAACTATACACTTCCTTGCACTGATTCTAACCAGATGAAGCCCATTGTTAAAAGGTCTTGCTCATGAGACTACATGGACCCAAATTCCATTCACAATTCTCAATATGTTTTCTTTTTCTTTTACAGACACCAGTGAAAAGACAGTGCACAGTCAAGATATCCCCCCTCAAGTCGGCCGTGATTGTCGCACAAAAGGTGAAAAGGAGGCTGGGACTCACGAGTTCCCCGAGGAAGCAGTGGCCCCGCCGTCGCAAGCGGTAGAATTTTTTGGTAATTCTTGTTTTTGCAATTGTTTTTTTACAATTTATACTGTTTTAATTTACATTGTTGCATTTTTCCTTGTTCATAGTTGATTGTTCATTGTTTATAGTTGATAGTTCATAGTGTTTATAGTTGATAGTTCATAGTGTTCATAGTTGATAGTTCATAGTGTTCATAGTTGATGGTTCATAGTTTTAGTTCTTATTGTGTTGTTGTTGTTATAGTTCTTATTGTCTTGTTGTTATATTGTTCACATAAAGTTAATATTTGATTCAAAACTGGGACTCTTCTGATTTCTTAAGAAATTATTGCATGCATCATTGAAATGTATTCTTATTGTTGAGAGGCAGTAGGGCTCTGGTATTTCCAAAAGTTTAATGATGTTATTTTGGGAACTGTGAGACACCGAGAGGAAACGCAGGGTGGAGTTAAGCACTGAGGTCGAGTCATGGAGCAGGTTAGCGCCAAGGCGCATTTATTACCAGTTCTAAAGAGAAAATGTCACAAGAGAAATGTGCCTCCGTGCTCTCAGAGGTTCTCTTCGCCTGGCTGCGGAGATCCTGGGCTTAGGTCCGGGCTTCTGACCTGCGGCGTGAGCAGAGAAGCATTTTACGAGAGGCTGTGACTGATTGACTCATGTGATGGTAGTTTAAGCAATAACATATTAGATTCATGAGCCACGGATTACAATAAAAGCCGTGGTAGGGACTTCACATAAGCCATCACCTTGAGGTCAATAGGTCAGTAGCCTACTCTTCAACAGGTACAATACATTTGTGAGTCTGTTTGTATCCATGGCGTCCATTTGCCAAATGGTCAAGGTGTGGTTTGGGTACTTCCTGAGGTCCAATCAACTCAGGACCAGCTTAGCTGGTCTCAGGGTGTGCTTAAACACTCACACAGTAAAGTGCAAGGCTGTACTTTGAAAGGAAGTGTCCAATTTGGTGATGTCAGTTCAGGAAGCATTAATGTTTCCTGAATTGACGTCTATTTAGGAAGTGTTTCTGTTTCCCAAATTGACATTGCGGTTCTGGTCTTTGCAAAGGTACACTACACTCAAGCCCACTGTAGCTAGTCTCAGGGCATGCTAAAACCCCCACACACCAAGGTAAAATACTCTAAGTTAATAAGAAGTGTCCAAATTGATGGTGTCCATTTGCCATAAGGTCAAGGTGTGGTTTGGGTCTTCCTGAGGTCCAATCAACTCAGGACCAGCTTAGCTGGTCTCAGGGTGTGCTTAAACACTCACACAGTAAAGTGCAAGGCTGTACTTTGAAAGGAAGTGTCCAATTTGGTGATGTCAGTTCAGGAAGCATTAATGTTTCCTGAATTGACGTCTATTTAGGAAGCGTTTCTGTTTCCCAAATTGACATTGCGGTTCTGGTCTTTGCAAAGGTACACTACACTCAAGCCCACTGTAGCTAGTCTCAGGGCATGCTAAAACCCCCACACACCAAGGTAAAATACTCTAAGTTAATAAGAAGTGTCCAAATTGATGGCGTCCATTTGCCATAAGGTCAAGGTGTGGTTTGGGTCTTCCTGAGGTCCAATCAACTCAGGACCAGCTTAGCTGGTCTCAGGGTGTGCTTAAACACTCACACAGTAAAGTGCAAGGCTGTACTTTGAAAGGAAGTGTCCAATTTGGTGATGTCAGTTCAGGAAGCATTAATGTTTCCTGAATTGACGTCTATTTAGGAAGCGTTTCTGTTTCCCAAATTGACATTGCGGTTCTGGTCTTTGCAAAGGTACACTACACTCAAGCCCACTGTAGCTAGTCTCAGGGCATGCTAAAACCCCCACACACCAAGGTAAAATACTCTAAGTTAATAAGAAGTGTCCAAATTGATGGCGTCCATTTGCCATAAGGTCAAGGTGTGGTTTGGGTCTTCCTGAGGTCCAATCAACTCAGGACCAGCTTAGCTGGTCTCAGGGTGTGCTTAAACACTCACACAGTAAAGTGCAAGGCTGTACTTTGAAAGGAAGTGTCCAATTTGGTGATGTCAGTTCAGGAAGCATTAATGTTTCCTGAATTGACGTCTATTTAGGAAGCGTTTCTGTTTCCCAAATTGACATTGCGGTTCTGGTCTTTGCAAAGGTACACTACACTCAAGCCCACTGTAGCTAGTCTCAGGGCATGCTAAAACCCCCACACACCAAGGTAAAATACTCTAAGTTAATAAGAAGTGTCCAAATTGATGGCGTCCATTTGCCATAAGGTCAAGGTGTGGTTTGGGTCTTCCTGAGGTCCAATCAACTCAGGACCAGCTTAGCTGGTCTCAGGGTGTGCTTAAAAACTCACACAGTAAAGTGCAAGGCTGTACTTTGAAAGGAAGTGTCCAATTTGGTGATGTCAGTTCAGGAAGCATTAATGTTTCCTGAATTGACGTCTATTTAGGAAGCGTTTCTGTTTCCCAAATTGACATTGCGGTTCTGGTCTTTGCAAAGGTACACTACACTCAAGCCCACTTTAGCTAGTCTCAGGGCATGCTAAAACCCCCACACACCAAGGTAAAATACTCTAAGTTAATAAGAAGTGTCCAAATTGATGGCGTCCATTTGCCATAAGGTCAAGGTGTGGTTTGGGTCTTCCTGAGGTCCAATCAACTCAGGACCAGCTTAGCTGGTCTCAGGGTGTGCTTAAACACTCACACAGTAAAGTGCAAGGCTGTACTTTGAAAGGAAGTGTCCAATTTGGTGATGTCAGTTCAGGAAGCATTAATGTTTCCTGAATTGACGTCTATTTAGGAAGCGTTTCTGTTTCCCAAATTGACATTGCGGTTCTGGTCTTTGCAAAGGTACACTACACTCAAGCCCACTGTAGCTAGTCTCAGGGCATGCTAAAACCCCCACACACCAAGGTAAAATACTCTAAGTTAATAAGAAGTGTCCAAATTGATGGCGTCCATTTGCCATAAGGTCAAGGTGTGGTTTGGGTCTTCCTGAGGTCCAATCAACTCAGGACCAGCTTAGCTGGTCTCAGGGTGTGCTTAAACACTCACACAGTAAAGTGCAAGGCTGTACTTTGAAAGGAAGTGTCCAATTTGGTGATGTCGGTTCAGGAAGCATTAATGTTTCCTGAATTGACGTCTATTTAGGAAGCGTTTCTGTTTCCCAAATTGACATTGCGGTTCTGGTCTTTGCAAAGGTACACTACACTCAAGCCCACTGTAGCTAGTCTCAGGGCATGCTAAAACCCCCACACACCAAGGTAAAATACTCTAAGTTAATAAGAAGTGTCCAAATTGATGGCGTCCATTTGCCATAAGGTCAAGGTGTGGTTTGGGTCTTCCTGAGGTCCAATCAACTCAGGACCAGCTTAGCTGGTCTCAGGGTGTGCTTAAACACTCACACAGTAAAGTGCAAGGCTGTACTTTGAAAGGAAGTGTCCAATTTGGTGATGTCAGTTCAGGAAGCATTAATGTTTCCTGAATTGACGTCTATTTAGGAAGCGTTTCTGTTTCCCAAATTGACATTGCGGTTCTGGTCTTTGCAAAGGTACACTACACTCAAGCCCACTGTAGCTAGTCTCAGGGCATGCTAAAACCCCCACACACCAAGGTAAAATACTCTAAGTTAATAAGAAGTGTCCAAATTGATGGCGTCCATTTGCCATAAGGTCAAGGTGTGGTTTGGGTCTTCCTGAGGTCCAATCAACTCAGGACCAGCTTAGCTGGTCTCAGGGTGTGCTTAAACACTCACACAGTAAAGTGCAAGGCTGTACTTTGAAAGGAAGTGTCCAATTTGGTGATGTCGGTTCAGGAAGCATTAATGTTTCCTGAATTGACGTCTATTTAGGAAGCGTTTCTGTTTCCCAAATTGACATTGCGGTTCTGGTCTTTGCAAAGGTACACTACACTCAAGCCCACTGTAGCTAGTCTCAGGGCATGCTAAAACCCCCACACACCAAGGTAAAATACTCTAAGTTAATAAGAAGTGTCCAAATTGATGGCGTCCATTTGCCATAAGGTCAAGGTGTGGTTTGGGTCTTCCTGAGGTCCAATCAACTCAGGACCAGCTTAGCTGGTCTCAGGGTGTGCTTAAACACTCACACAGTAAAGTGCAAGGCTGTACTTTGAAAGGAAGTGTCCAATTTGGTGATGTCAGTTCAGGAAGCATTAATGTTTCCTGAATTGACGTCTATTTAGGAAGCGTTTCTGTTTCCCAAATTGACATTGCGGTTCTGGTCTTTGCAAAGGTACACTACACTCAAGCCCACTGTAGCTAGTCTCAGGGCATGCTAAAACCCCCACACACCAAGGTAAAATACTCTAAGTTAATAAGAAGTGTCCAAATTGATGGCGTCCATTTGCCATAAGGTCAAGGTGTGGTTTGGGTCTTCCTGAGGTCCAATCAACTCAGGACCAGCTTAGCTGGTCTCAGGGTGTGCTTAAACACTCACACAGTAAAGTGCAAGGCTGTACTTTGAAAGGAAGTGTCCAATTTGGTGATGTCGGTTCAGGAAGCATTAATGTTTCCTGAATTGACGTCTATTTAGGAAGCGTTTCTGTTTCCCAAATTGACATTGCGGTTCTGGTCTTTGCAAAGGTACACTACACTCAAGCCCACTGTAGCTAGTCTCAGGGCATGCTAAAACCCCCACACACCAAGGTAAAATACTCTAAGTTAATAAGAAGTGTCCAAATTGATGGCGTCCATTTTCCATAAGGTCAAGGTGTGGTTTGGGTCTTCCTGAGGTCCAATCAACTCAGGACCAGCTTAGCTGGTCTCAGGGTGTGCTTAAACACTCACACAGTAAAGTGCAAGGCTGTACTTTGAAAGGAAGTGTCCAATTTGGTGATGTCAGTTCAGGAAGCATTAATGTTTCCTGAATTGACGTCTATTTAGGAAGCGTTTCTGTTTCCCAAATTGACATTGCGGTTCTGGTCTTTGCAAAGGTACACTACACTCAAGCCCACTGTAGCTAGTCTCAGGGCATGCTAAAACCCCCACACACCAAGGTAAAATACTCTAAGTTAATAAGAAGTGTCCAAATTGATGGCGTCCATTTGCCATAAGGTCAAGGTGTGGTTTGGGTCTTCCTGAGGTCCAATCAACTCAGGACCAGCTTAGCTGGTCTCAGGGTGTGCTTAAACACTCACACAGTAAAGTGCAAGGCTGTACTTTGAAAGGAAGTGTCCAATTTGGTGATGTCAGTTCAGGAAGCATTAATGTTTCCTGAATTGACGTCTATTTAGGAAGCGTTTCTGTTTCCCAAATTGACATTGCGGTTCTGGTCTTTGCAAAGGTACACTACACTCAAGCCCACTGTAGCTAGTCTCAGGGCATGCTAAAACCCCCACACACCAAGGTAAAATACTCTAAGTTAATAAGAAGTGTCCAAATTGATGGCGTCCATTTGCCATAAGGTCAAGGTGTGGTTTGGGTCTTCCTGAGGTCCAATCAACTCAGGACCAGCTTAGCTGGTCTCAGGGTGTGCTTAAACACTCACACAGTAAAGTGCAAGGCTGTACTTTGAAAGGAAGTGTCCAATTTGGTGATGTCGGTTCAGGAAGCATTAATGTTTCCTGAATTGACGTCTATTTAGGAAGCGTTTCTGTTTCCCAAATTGACATTGCGGTTCTGGTCTTTGCAAAGGTACACTACACTCAAGCCCACTGTAGCTAGTCTCAGGGCATGCTAAAACCCCCACACACCAAGGTAAAATACTCTAAGTTAATAAGAAGTGTCCAAATTGATGGCGTCCATTTGCCATAAGGTCAAGGTGTGGTTTGGGTCTTCCTGAGGTCCAATCAACTCAGGACCAGCGTAGCTGGTCTCAGGGTGTGCTTAAACACTCACACAGTAAAGTGCAAGGCTGTACTTTGAAAGGAAGTGTCCAATTTGGTGATGTCAGTTCAGGAAGCATTAATGTTTCCTGAATTGACGTCTATTTAGGAAGCGTTTCTGTTTCCCAAATTGACATTGCGGTTCTGGTCTTTGCAAAGGTACACTACACTCAAGCCCACTGTAGCTAGTCTCAGGGCATGCTAAAACCCCCACACACCAAGGTAAAATACTCTAAGTTAATAAGAAGTGTCCAAATTGATGGCGTCCATTTGCCATAAGGTCAAGGTGTGGTTTGGGTCTTCCTGAGGTCCAATCAACTCAGGACCAGCTTAGCTGGTCTCAGGGTGTGCTTAAACACTCACACAGTAAAGTGCAAGGCTGTACTTTGAAAGGAAGTGTCCAATTTGGTGATGTCAGTTCAGGAAGCATTAATGTTTCCTGAATTGACGTCTATTTAGGAAGCGTTTCTGTTTCCCAAATTGACATTGCGGTTCTGGTCTTTGCAAAGGTACACTACACTCAAGCCCACTGTAGCTAGTCTCAGGGCATGCTAAAACCCCCACACACCAAGGTAAAATACTCTAAGTTAATAAGAAGTGTCCAAATTGATGGCGTCCATTTGCCATAAGGTCAAGGTGTGGTTTGGGTCTTCCTGAGGTCCAATCAACTCAGGACCAGCTTAGCTGGTCTCAGGGTGTGCTTAAACACTCACACAGTAAAGTGCAAGGCTGTACTTTGAAAGGAAGTGTCCAATTTGGTGATGTCAGTTCAGGAAGCATTAATGTTTCCTGAATTGACGTCTATTTAGGAAGCGTTTCTGTTTCCCAAATTGACATTGCGGTTCTGGTCTTTGCAAAGGTACACTACACTCAAGCCCACTGTAGCTAGTCTCAGGGCATGCTAAAACCCCCACACACCAAGGTAAAATACTCTAAGTTAATAAGAAGTGTCCAAATTGATGGCGTCCATTTGCCATAAGGTCAAGGTGTGGTTTGGGTCTTCCTGAGGTCCAATCAACTCAGGACCAGCTTAGCTGGTCTCAGGGTGTGCTTAAACACTCACACAGTAAAGTGCAAGGCTGTACTTTGAAAGGAAGTGTCCAATTTGGTGATGTCGGTTCAGGAAGCATTAATGTTTCCTGAATTGACGTCTATTTAGGAAGCGTTTCTGTTTCCCAAATTGACATTGCGGTTCTGGTCTTTGCAAAGGTACACTACACTCAAGCCCACTGTAGCTAGTCTCAGGGCATGCTAAAACCCCCACACACCAAGGTAAAATACTCTAAGTTAATAAGAAGTGTCCAAATTGATGGCGTCCATTTGCCATAAGGTCAAGGTGTGGTTTGGGTCTTCCTGAGGTCCAATCAACTCAGGACCAGCTTAGCTGGTCTCAGGGTGTGCTTAAACACTCACACAGTAAAGTGCAAGGCTGTACTTTGAAAGGAAGTGTCCAATTTGGTGATGTCAGTTCAGGAAGCATTAATGTTTCCTGAATTGACGTCTATTTAGGAAGCGTTTCTGTTTCCCAAATTGACATTGCGGTTCTGGTCTTTGCAAAGGTACACTACACTCAAGCCCACTGTAGCTAGTCTCAGGGCATGCTAAAACCCCCACACACCAAGGTAAAATACTCTAAGTTAATAAGAAGTGTCCAAATTGATGGCGTCCATTTGCCATAAGGTCAAGGTGTGGTTTGGGTCTTCCTGAGGTCCAATCAACTCAGGACCAGCTTAGCTGGTCTCAGGGTGTGCTTAAACACTCACACAGTAAAGTGCAAGGCTGTACTTTGAAAGGAAGTGTCCAATTTGGTGATGTCAGTTCAGGAAGCATTAATGTTTCCTGAATTGACGTCTATTTAGGAAGCGTTTCTGTTTCCCAAATTGACATTGCGGTTCTGGTCTTTGCAAAGGTACACTACACTCAAGCCCACTGTAGCTAGTCTCAGGGCATGCTAAAACCCCCACACACCAAGGTAAAATACTCTAAGTTAATAAGAAGTGTCCAAATTGATGGCGTCCATTTGCCATAAGGTCAAGGTGTGGTTTGGGTCTTCCTGAGGTCCAATCAACTCAGGACCAGCTTAGCTGGTCTCAGGGTGTGCTTAAACACTCACACAGTAAAGTGCAAGGCTGTACTTTGAAAGGAAGTGTCCAATTTGGTGATGTCAGTTCAGGAAGCATTAATGTTTCCTGAATTGACGTCTATTTAGGAAGCGTTTCTGTTTCCCAAATTGACATTGCGGTTCTGGTCTTTGCAAAGGTACACTACACTCAAGCCCACTGTAGCTAGTCTCAGGGCATGCTAAAACCCCCACACACCAAGGTAAAATACTCTAAGTTAATAAGAAGTGTCCAAATTGATGGCGTCCATTTGCCATAAGGTCAAGGTGTGGTTTGGGTCTTCCTGAGGTCCAATCAACTCAGGACCAGCTTAGCTGGTCTCAGGGTGTGCTTAAACACTCACACAGTAAAGTGCAAGGCTGTACTTTGAAAGGAAGTGTCCAATTTGGTGATGTCGGTTCAGGAAGCATTAATGTTTCCTGAATTGACGTCTATTTAGGAAGCGTTTCTGTTTCCCAAATTGACATTGCGGTTCTGGTCTTTGCAAAGGTACACTACACTCAAGCCCACTGTAGCTAGTCTCAGGGCATGCTAAAACCCCCACACACCAAGGTAAAATACTCTAAGTTAATAAGAAGTGTCCAAATTGATGGCGTCCATTTGCCATAAGGTCAAGGTGTGGTTTGGGTCTTCCTGAGGTCCAATCAACTCAGGACCAGCTTAGCTGGTCTCAGGGTGTGCTTAAACACTCACACAGTAAAGTGCAAGGCTGTACTTTGAAAGGAAGTGTCCAATTTGGTGATGTCAGTTCAGGAAGCATTAATGTTTCCTGAATTGACGTCTATTTAGGAAGCGTTTCTGTTTCCCAAATTGACATTGCGGTTCTGGTCTTTGCAAAGGTACACTACACTCAAGCCCACTGTAGCTAGTCTCAGGGCATGCTAAAACCCCCACACACCAAGGTAAAATACTCTAAGTTAATAAGAAGTGTCCAAATTGATGGCGTCCATTTGCCATAAGGTCAAGGTGTGGTTTGGGTCTTCCTGAGGTCCAATCAACTCAGGACCAGCTTAGCTGGTCTCAGGGTGTGCTTAAACACTCACACAGTAAAGTGCAAGGCTGTACTTTGAAAGGAAGTGTCCAATTTGGTGATGTCAGTTCAGGAAGCATTAATGTTTCCTGAATTGACGTCTATTTAGGAAGCGTTTCTGTTTCCCAAATTGACATTGCGGTTCTGGTCTTTGCAAAGGTACACTACACTCAAGCCCACTGTAGCTAGTCTCAGGGCATGCTAAAACCCCCACACACCAAGGTAAAATACTCTAAGTTAATAAGAAGTGTCCAAATTGATGGCGTCCATTTGCCATAAGGTCAAGGTGTGGTTTGGGTCTTCCTGAGGTCCAATCAACTCAGGACCAGCTTAGCTGGTCTCAGGGTGTGCTTAAACACTCACACAGTAAAGTGCAAGGCTGTACTTTGAAAGGAAGTGTCCAATTTGGTGATGTCAGTTCAGGAAGCATTAATGTTTCCTGAATTGACGTCTATTTAGGAAGCGTTTCTGTTTCCCAAATTGACATTGCGGTTCTGGTCTTTGCAAAGGTACACTACACTCAAGCCCACTGTAGCTAGTCTCAGGGCATGCTAAAACCCCCACAGACCAAGGTAAAATACTCTAAGTTAATAAGAAGTGTCCAAATTGATGGCGTCCATTTGCCATAAGGTCAAGGTGTGGTTTGGGTCTTCCTGAGGTCCAATCAACTCAGGACCAGCTTAGCTGGTCTCAGGGTGTGCTTAAACACTCACACAGTAAAGTGCAAGGCTGTACTTTGAAAGGAAGTGTCCAATTTGGTGATGTCGGTTCAGGAAGCATTAATGTTTCCTGAATTGACGTCTATTTAGGAAGCGTTTCTGTTTCCCAAATTGACATTGCGGTTCTGGTCTTTGCAAAGGTACACTACACTCAAGCCCACTGTAGCTAGTCTCAGGGCATGCTAAAACCCCCACACACCAAGGTAAAATACTCTAAGTTAATAAGAAGTGTCCAAATTGATGGCGTCCATTTGCCATAAGGTCAAGGTGTGGTTTGGGTCTTCCTGAGGTCCAATCAACTCAGGACCAGCTTAGCTGGTCTCAGGGTGTGCTTAAACACTCACACAGTAAAGTGCAAGGCTGTACTTTGAAAGGAAGTGTCCAATTTGGTGATGTCAGTTCAGGAAGCATTAATGTTTCCTGAATTGACGTCTATTTAGGAAGCGTTTCTGTTTCCCAAATTGACATTGCGGTTCTGGTCTTTGCAAAGGTACACTACACTCAAGCCCACTGTAGCTAGTCTCAGGGCATGCTAAAACCCCCACACACCAAGGTAAAATACTCTAAGTTAATAAGAAGTGTCCAAATTGATGGCGTCCATTTGCCATAAGGTCAAGGTGTGGTTTGGGTCTTCCTGAGGTCCAATCAACTCAGGACCAGCTTAGCTGGTCTCAGGGTGTGCTTAAACACTCACACAGTAAAGTGCAAGGCTGTACTTTGAAAGGAAGTGTCCAATTTGGTGATGTCAGTTCAGGAAGCATTAATGTTTCCTGAATTGACGTCTATTTAGGAAGCGTTTCTGTTTCCCAAATTGACATTGCGGTTCTGGTCTTTGCAAAGGTACACTACACTCAAGCCCACTGTAGCTAGTCTCAGGGCATGCTAAAACCCCCACACACCAAGGTAAAATACTCTAAGTTAATAAGAAGTGTCCAAATTGATGGCGTCCATTTGCCATAAGGTCAAGGTGTGGTTTGGGTCTTCCTGAGGTCCAATCAACTCAGGACCAGCTTAGCTGGTCTCAGGGTGTGCTTAAACACTCACACAGTAAAGTGCAAGGCTGTACTTTGAAAGGAAGTGTCCAATTTGGTGATGTCAGTTCAGGAAGCATTAATGTTTCCTGAATTGACGTCTATTTAGGAAGCGTTTCTGTTTCCCAAATTGACATTGCGGTTCTGGTCTTTGCAAAGGTACACTACACTCAAGCCCACTGTAGCTAGTCTCAGGGCATGCTAAAACCCCCACACACCAAGGTAAAATACTCTAAGTTAATAAGAAGTGTCCAAATTGATGGCGTCCATTTGCCATATGGTCAAGGTGGGGTTTGGGTACTTCCTGATGTCCAATCAACTCAGGACCAGCTTAGCTGGTCTCAGGGTGTGCTTAAACACTCACACAGTAAAGTGCAAGGCTGTACTTTGAAAGGAAGTGTCCAATTTGGTGATGTCAGTTCAGGAAGCATTAATGTTTCCTGAATTGACGTCTATTTAGGAAGCGTTTCTGTTTCCCAAATTGACATTGCGGTTCTGGTCTTTGCAAAGGTACACTACACTCAAGCCCACTGTAGCTAGTCTCAGGGCATGCTAAAACCCCCACACACCAAGGTAAAATACTCTAAGTTAATAAGAAGTGTCCAAATTGATGGCGTCCATTTGCCATAAGGTCAAGGTGTGGTTTGGGTCTTCCTGATGTCCAATCAACTCAGGACCAGCTTAGCTGGTCTCAGGGTGTGCTTAAACACTCACACAGTAAAGTGCAAGGCTGTACTTTGAAAGGAAGTGTCCAATTTGGTGATGTCAGTTCAGGAAGCATTAATGTTTCCTGAATTGACGTCTATTTAGGAAGCGTTTCTGTTTCCCAAATTGACATTGCGGTTCTGGTCTTTGCAAAGGTACACTACACTCAAGCCCACTGTAGCTAGTCTCAGGGCATGCTAAAACCCCCACACACCAAGGTAAAATACTCTAAGTTAATAAGAAGTGTCCAAATTGATGGCGTCCATTTGCCATAAGGTCAAGGTGTGGTTTGGGTCTTCCTGAGGTCCAATCAACTCAGGACCAGCTTAGCTGGTCTCAGGGTGTGCTTAAACACTCACACAGTAAAGTGCAAGGCTGTACTTTGAAAGGAAGTGTCCAATTTGGTGATGTCAGTTCAGGAAGCATTAATGTTTCCTGAATTGACGTCTATTTAGGAAGCGTTTCTGTTTCCCAAATTGACATTGCGGTTCTGGTCTTTGCAAAGGTACACTACACTCAAGCCCACTGTAGCTAGTCTCAGGGCATGCTAAAACCCCCACACACCAAGGTAAAATACTCTAAGTTAATAAGAAGTGTCCAAATTGATGGCGTCCATTTGCCATAAGGTCAAGGTGTGGTTTGGGTCTTCCTGAGGTCCAATCAACTCAGGACCAGCTTAGCTGGTCTCAGGGTGTGCTTAAAAACTCACACAGTAAAGTGCAAGGCTGTACTTTGAAAGGAAGTGTCCAATTTGGTGATGTCAGTTCAGGAAGCATTAATGTTTCCTGAATTGACGTCTATTTAGGAAGCGTTTCTGTTTCCCAAATTGACATTGCGGTTCTGGTCTTTGCAAAGGTACACTACACTCAAGCCCACTGTAGCTAGTCTCAGGGCATGCTAAAACCCCCACACACCAAGGTAAAATACTCTAAGTTAATAAGAAGTGTCCAAATTGATGGCGTCCTTTTGCCATAAGGTCAAGGTGTGGTTTGGGTCTTCCTGAGGTCCAATCAACTCAGGTCTCAGGGTGTGCTTAAACACTCACACAGTAAAGTGCAAGGCTGTACTTTGAAAGGAAGTGTCCAATTTGGTGATGTCAGTTCAGGAAGCATTAATGTTTCCTGAATTGACGTCTATTTAGGAAGCGTTTCTGTTTCCCAAATTGACATTGCGGTTCTGGTCTTTGCAAAGGTACACTACACTCAAGCCCACTGTAGCTAGTCTCAGGGCATGCTAAAACCCCCACACACCAAGGTAAAATACTCTAAGTTAATAAGAAGTGTCCAAATTGATGGCGTCCATTTGCCATAAGGTCAAGGTGTGGTTTGGGTCTTCCTGAGGTCCAATCAACTCAGGACCAGCTTAGCTGGTCTCAGGGTGTGCTTAAACACTCACACAGTAAAGTGCAAGGCTGTACTTTGAAAGGAAGTGTCCAATTTGGTGATGTCAGTTCAGGAAGCATTAATGTTTCCTGAATTGACATCTATTTAGGAAGTGTTTCTGTTTCCCAAATTGACATTGCGGTTCTGGTCTTTGCAAAGGTACACTACACTCAAGCCCACTGTAGCTAGTCTCAGGGCATGCTAAAACCCCCACACACCAAGGTAAAATACTCTAAGTTAATAAGAAGTGTCCAAATTGATGGCGTCCATTTGCCATAAGGTCAAGGTGTGGTTTGGGTCTTCCTGAGGTCCAATCAACTCAGGACCAGCTTAGCTGGTCTCAGGGTGTGCTTAAACACTCACACAGTAAAGTGCAAGGCTGTACTTTGAAAGGAAGTGTCCAATTTGGTGATGTCAGTTCAGGAAGCATTAATGTTTCCTGAATTGACGTCTATTTAGGAAGCGTTTCTGTTTCCCAAATTGACATTGCGGTTCTGGTCTTTGCAAAGGTACACTACACTCAAGCCCACTGTAGCTAGTCTCAGGGCATGCTAAAACCCCCACACACCAAGGTAAAATACTCTAAGTTAATAAGAAGTGTCCAAATTGATGGCGTCCATTTGCCATAAGGTCAAGGTGTGGTTTGGGTCTTCCTGAGGTCCAATCAACTCAGGACCAGCTTAGCTGGTCTCAGGGTGTGCTTAAACACTCACACAGTAAAGTGCAAGGCTGTACTTTGAAAGGAAGTGTCCAATTTGGTGATGTCAGTTCAGGAAGCATTAATGTTTCCTGAATTGACGTCTATTTAGGAAGCGTTTCTGTTTCCCAAATTGACATTGCGGTTCTGGTCTTTGCAAAGGTACACTACACTCAAGCCCACTGTAGCTAGTCTCAGGGCATGCTAAAACCCCCACACACCAAGGTAAAATACTCTAAGTTAATAAGAAGTGTCCAAATTGATGGCGTCCATTTGCCATAAGGTCAAGGTGTGGTTTGGGTCTTCCTGAGGTCCAATCAACTCAGGACCAGCTTAGCTGGTCTCAGGGTGTGCTTAAACACTCACACAGTAAAGTGCAAGGCTGTACTTTGAAAGGAAGTGTCCAATTTGGTGATGTCAGTTCAGGAAGCATTAATGTTTCCTGAATTGACGTCTATTTAGGAAGCGTTTCTGTTTCCCAAATTGACATTGCGGTTCTGGTCTTTGCAAAGGTACACTACACTCAAGCCCACTGTAGCTAGTCTCAGGGCATGCTAAAACCCCCACACACCAAGGTAAAATACTCTAAGTTAATAAGAAGTGTCCAAATTGATGGCGTCCATTTGCCATATGGTCAAGGTGGGGTTTGGGTACTTCCTGATGTCCAATCAACTCAGGACCAGCTTAGCTGGTCTCAGGGTGTGCTTAAACACTCACACAGTAAAGTGCAAGGCTGTACTTTGAAAGGAAGTGTCCAATTTGGTGATGTCAGTTCAGGAAGCATTAATGTTTCCTGAATTGACGTCTATTTAGGAAGCGTTTCTGTTTCCCAAATTGACATTGCGGTTCTGGTCTTTGCAAAGGTACACTACACTCAAGCCCACTGTAGCTAGTCTCAGGGCATGCTAAAACCCCCACACACCAAGGTAAAATACTCTAAGTTAATAAGAAGTGTCCAAATTGATGGCGTCCATTTGCCATAAGGTCAAGGTGTGGTTTGGGTCTTCCTGAGGTCCAATCAACTCAGGACCAGCTTAGCTGGTCTCAGGGTGTGCTTAAACACTCACACAGTAAAGTGCAAGGCTGTACTTTGAAAGGAAGTGTCCAATTTGGTGATGTCAGTTCAGGAAGCATTAATGTTTCCTGAATTGACGTCTATTTAGGAAGCGTTTCTGTTTCCCAAATTGACATTGCGGTTCTGGTCTTTGCAAAGGTACACTACACTCAAGCCCACTGTAGCTAGTCTCAGGGCATGCTAAAACCCCCACACACCAAGGTAAAATACTCTAAGTTAATAAGAAGTGTCCAAATTGATGGCGTCCATTTGCCATAAGGTCAAGGTGTGGTTTGGGTCTTCCTGAGGTCCAATCAACTCAGGACCAGCTTAGCTGGTCTCAGGGTGTGCTTAAACACTCACACAGTAAAGTGCAAGGCTGTACTTTGAAAGGAAGTGTCCAATTTGGTGATGTCAGTTCAGGAAGCATTAATGTTTCCTGAATTGACGTCTATTTAGGAAGCGTTTCTGTTTCCCAAATTGACATTGCGGTTCTGGTCTTTGCAAAGGTACACTACACTCAAGCCCACTGTAGCTAGTCTCAGGGCATGCTAAAACCCCCACACACCAAGGTAAAATACTCTAAGTTAATAAGAAGTGTCCAAATTGATGGCGTCCATTTGCCATAAGGTCAAGGTGTGGTTTGGGTCTTCCTGAGGTCCAATCAACTCAGGACCAGCTTAGCTGGTCTCAGGGTGTGCTTAAACACTCACACAGTAAAGTGCAAGGCTGTACTTTGAAAGGAAGTGTCCAATTTGGTGATGTCAGTTCAGGAAGCATTAATGTTTCCTGAATTGACGTCTATTTAGGAAGCGTTTCTGTTTCCCAAATTGACATTGCGGTTCTGGTCTTTGCAAAGGTACACTACACTCAAGCCCACTGTAGCTAGTCTCAGGGCATGCTAAAACCCCCACACACCAAGGTAAAATACTCTAAGTTAATAAGAAGTGTCCAAATTGATGGCGTCCATTTGCCATAAGGTCAAGGTGTGGTTTGGGTCTTCCTGAGGTCCAATCAACTCAGGACCAGCTTAGCTGGTCTCAGGGTGTGCTTAAACACTCACACAGTAAAGTGCAAGGCTGTACTTTGAAAGGAAGTGTCCAATTTGGTGATGTCAGTTCAGGAAGCATTAATGTTTCCTGAATTGACGTCTATTTAGGAAGCGTTTCTGTTTCCCAAATTGACATTGCGGTTCTGGTCTTTGCAAAGGTACACTACACTCAAGCCCACTGTAGCTAGTCTCAGGGCATGCTAAAACCCCCACACACCAAGGTAAAATACTCTAAGTTAATAAGAAGTGTCCAAATTGATGGCGTCCATTTGCCATATGGTCAAGGTGGGGTTTGGGTACTTCCTAATGTCCAATCAACTCAGGACCAGCTTAGCTGGTCTCAGGGTGTGCTTAAACACTCACACAGTAAAGTGCAAGGCTGTACTTTGAAAGGAAGTGTCCAATTTGGTGATGTCAGTTCAGGAAGCATTAATGTTTCCTGAATTGACGTCTATTTAGGAAGCGTTTCTGTTTCCCAAATTGACATTGCGGTTCTGGTCTTTGCAAAGGTACACTACACTCAAGCCCACTGTAGCTAGTCTCAGGGCATGCTAAAACCCCCACACACCAAGGTAAAATACTCTAAGTTAATAAGAAGTGTCCAAATTGATGGCGTCCATTTGCCATAAGGTCAAGGTGTGGTTTGGGTCTTCCTGAGGTCCAATCAACTCAGGACCAGCTTAGCTGGTCTCAGGGTGTGCTTAAACACTCACACAGTAAAGTGCAAGGCTGTACTTTGAAAGGAAGTGTCCAATTTGGTGATGTCAGTTCAGGAAGCATTAATGTTTCCTGAATTGACGTCTATTTAGGAAGCGTTTCTGTTTCCCAAATTGACATTGCGGTTCTGGTCTTTGCAAAGGTACACTACACTCAAGCCCACTGTAGCTAGTCTCAGGGCATGCTAAAACCCCCACACACCAAGGTAAAATACTCTAAGTTAATAAGAAGTGTCCAAATTGATGGCGTCCATTTGCCATAAGGTCAAGGTGTGGTTTGGGTCTTCCTGAGGTCCAATCAACTCAGGACCAGCTTAGCTGGTCTCAGGGTGTGCTTAAACACTCACACAGTAAAGTGCAAGGCTGTACTTTGAAAGGAAGTGTCCAATTTGGTGATGTCAGTTCAGGAAGCATTAATGTTTCCTGAATTGACGTCTATTTAGGAAGCGTTTCTGTTTCCCAAATTGACATTGCGGTTCTGGTCTTTGCAAAGGTACACTACACTCAAGCCCACTGTAGCTAGTCTCAGGGCATGCTAAAACCCCCACACACCAAGGTAAAATACTCTAAGTTAATAAGAAGTGTCCAAATTGATGGCGTCCATTTGCCATAAGGTCAAGGTGTGGTTTGGGTCTTCCTGAGGTCCAATCAACTCAGGACCAGCTTAGCTGGTCTCAGGGTGTGCTTAAACACTCACACAGTAAAGTGCAAGGCTGTACTTTGAAAGGAAGTGTCCAATTTGGTGATGTCAGTTCAGGAAGCATTAATGTTTCCTGAATTGACGTCTATTTAGGAAGCGTTTCTGTTTCCCAAATTGACATTGCGGTTCTGGTCTTTGCAAAGGTACACTACACTCAAGCCCACTGTAGCTAGTCTCAGGGCATGCTAAAACCCCCACACACCAAGGTAAAATACTCTAAGTTAATAAGAAGTGTCCAAATTGATGGCGTCCATTTGCCATAAGGTCAAGGTGTGGTTTGGGTCTTCCTGAGGTCCAATCAACTCAGGACCAGCTTAGCTGGTCTCAGGGTGTGCTTAAACACTCACACAGTAAAGTGCAAGGCTGTACTTTGAAAGGAAGTGTCCAATTTGGTGATGTCAGTTCAGGAAGCATTAATGTTTCCTGAATTGACGTCTATTTAGGAAGCGTTTCTGTTTCCCAAATTGACATTGCGGTTCTGGTCTTTGCAAAGGTACACTACACTCAAGCCCACTGTAGCTAGTCTCAGGGCATGCTAAAACCCCCACACACCAAGGTAAAATACTCTAAGTTAATAAGAAGTGTCCAAATTGATGGCGTCCATTTGCCATATGGTCAAGGTGGGGTTTGGGTACTTCCTGATGTCCAATCAACTCAGGACCAGCTTAGCTGGTCTCAGGGTGTGCTTAAACACTCACACAGTAAAGTGCAAGGCTGTACTTTGAAAGGAAGTGTCCAATTTGGTGATGTCAGTTCAGGAAGCATTAATGTTTCCTGAATTGACGTCTATTTAGGAAGCGTTTCTGTTTCCCAAATTGACATTGCGGTTCTGGTCTTTGCAAAGGTACACTACACTCAAGCCCACTGTAGCTAGTCTCAGGGCATGCTAAAACCCCCACACACCAAGGTAAAATACTCTAAGTTAATAAGAAGTGTCCAAATTGATGGCGTCCATTTGCCATAAGGTCAAGGTGTGGTTTGGGTCTTCCTGAGGTCCAATCAACTCAGGACCAGCTTAGCTGGTCTCAGGGTGTGCTTAAACACTCACACAGTAAAGTGCAAGGCTGTACTTTGAAAGGAAGTGTCCAATTTGGTGATGTCAGTTCAGGAAGCATTAATGTTTCCTGAATTGACGTCTATTTAGGAAGCGTTTCTGTTTCCCAAATTGACATTGCGGTTCTGGTCTTTGCAAAGGTACACTACACTCAAGCCCACTGTAGCTAGTCTCAGGGCATGCTAAAACCCCCACACACCAAGGTAAAATACTCTAAGTTAATAAGAAGTGTCCAAATTGATGGCGTCCATTTGCCATAAGGTCAAGGTGTGGTTTGGGTCTTCCTGAGGTCCAATCAACTCAGGACCAGCTTAGCTGGTCTCAGGGTGTGCTTAAACACTCACACAGTAAAGTGCAAGGCTGTACTTTGAAAGGAAGTGTCCAATTTGGTGATGTCAGTTCAGGAAGCATTAATGTTTCCTGAATTGACGTCTATTTAGGAAGCGTTTCTGTTTCCCAAATTGACATTGCGGTTCTGGTCTTTGCAAAGGTACACTACACTCAAGCCCACTGTAGCTAGTCTCAGGGCATGCTAAAACCCCCACACACCAAGGTAAAATACTCTAAGTTAATAAGAAGTGTCCAAATTGATGGCGTCCATTTGCCATAAGGTCAAGGTGTGGTTTGGGTCTTCCTGAGGTCCAATCAACTCAGGACCAGCTTAGCTGGTCTCAGGGTGTGCTTAAACACTCACACAGTAAAGTGCAAGGCTGTACTTTGAAAGGAAGTGTCCAATTTGGTGATGTCAGTTCAGGAAGCATTAATGTTTCCTGAATTGACGTCTATTTAGGAAGCGTTTCTGTTTCCCAAATTGACATTGCGGTTCTGGTCTTTGCAAAGGTACACTACACTCAAGCCCACTGTAGCTAGTCTCAGGGCATGCTAAAACCCCCACACACCAAGGTAAAATACTCTAAGTTAATAAGAAGTGTCCAAATTGATGGCGTCCATTTGCCATAAGGTCAAGGTGTGGTTTGGGTCTTCCTGAGGTCCAATCAACTCAGGACCAGCTTAGCTGGTCTCAGGGTGTGCTTAAACACTCACACAGTAAAGTGCAAGGCTGTACTTTGAAAGGAAGTGTCCAATTTGGTGATGTCAGTTCAGGAAGCATTAATGTTTCCTGAATTGACGTCTATTTAGGAAGCGTTTCTGTTTCCCAAATTGACATTGCGGTTCTGGTCTTTGCAAAGGTACACTACACTCAAGCCCACTGTAGCTAGTCTCAGGGCATGCTAAAACCCCCACACACCAAGGTAAAATACTCTAAGTTAATAAGAAGTGTCCAAATTGATGGCGTCCATTTGCCATATGGTCAAGGTGGGGTTTGGGTACTTCCTAATGTCCAATCAACTCAGGACCAGCTTAGCTGGTCTCAGGGTGTGCTTAAACACTCACACAGTAAAGTGCAAGGCTGTACTTTGAAAGGAAGTGTCCAATTTGGTGATGTCAGTTCAGGAAGCATTAATGTTTCCTGAATTGACGTCTATTTAGGAAGCGTTTCTGTTTCCCAAATTGACATTGCGGTTCTGGTCTTTGCAAAGGTACACTACACTCAAGCCCACTGTAGCTAGTCTCAGGGCATGCTAAAACCCCCACACACCAAGGTAAAATACTCTAAGTTAATAAGAAGTGTCCAAATTGATGGCGTCCATTTGCCATATGGTCAAGGTGGGGTTTGGGTACTTCCTGATGTCCAATCAACTCAGGACCAGCTTAGCTGGTCTCAGGGTGTGCTTAAACACTCACACAGTAAAGTGCAAGGCTGTACTTTGAAAGGAAGTGTCCAATTTGGTGATGTCAGTTCAGGAAGCATTAATGTTTCCTGAATTGACGTCTATTTAGGAAGCGTTTCTGTTTCCCAAATTGACATTGCGGTTCTGGTCTTTGCAAAGGTACACTACACTCAAGCCCACTGTAGCTAGTCTCAGGGCATGCTAAAACCCCCACACACCAAGGTAAAATACTCTAAGTTAATAAGAAGTGTCCAAATTGATGGCGTCCATTTGCCATAAGGTCAAGGTGTGGTTTGGGTCTTCCTGAGGTCCAATCAACTCAGGACCAGCTTAGCTGGTCTCAGGGTGTGCTTAAACACTCACACAGTAAAGTGCAAGGCTGTACTTTGAAAGGAAGTGTCCAATTTGGTGATGTCAGTTCAGGAAGCATTAATGTTTCCTGAATTGACGTCTATTTAGGAAGCGTTTCTGTTTCCCAAATTGACATTGCGGTTCTGGTCTTTGCAAAGGTACACTACACTCAAGCCCACTGTAGCTAGTCTCAGGGCATGCTAAAACCCCCACACACCAAGGTAAAATACTCTAAGTTAATAAGAAGTGTCCAAATTGATGGCGTCCATTTGCCATAAGGTCAAGGTGTGGTTTGGGTCTTCCTGAGGTCCAATCAACTCAGGACCAGCTTAGCTGGTCTCAGGGTGTGCTTAAACACTCACACAGTAAAGTGCAAGGCTGTACTTTGAAAGGAAGTGTCCAATTTGGTGATGTCAGTTCAGGAAGCATTAATGTTTCCTGAATTGACGTCTATTTAGGAAGTGTTTCTGTTTCCCAAATTGACATTGCGGTTCTGGTCTTTGCAAAGGTACACTACACTCAAGCCCACTGTAGCTAGTCTCAGGGCATGCTAAAACCCCCACACACCAAGGTAAAATACTCTAAGTTAATAAGAAGTGTCCAAATTGATGGCGTCCATTTGCCATAAGGTCAAGGTGTGGTTTGGGTCTTCCTGAGGTCCAATCAACTCAGGACCAGCTTAGCTGGTCTCAGGGTGTGCTTAAACACTCACACAGTAAAGTGCAAGGCTGTACTTTGAAAGGAAGTGTCCAATTTGGTGATGTCAGTTCAGGAAGCATTAATGTTTCCTGAATTGACGTCTATTTAGGAAGCGTTTCTGTTTCCCAAATTGACATTGCGGTTCTGGTCTTTGCAAAGGTACACTACACTCAAGCCCACTGTAGCTAGTCTCAGGGCATGCTAAAACCCCCACACACCAAGGTAAAATACTCTAAGTTAATAAGAAGTGTCCAAATTGATGGCGTCCATTTGCCATAAGGTCAAGGTGTGGTTTGGGTCTTCCTGAGGTCCAATCAACTCAGGACCAGCTTAGCTGGTCTCAGGGTGTGCTTAAACACTCACACAGTAAAGTGCAAGGCTGTACTTTGAAAGGAAGTGTCCAATTTGGTGATGTCAGTTCAGGAAGCATTAATGTTTCCTGAATTGACGTCTATTTAGGAAGCGTTTCTGTTTCCCAAATTGACATTGCGGTTCTGGTCTTTGCAAAGGTACACTACACTCAAGCCCACTGTAGCTAGTCTCAGGGCATGCTAAAACCCCCACACACCAAGGTAAAATACTCTAAGTTAATAAGAAGTGTCCAAATTGATGGCGTCCATTTGCCATAAGGTCAAGGTGTGGTTTGGGTCTTCCTGAGGTCCAATCAACTCAGGACCAGCTTAGCTGGTCTCAGGGTGTGCTTAAACACTCACACAGTAAAGTGCAAGGCTGTACTTTGAAAGGAAGTGTCCAATTTGGTGATGTCAGTTCAGGAAGCATTAATGTTTCCTGAATTGACGTCTATTTAGGAAGCGTTTCTGTTTCCCAAATTGACATTGCGGTTCTGGTCTTTGCAAAGGTACACTACACTCAAGCCCACTGTAGCTAGTCTCAGGGCATGCTAAAACCCCCACACACCAAGGTAAAATACTCTAAGTTAATAAGAAGTGTCCAAATTGATGGCGTCCATTTGCCATATGGTCAAGGTGGGGTTTGGGTACTTCCTAATGTCCAATCAACTCAGGACCAGCTTAGCTGGTCTCAGGGTGTGCTTAAACACTCACACAGTAAAGTGCAAGGCTGTACTTTGAAAGGAAGTGTCCAATTTGGTGATGTCAGTTCAGGAAGCATTAATGTTTCCTGAATTGACGTCTATTTAGGAAGCGTTTCTGTTTCCCAAATTGACATTGCGGTTCTGGTCTTTGCAAAGGTACACTACACTCAAGCCCACTGTAGCTAGTCTCAGGGCATGCTAAAACCCCCACACACCAAGGTAAAATACTCTAAGTTAATAAGAAGTGTCCAAATTGATGGCGTCCATTTGCCATAAGGTCAAGGTGTGGTTTGGGTCTTCCTGAGGTCCAATCAACTCAGGACCAGCTTAGCTGGTCTCAGGGTGTGCTTAAACACTCACACAGTAAAGTGCAAGGCTGTACTTTGAAAGGAAGTGTCCAATTTGGTGATGTCAGTTCAGGAAGCATTAATGTTTCCTGAATTGACGTCTATTTAGGAAGCGTTTCTGTTTCCCAAATTGACATTGCGGTTCTGGTCTTTGCAAAGGTACACTACACTCAAGCCCACTGTAGCTAGTCTCAGGGCATGCTAAAACCCCCACACACCAAGGTAAAATACTCTAAGTTAATAAGAAGTGTCCAAATTGATGGCGTCCATTTGCCATAAGGTCAAGGTGTGGTTTGGGTCTTCCTGAGGTCCAATCAACTCAGGACCAGCTTAGCTGGTCTCAGGGTGTGCTTAAACACTCACACAGTAAAGTGCAAGGCTGTACTTTGAAAGGAAGTGTCCAATTTGGTGATGTCAGTTCAGGAAGCATTAATGTTTCCTGAATTGACGTCTATTTAGGAAGCGTTTCTGTTTCCCAAATTGACATTGCGGTTCTGGTCTTTGCAAAGGTACACTACACTCAAGCCCACTGTAGCTAGTCTCAGGGCATGCTAAAACCCCCACACACCAAGGTAAAATACTCTAAGTTAATAAGAAGTGTCCAAATTGATGGCGTCCATTTGCCATAAGGTCAAGGTGTGGTTTGGGTCTTCCTGAGGTCCAATCAACTCAGGACCAGCTTAGCTGGTCTCAGGGTGTGCTTAAACACTCACACAGTAAAGTGCAAGGCTGTACTTTGAAAGGAAGTGTCCAATTTGGTGATGTCAGTTCAGGAAGCATTAATGTTTCCTGAATTGACGTCTATTTAGGAAGCGTTTCTGTTTCCCAAATTGACATTGCGGTTCTGGTCTTTGCAAAGGTACACTACACTCAAGCCCACTGTAGCTAGTCTCAGGGCATGCTAAAACCCCCACACACCAAGGTAAAATACTCTAAGTTAATAAGAAGTGTCCAAATTGATGGCGTCCATTTGCCATAAGGTCAAGGTGTGGTTTGGGTCTTCCTGAGGTCCAATCAACTCAGGACCAGCTTAGCTGGTCTCAGGGTGTGCTTAAACACTCACACAGTAAAGTGCAAGGCTGTACTTTGAAAGGAAGTGTCCAATTTGGTGATGTCAGTTCAGGAAGCATTAATGTTTCCTGAATTGACGTCTATTTAGGAAGCGTTTCTGTTTCCCAAATTGACATTGCGGTTCTGGTCTTTGCAAAGGTACACTACACTCAAGCCCACTGTAGCTAGTCTCAGGGCATGCTAAAACCCCCACACACCAAGGTAAAATACTCTAAGTTAATAAGAAGTGTCCAAATTGATGGCGTCCATTTGCGATATGGTCAAGGTGGGGTTTGGGTACTTCCTGATGTCCAATCAACTCAGGACCAGCTTAGCTGGTCTCAGGGTGTGCTTAAACACTCACACAGTAAAGTGCAAGGCTGTACTTTGAAAGGAAGTGTCCAATTTGGTGATGTCAGTTCAGGAAGCATTAATGTTTCCTGAATTGACGTCTATTTAGGAAGCGTTTCTGTTTCCCAAATTGACATTGCGGTTCTGGTCTTTGCAAAGGTACACTACACTCAAGCCCACTGTAGCTAGTCTCAGGGCATGCTAAAACCCCCACACACCAAGGTAAAATACTCTAAGTTAATAAGAAGTGTCCAAATTGATGGCGTCCATTTGCCATAAGGTCAAGGTGTGGTTTGGGTCTTCCTGAGGTCCAATCAACTCAGGACCAGCTTAGCTGGTCTCAGGGTGTGCTTAAACACTCACACAGTAAAGTGCAAGGCTGTACTTTGAAAGGAAGTGTCCAATTTGGTGATGTCAGTTCAGGAAGCATTAATGTTTCCTGAATTGACGTCTATTTAGGAAGCGTTTCTGTTTCCCAAATTGACATTGCGGTTCTGGTCTTTGCAAAGGTACACTACACTCAAGCCCACTGTAGCTAGTCTCAGGGCATGCTAAAACCCCCACACACCAAGGTAAAATACTCTAAGTTAATAAGAAGTGTCCAAATTGATGGCGTCCATTTGCCATAAGGTCAAGGTGTGGTTTGGGTCTTCCTGAGGTCCAATCAACTCAGGACCAGCTTAGCTGGTCTCAGGGTGTGCTTAAACACTCACACAGTAAAGTGCAAGGCTGTACTTTGAAAGGAAGTGTCCAATTTGGTGATGTCAGTTCAGGAAGCATTAATGTTTCCTGAATTGACGTCTATTTAGGAAGCGTTTCTGTTTCCCAAATTGACATTGCGGTTCTGGTCTTTGCAAAGGTACACTACACTCAAGCCCACTGTAGCTAGTCTCAGGGCATGCTAAAACCCCCACACACCAAGGTAAAATACTCTAAGTTAATAAGAAGTGTCCAAATTGATGGCGTCCATTTGCCATAAGGTCAAGGTGTGGTTTGGGTCTTCCTGAGGTCCAATCAACTCAGGACCAGCTTAGCTGGTCTCAGGGTGTGCTTAAACACTCACACAGTAAAGTGCAAGGCTGTACTTTGAAAGGAAGTGTCCAATTTGGTGATGTCAGTTCAGGAAGCATTAATGTTTCCTGAATTGACGTCTATTTAGGAAGCGTTTCTGTTTCCCAAATTGACATTGCGGTTCTGGTCTTTGCAAAGGTACACTACACTCAAGCCCACTGTAGCTAGTCTCAGGGCATGCTAAAACCCCCACACACCAAGGTAAAATACTCTAAGTTAATAAGAAGTGTCCAAATTGATGGCGTCCATTTGCCATAAGGTCAAGGTGTGGTTTGGGTCTTCCTGAGGTCCAATCAACTCAGGACCAGCTTAGCTGGTCTCAGGGTGTGCTTAAACACTCACACAGTAAAGTGCAAGGCTGTACTTTGAAAGGAAGTGTCCAATTTGGTGATGTCAGTTCAGGAAGCATTAATGTTTCCTGAATTGACGTCTATTTAGGAAGCGTTTCTGTTTCCCAAATTGACATTGCGGTTCTGGTCTTTGCAAAGGTACACTACACTCAAGCCCACTGTAGCTAGTCTCAGGGCATGCTAAAACCCCCACACACCAAGGTAAAATACTCTAAGTTAATAAGAAGTGTCCAAATTGATGGCGTCCATTTGCCATATGGTCAAGGTGGGGTTTGGGTACTTCCTAATGTCCAATCAACTCAGGACCAGCTTAGCTGGTCTCAGGGTGTGCTTAAACACTCACACAGTAAAGTGCAAGGCTGTACTTTGAAAGGAAGTGTCCAATTTGGTGATGTCAGTTCAGGAAGCATTAATGTTTCCTGAATTGACGTCTATTTAGGAAGCGTTTCTGTTTCCCAAATTGACATTGCGGTTCTGGTCTTTGCAAAGGTACACTACACTCAAGCCCACTGTAGCTAGTCTCAGGGCATGCTAAAACCCCCACACACCAAGGTAAAATACTCTAAGTTAATAAGAAGTGTCCAAATTGATGGCGTCCATTTGCCATATGGTCAAGGTGGGGTTTGGGTACTTCCTGATGTCCAATCAACTCAGGACCAGCTTAGCTGGTCTCAGGGTGTGCTTAAACACTCACACAGTAAAGTGCAAGGCTGTACTTTGAAAGGAAGTGTCCAATTTGGTGATGTCAGTTCAGGAAGCATTAATGTTTCCTGAATTGACGTCTATTTAGGAAGCGTTTCTGTTTCCCAAATTGACATTGCGGTTCTGGTCTTTGCAAAGGTACACTACACTCAAGCCCACTGTAGCTAGTCTCAGGGCATGCTAAAACCCCCACACACCAAGGTAAAATACTCTAAGTTAATAAGAAGTGTCCAAATTGATGGCGTCCATTTGCCATAAGGTCAAGGTGTGGTTTGGGTCTTCCTGAGGTCCAATCAACTCAGGACCAGCTTAGCTGGTCTCAGGGTGTGCTTAAACACTCACACAGTAAAGTGCAAGGCTGTACTTTGAAAGGAAGTGTCCAATTTGGTGATGTCAGTTCAGGAAGCATTAATGTTTCCTGAATTGACGTCTATTTAGGAAGCGTTTCTGTTTCCCAAATTGACATTGCGGTTCTGGTCTTTGCAAAGGTACACTACACTCAAGCCCACTGTAGCTAGTCTCAGGGCATGCTAAAACCCCCACACACCAAGGTAAAATACTCTAAGTTAATAAGAAGTGTCCAAATTGATGGCGTCCATTTGCCATAAGGTCAAGGTGTGGTTTGGGTCTTCCTGAGGTCCAATCAACTCAGGACCAGCTTAGCTGGTCTCAGGGTGTGCTTAAACACTCACACAGTAAAGTGCAAGGCTGTACTTTGAAAGGAAGTGTCCAATTTGGTGATGTCAGTTCAGGAAGCATTAATGTTTCCTGAATTGACGTCTATTTAGGAAGCGTTTCTGTTTCCCAAATTGACATTGCGGTTCTGGTCTTTGCAAAGGTACACTACACTCAAGCCCACTGTAGCTAGTCTCAGGGCATGCTAAAACCCCCACACACCAAGGTAAAATACTCTAAGTTAATAAGAAGTGTCCAAATTGATGGCGTCCATTTGCCATAAGGTCAAGGTGTGGTTTGGGTCTTCCTGAGGTCCAATCAACTCAGGACCAGCTTAGCTGGTCTCAGGGTGTGCTTAAACACTCACACAGTAAAGTGCAAGGCTGTACTTTGAAAGGAAGTGTCCAATTTGGTGATGTCAGTTCAGGAAGCATTAATGTTTCCTGAATTGACGTCTATTTAGGAAGCGTTTCTGTTTCCCAAATTGACATTGCGGTTCTGGTCTTTGCAAAGGTACACTACACTCAAGCCCACTGTAGCTAGTCTCAGGGCATGCTAAAACCCCCACACACCAAGGTAAAATACTCTAAGTTAATAAGAAGTGTCCAAATTGATGGCGTCCATTTGCCATAAGGTCAAGGTGTGGTTTGGGTCTTCCTGAGGTCCAATCAACTCAGGACCAGCTTAGCTGGTCTCAGGGTGTGCTTAAACACTCACACAGTAAAGTGCAAGGCTGTACTTTGAAAGGAAGTGTCCAATTTGGTGATGTCAGTTCAGGAAGCATTAATGTTTCCTGAATTGACGTCTATTTAGGAAGCGTTTCTGTTTCCCAAATTGACATTGCGGTTCTGGTCTTTGCAAAGGTACACTACACTCAAGCCCACTGTAGCTAGTCTCAGGGCATGCTAAAACCCCCACACACCAAGGTAAAATACTCTAAGTTAATAAGAAGTGTCCAAATTGATGGCGTCCATTTGCCATATGGTCAAGGTGGGGTTTGGGTACTTCCTGATGTCCAATCAACTCAGGACCAGCTTAGCTGGTCTCAGGGTGTGCTTAAACACTCACACAGTAAAGTGCAAGGCTGTACTTTGAAAGGAAGTGTCCAATTTGGTGATGTCAGTTCAGGAAGCATTAATGTTTCCTGAATTGACGTCTATTTAGGAAGCGTTTCTGTTTCCCAAATTGACATTGCGGTTCTGGTCTTTGCAAAGGTACACTACACTCAAGCCCACTGTAGCTAGTCTCAGGGCATGCTAAAACCCCCACACACCAAGGTAAAATACTCTAAGTTAATAAGAAGTGTCCAAATTGATGGCGTCCATTTGCCATAAGGTCAAGGTGTGGTTTGGGTCTTCCTGAGGTCCAATCAACTCAGGACCAGCTTAGCTGGTCTCAGGGTGTGCTTAAACACTCACACAGTAAAGTGCAAGGCTGTACTTTGAAAGGAAGTGTCCAATTTGGTGATGTCAGTTCAGGAAGCATTAATGTTTCCTGAATTGACGTCTATTTAGGAAGCGTTTCTGTTTCCCAAATTGACATTGCGGTTCTGGTCTTTGCAAAGGTACACTACACTCAAGCCCACTGTAGCTAGTCTCAGGGCATGCTAAAACCCCCACACACCAAGGTAAAATACTCTAAGTTAATAAGAAGTGTCCAAATTGATGGCGTCCATTTGCCATAAGGTCAAGGTGTGGTTTGGGTCTTCCTGAGGTCCAATCAACTCAGGACCAGCGTAGCTGGTCTCAGGGTGTGCTTAAACACTCACACAGTAAAGTGCAAGGCTGTACTTTGAAAGGAAGTGTCCAATTTGGTGATGTCAGTTCAGGAAGCATTAATGTTTCCTGAATTGACGTCTATTTAGGAAGCGTTTCTGTTTCCCAAATTGACATTGCGGTTCTGGTCTTTGCAAAGGTACACTACACTCAAGCCCACTGTAGCTAGTCTCAGGGCATGCTAAAACCCCCACACACCAAGGTAAAATACTCTAAGTTAATAAGAAGTGTCCAAATTGATGGCGTCCATTTGCCATAAGGTCAAGGTGTGGTTTGGGTCTTCCTGAGGTCCAATCAACTCAGGACCAGCTTAGCTGGTCTCAGGGTGTGCTTAAACACTCACACAGTAAAGTGCAAGGCTGTACTTTGAAAGGAAGTGTCCAATTTGGTGATGTCAGTTCAGGAAGCATTAATGTTTCCTGAATTGACGTCTATTTAGGAAGCGTTTCTGTTTCCCAAATTGACATTGCGGTTCTGGTCTTTGCAAAGGTACACTACACTCAAGCCCACTGTAGCTAGTCTCAGGGCATGCTAAAACCCCCACACACCAAGGTAAAATACTCTAAGTTAATAAGAAGTGTCCAAATTGATGGCGTCCATTTGCCATAAGGTCAAGGTGTGGTTTGGGTCTTCCTGAGGTCCAATCAACTCAGGACCAGCTTAGCTGGTCTCAGGGTGTGCTTAAACACTCACACAGTAAAGTGCAAGGCTGTACTTTGAAAGGAAGTGTCCAATTTGGTGATGTCAGTTCAGGAAGCATTAATGTTTCCTGAATTGACGTCTATTTAGGAAGCGTTTCTGTTTCCCAAATTGACATTGCGGTTCTGGTCTTTGCAAAGGTACACTACACTCAAGCCCACTGTAGCTAGTCTCAGGGCATGCTAAAACCCCCACACACCAAGGTAAAATACTCTAAGTTAATAAGAAGTGTCCAAATTGATGGCGTCCATTTGCCATAAGGTCAAGGTGTGGTTTGGGTCTTCCTGAGGTCCAATCAACTCAGGACCAGCTTAGCTGGTCTCAGGGTGTGCTTAAACACTCACACAGTAAAGTGCAAGGCTGTACTTTGAAAGGAAGTGTCCAATTTGGTGATGTCGGTTCAGGAAGCATTAATGTTTCCTGAATTGACGTCTATTTAGGAAGCGTTTCTGTTTCCCAAATTGACATTGCGGTTCTGGTCTTTGCAAAGGTACACTACACTCAAGCCCACTGTAGCTAGTCTCAGGGCATGCTAAAACCCCCACACACCAAGGTAAAATACTCTAAGTTAATAAGAAGTGTCCAAATTGATGGCATCCATTTGCCATAAGGTCAAGGTGTGGTTTGGGTCTTCCTGAGGTCCAATCAACTCAGGACCAGCTTAGCTGGTCTCAGGGTGTGCTTAAACACTCACACAGTAAAGTGCAAGGCTGTACTTTGAAAGGAAGTGTCCAATTTGGTGATGTCAGTTCAGGAAGCATTAATGTTTCCTGAATTGACGTCTATTTAGGAAGCGTTTCTGTTTTCCAAATTGACATTGCGGTTCTGGTCTTTGCAAAGGTACACTACACTCAAGCCCACTGTAGCTAGTCTCAGGGCATGCTAAAACCCCCACACACCAAGGTAAAATACTCTAAGTTAATAGGAAGTGTCCAAATTGATGGCGTCCATTTGCCATAAGGTCAAGGTGTGGTTTGGGTCTTCCTGAGGTCCAATCAACTCAGGACCAGCTTAGCTGGTCTCAGGGTGTGCTTAAACACTCACACAGTAAAGTGCAAGGCTGTACTTTGAAAGGAAGTGTCCAATTTGGTGATGTCAGTTCAGGAAGCATTAATGTTTCCTGAATTGACGTCTATTTAGGAAGCGTTTCTGTTTCCCAAATTGACATTGCGGTTCTGGTCTTTGCAAAGGTACACTACACTCAAGCCCACTGTAGCTAGTCTCAGGGCATGCTAAAACCCCCACACACCAAGGTAAAATACTCTAAGTTAATAAGAAGTGTCCAAATTGATGGCGTCCATTTGCCATAAGGTCAAGGTGTGGTTTGGGTCTTCCTGAGGTCCAATCAACTCAGGACCAGCTTAGCTGGTCTCAGGGTGTGCTTAAACACTCACACAGTAAAGTGCAAGGCTGTACTTTGAAAGGAAGTGTCCAATTTGGTGATGTCAGTTCAGGAAGCATTAATGTTTCCTGAATTGACATCTATTTAGGAAGTGTTTCTGTTTCCCAAATTGACATTGCGGTTCTGGTCTTTGCAAAGGTACACTACACTCAAGCCCACTGTAGCTAGTCTCAGGGCATGCTAAAACCCCCACACACCAAGGTAAAATACTCTAAGTTAATAAGAAGTGTCCAAATTGATGGCGTCCATTTGCCATAAGGTCAAGGTGTGGTTTGGGTCTTCCTGAGGTCCAATCAACTCAGGACCAGCTTAGCTGGTCTCAGGGTGTGCTTAAACACTCACACAGTAAAGTGCAAGGCTGTACTTTGAAAGGAAGTGTCCAATTTGGTGATGTCAGTTCAGGAAGCATTAATGTTTCCTGAATTGACGTCTATTTAGGAAGCGTTTCTGTTTCCCAAATTGACATTGCGGTTCTGGTCTTTGCAAAGGTACACTACACTCAAGCCCACTGTAGCTAGTCTCAGGGCATGCTAAAACCCCCACACACCAAGGTAAAATACTCTAAGTTAATAAGAAGTGTCCAAATTGATGGCGTCCATTTGCCATAAGGTCAAGGTGTGGTTTGGGTCTTCCTGAGGTCCAATCAACTCAGGACCAGCTTAGCTGGTCTCAGGGTGTGCTTAAACACTCACACAGTAAAGTGCAAGGCTGTACTTTGAAAGGAAGTGTCCAATTTGGTGATGTCAGTTCAGGAAGCATTAATGTTTCCTGAATTGACGTCTATTTAGGAAGCGTTTCTGTTTCCCAAATTGACATTGCGGTTCTGGTCTTTGCAAAGGTACACTACACTCAAGCCCACTGTAGCTAGTCTCAGGGCATGCTAAAACCCCCACACACCAAGGTAAAATACTCTAAGTTAATAAGAAGTGTCCAAATTGATGGCGTCCATTTGCCATAAGGTCAAGGTGTGGTTTGGGTCTTCCTGAGGTCCAATCAACTCAGGACCAGCTTAGCTGGTCTCAGGGTGTGCTTAAACACTCACACAGTAAAGTGCAAGGCTGTACTTTGAAAGGAAGTGTCCAATTTGGTGATGTCAGTTCAGGAAGCATTAATGTTTCCTGAATTGACGTCTATTTAGGAAGCGTTTCTGTTTCCCAAATTGACATTGCGGTTCTGGTCTTTGCAAAGGTACACTACACTCAAGCCCACTGTAGCTAGTCTCAGGGCATGCTAAAACCCCCACACACCAAGGTAAAATACTCTAAGTTAATAAGAAGTGTCCAAATTGATGGCGTCCATTTGCCATAAGGTCAAGGTGTGGTTTGGGTCTTCCTGAGGTCCAATCAACTCAGGACCAGCTTAGCTGGTCTCAGGGTGTGCTTAAACACTCACACAGTAAAGTGCAAGGCTGTACTTTGAAAGGAAGTGTCCAATTTGGTGATGTCGGTTCAGGAAGCATTAATGTTTCCTGAATTGACGTCTATTTAGGAAGCGTTTCTGTTTCCCAAATTGACATTGCGGTTCTGGTCTTTGCAAAGGTACACTACACTCAAGCCCACTGTAGCTAGTCTCAGGGCATGCTAAAACCCCCACACACCAAGGTAAAATACTCTAAGTTAATAAGAAGTGTCCAAATTGATGGCATCCATTTGCCATAAGGTCAAGGTGTGGTTTGGGTCTTCCTGAGGTCCAATCAACTCAGGACCAGCTTAGCTGGTCTCAGGGTGTGCTTAAACACTCACACAGTAAAGTGCAAGGCTGTACTTTGAAAGGAAGTGTCCAATTTGGTGATGTCAGTTCAGGAAGCATTAATGTTTCCTGAATTGACGTCTATTTAGGAAGCGTTTCTGTTTTCCAAATTGACATTGCGGTTCTGGTCTTTGCAAAGGTACACTACACTCAAGCCCACTGTAGCTAGTCTCAGGGCATGCTAAAACCCCCACACACCAAGGTAAAATACTCTAAGTTAATAGGAAGTGTCCAAATTGATGGCGTCCATTTGCCATAAGGTCAAGGTGTGGTTTGGGTCTTCCTGAGGTCCAATCAACTCAGGACCAGCTTAGCTGGTCTCAGGGTGTGCTTAAACACTCACACAGTAAAGTGCAAGGCTGTACTTTGAAAGGAAGTGTCCAATTTGGTGATGTCAGTTCAGGAAGCATTAATGTTTCCTGAATTGACGTCTATTTAGGAAGCGTTTCTGTTTCCCAAATTGACATTGCGGTTCTGGTCTTTGCAAAGGTACACTACACTCAAGCCCACTGTAGCTAGTCTCAGGGCATGCTAAAACCCCCACACACCAAGGTAAAATACTCTAAGTTAATAAGAAGTGTCCAAATTGATGGCGTCCATTTGCCATAAGGTCAAGGTGTGGTTTGGGTCTTCCTGAGGTCCAATCAACTCAGGACCAGCTTAGCTGGTCTCAGGGTGTGCTTAAACACTCACACAGTAAAGTGCAAGGCTGTACTTTGAAAGGAAGTGTCCAATTTGGTGATGTCAGTTCAGGAAGCATTAATGTTTCCTGAATTGACATCTATTTAGGAAGTGTTTCTGTTTCCCAAATTGACATTGCGGTTCTGGTCTTTGCAAAGGTACACTACACTCAAGCCCACTGTAGCTAGTCTCAGGGCATGCTAAAACCCCCACACACCAAGGTAAAATACTCTAAGTTAATAAGAAGTGTCCAAATTGATGGCGTCCATTTGCCATAAGGTCAAGGTGTGGTTTGGGTCTTCCTGAGGTCCAATCAACTCAGGACCAGCTTAGCTGGTCTCAGGGTGTGCTTAAACACTCACACAGTAAAGTGCAAGGCTGTACTTTGAAAGGAAGTGTCCAATTTGGTGATGTCAGTTCAGGAAGCATTAATGTTTCCTGAATTGACGTCTATTTAGGAAGCGTTTCTGTTTCCCAAATTGACATTGCGGTTCTGGTCTTTGCAAAGGTACACTACACTCAAGCCCACTGTAGCTAGTCTCAGGGCATGCTAAAACCCCCACACACCAAGGTAAAATACTCTAAGTTAATAAGAAGTGTCCAAATTGATGGCGTCCATTTGCCATAAGGTCAAGGTGTGGTTTGGGTCTTCCTGAGGTCCAATCAACTCAGGACCAGCTTAGCTGGTCTCAGGGTGTGCTTAAACACTCACACAGTAAAGTGCAAGGCTGTACTTTGAAAGGAAGTGTCCAATTTGGTGATGTCAGTTCAGGAAGCATTAATGTTTCCTGAATTGACGTCTATTTAGGAAGCGTTTCTGTTTCCCAAATTGACATTGCGGTTCTGGTCTTTGCAAAGGTACACTACACTCAAGCCCACTGTAGCTAGTCTCAGGGCATGCTAAAACCCCCACACACCAAGGTAAAATACTCTAAGTTAATAAGAAGTGTCCAAATTGATGGCGTCCATTTGCCATAAGGTCAAGGTGTGGTTTGGGTCTTCCTGAGGTCCAATCAACTCAGGACCAGCTTAGCTGGTCTCAGGGTGTGCTTAAACACTCACACAGTAAAGTGCAAGGCTGTACTTTGAAAGGAAGTGTCCAATTTGGTGATGTCAGTTCAGGAAGCATTAATGTTTCCTGAATTGACGTCTATTTAGGAAGCGTTTCTGTTTCCCAAATTGACATTGCGGTTCTGGTCTTTGCAAAGGTACACTACACTCAAGCCCACTGTAGCTAGTCTCAGGGCATGCTAAAACCCCCACACACCAAGGTAAAATACTCTAAGTTAATAAGAAGTGTCCAAATTGATGGCGTCCATTTGCCATAAGGTCAAGGTGTGGTTTGGGTCTTCCTGAGGTCCAATCAACTCAGGACCAGCTTAGCTGGTCTCAGGGTGTGCTTAAACACTCACACAGTAAAGTGCAAGGCTGTACTTTGAAAGGAAGTGTCCAATTTGGTGATGTCGGTTCAGGAAGCATTAATGTTTCCTGAATTGACGTCTATTTAGGAAGCGTTTCTGTTTCCCAAATTGACATTGCGGTTCTGGTCTTTGCAAAGGTACACTACACTCAAGCCCACTGTAGCTAGTCTCAGGGCATGCTAAAACCCCCACACACCAAGGTAAAATACTCTAAGTTAATAAGAAGTGTCCAAATTGATGGCATCCATTTGCCATAAGGTCAAGGTGTGGTTTGGGTCTTCCTGAGGTCCAATCAACTCAGGACCAGCTTAGCTGGTCTCAGGGTGTGCTTAAACACTCACACAGTAAAGTGCAAGGCTGTACTTTGAAAGGAAGTGTCCAATTTGGTGATGTCAGTTCAGGAAGCATTAATGTTTCCTGAATTGACGTCTATTTAGGAAGCGTTTCTGTTTCCCAAATTGACATTGCGGTTCTGGTCTTTGCAAAGGTACACTACACTCAAGCCCACTGTAGCTAGTCTCAGGGCATGCTAAAACCCCCACACACCAAGGTAAAATACTCTAAGTTAATAAGAAGTGTCCAAATTGATGGCGTCCATTTGCCATAAGGTCAAGGTGTGGTTTGGGTCTTCCTGAGGTCCAATCAACTCAGGACCAGCTTAGCTGGTCTCAGGGTGTGCTTAAACACTCACACAGTAAAGTGCAAGGCTGTACTTTGAAAGGAAGTGTCCAATTTGGTGATGTCAGTTCAGGAAGCATTAATGTTTCCTGAATTGACGTCTATTTAGGAAGCGTTTCTGTTTCCCAAATTGACATTGCGGTTCTGGTCTTTGCAAAGGTACACTACACTCAAGCCCACTGTAGCTAGTCTCAGGGCATGCTAAAACCCCCACACACCAAGGTAAAATACTCTAAGTTAATAAGAAGTGTCCAAATTGATGGCGTCCATTTGCCATAAGGTCAAGGTGTGGTTTGGGTCTTCCTGAGGTCCAATCAACTCAGGACCAGCTTAGCTGGTCTCAGGGTGTGCTTAAACACTCACACAGTAAAGTGCAAGGCTGTACTTTGAAAGGAAGTGTCCAATTTGGTGATGTCAGTTCAGGAAGCATTAATGTTTCCTGAATTGACGTCTATTTAGGAAGTGTTTCTGTTTCCCAAATTGACATTGCGGTTCTGGTCTTTGCAAAGGTACACTACACTCAAGCCCACTGTAGCTAGTCTCAGGGCATGCTAAAACCCCCACACACCAAGGTAAAATACTCTAAGTTAATAAGAAGTGTCCAAATTGATGGCGTCCATTTGCCATAAGGTCAAGGTGTGGTTTGGGTCTTCCTGAGGTCCAATCAACTCAGGACCAGCTTAGCTGGTCTCAGGGTGTGCTTAAACACTCACACAGTAAAGTGCAAGGCTGTACTTTGAAAGGAAGTGTCCAATTTGGTGATGTCAGTTCAGGAAGCATTAATGTTTCCTGAATTGACGTCTATTTAGGAAGCGTTTCTGTTTCCCAAATTGACATTGCGGTTCTGGTCTTTGCAAAGGTACACTACACTCAAGCCCACTGTAGCTAGTCTCAGGGCATGCTAAAACCCCCACACACCAAGGTAAAATACTCTAAGTTAATAAGAAGTGTCCAAATTGATGGCGTCCATTTGCCATAAGGTCAAGGTGTGGTTTGGGTCTTCCTGAGGTCCAATCAACTCAGGACCAGCTTAGCTGGTCTCAGGGTGTGCTTAAACACTCACACAGTAAAGTGCAAGGCTGTACTTTGAAAGGAAGTGTCCAATTTGGTGATGTCAGTTCAGGAAGCATTAATGTTTCCTGAATTGACGTCTATTTAGGAAGCGTTTCTGTTTCCCAAATTGACATTGCGGTTCTGGTCTTTGCAAAGGTACACTACACTCAAGCCCACTGTAGCTAGTCTCAGGGCATGCTAAAACCCCCACACACCAAGGTAAAATACTCTAAGTTAATAAGAAGTGTCCAAATTGATGGCGTCCATTTGCCATAAGGTCAAGGTGTGGTTTGGGTCTTCCTGAGGTCCAATCAACTCAGGACCAGCTTAGCTGGTCTCAGGGTGTGCTTAAACACTCACACAGTAAAGTGCAAGGCTGTACTTTGAAAGGAAGTGTCCAATTTGGTGATGTCAGTTCAGGAAGCATTAATGTTTCCTGAATTGACGTCTATTTAGGAAGCGTTTCTGTTTCCAAAATTGACATTGCGGTTCTGGTCTTTGCAAAGGTACACTACACTCAAGCCCACTGTAGCTAGTCTCAGGGCATGCTAAAACCCCCACACACCAAGGTAAAATACTCTAAGTTAATAAGAAGTGTCCAAATTGATGGCGTCCATTTGCCATAAGGTCAAGGTGTGGTTTGGGTCTTCCTGAGGTCCAATCAACTCAGGACCAGCTTAGCTGGTCTCAGGGTGTGCTTAAACACTCACACAGTAAAGTGCAAGGCTGTACTTTGAAAGGAAGTGTCCAATTTAGTGATGTCGGTTCAGGAAGCATTAATGTTTCCTGAATTGACGTCTATTTAGGAAGCGTTTCTGTTTCCCAAATTGACATTGCGGTTCTGGTCTTTGCAAAGGTACACTACACTCAAGCCCACTGTAGCTAGTCTCAGGGCATGCTAAAACCCCCACACACCAAGGTAAAATACTCTAAGTTAATAAGAAGTGTCCAAATTGATGGCATCCATTTGCCATAAGGTCAAGGTGTGGTTTGGGTCTTCCTGAGGTCCAATCAACTCAGGACCAGCTTAGCTGGTCTCAGGGTGTGCTTAAACACTCACACAGTAAAGTGCAAGGCTGTACTTTGAAAAGAAGTGTCCAATTTGGTGATGTCAGTTCAGGAAGCATTAATGTTTCCTGAATTGACGTCTATTTAGGAAGCGTTTCTGTTTCCCAAATTGACATTGCGGTTCTGGTCTTTGCAAAGGTACACTACACTCAAGCCCACTGTAGCTAGTCTCAGGGCATGCTAAAACCCCCACACACCAAGGTAAAATACTCTAAGTTAATAAGAAGTGTCCAAATTGATGGCGTCCATTTGCCATAAGGTCAAGGTGTGGTTTGGGTCTTCCTGAGGTCCAATCAACTCAGGACCAGCTTAGCTGGTCTCAGGGTGTGCTTAAACACTCACACAGTAAAGTGCAAGGCTGTACTTTGAAAGGAAGTGTCCAATTTGGTGATGTCAGTTCAGGAAGCATTAATGTTTCCTGAATTGACGTCTATTTAGGAAGCGTTTCTGTTTCCCAAATTGACATTGCGGTTCTGGTCTTTGCAAAGGTACACTACACTCAAGCCCACTGTAGCTAGTCTCAGGGCATGCTAAAACCCCCACACACCAAGGTAAAATACTCTAAGTTAATAAGAAGTGTCCAAATTGATGGCGTCCATTTGCCATAAGGTCAAGGTGTGGTTTGGGTCTTCCTGAGGTCCAATCAACTCAGGACCAGCTTAGCTGGTCTCAGGGTGTGCTTAAACACTCACACAGTAAAGTGCAAGGCTGTACTTTGAAAGGAAGTGTCCAATTTGGTGATGTCAGTTCAGGAAGCATTAATGTTTCCTGAATTGACGTCTATTTAGGAAGTGTTTCTGTTTCCCAAATTGACATTGCGGTTCTGGTCTTTGCAAAGGTACACTACACTCAAGCCCACTGTAGCTAGTCTCAGGGCATGCTAAAACCCCCACACACCAAGGTAAAATACTCTAAGTTAATAAGAAGTGTCCAAATTGATGGCGTCCATTTGCCATAAGGTCAAGGTGTGGTTTGGGTCTTCCTGAGGTCCAATCAACTCAGGACCAGCTTAGCTGGTCTCAGGGTGTGCTTAAACACTCACACAGTAAAGTGCAAGGCTGTACTTTGAAAGGAAGTGTCCAATTTGGTGATGTCAGTTCAGGAAGCATTAATGTTTCCTGAATTGACGTCTATTTAGGAAGCGTTTCTGTTTCCCAAATTGACATTGCGGTTCTGGTCTTTGCAAAGGTACACTACACTCAAGCCCACTGTAGCTAGTCTCAGGGCATGCTAAAACCCCCACACACCAAGGTAAAATACTCTAAGTTAATAAGAAGTGTCCAAATTGATGGCGTCCATTTGCCATAAGGTCAAGGTGTGGTTTGGGTCTTCCTGAGGTCCAATCAACTCAGGACCAGCTTAGCTGGTCTCAGGGTGTGCTTAAACACTCACACAGTAAAGTGCAAGGCTGTACTTTGAAAGGAAGTGTCCAATTTGGTGATGTCAGTTCAGGAAGCATTAATGTTTCCTGAATTGACGTCTATTTAGGAAGCGTTTCTGTTTCCCAAATTGACATTGCGGTTCTGGTCTTTGCAAAGGTACACTACACTCAAGCCCACTGTAGCTAGTCTCAGGGCATGCTAAAACCCCCACACACCAAGGTAAAATACTCTAAGTTAATAAGAAGTGTCCAAATTGATGGCGTCCATTTGCCATAAGGTCAAGGTGTGGTTTGGGTCTTCCTGAGGTCCAATCAACTCAGGACCAGCTTAGCTGGTCTCAGGGTGTGCTTAAACACTCACACAGTAAAGTGCAAGGCTGTACTTTGAAAGGAAGTGTCCAATTTGGTGATGTCAGTTCAGGAAGCATTAATGTTTCCTGAATTGACGTCTATTTAGGAAGTGTTTCTGTTTCCCAAATTGACATTGCGGTTCTGGTCTTTGCAAAGGTACACTACACTCAAGCCCACTGTAGCTAGTCTCAGGGCATGCTAAAACCCCCACACACCAAGGTAAAATACTCTAAGTTAATAAGAAGTGTCCAAATTGATGGCGTCCATTTGCCATAAGGTCAAGGTGTGGTTTGGGTCTTCCTGAGGTCCAATCAACTCAGGACCAGCTTAGCTGGTCTCAGGGTGTGCTTAAACACTCACACAGTAAAGTGCAAGGCTGTACTTTGAAAGGAAGTGTCCAATTTGGTGATGTCAGTTCAGGAAGCATTAATGTTTCCTGAATTGACGTCTATTTAGGAAGCGTTTCTGTTTCCCAAATTGACATTGCGGTTCTGGTCTTTGCAAAGGTACACTACACTCAAGCCCACTGTAGCTAGTCTCAGGGCATGCTAAAACCCCCACACACCAAGGTAAAATACTCTAAGTTAATAAGAAGTGTCCAAATTGATGGCGTCCATTTGCCATAAGGTCAAGGTGTGGTTTGGGTCTTCCTGAGGTCCAATCAACTCAGGACCAGCTTAGCTGGTCTCAGGGTGTGCTTAAACACTCACACAGTAAAGTGCAAGGCTGTACTTTGAAAGGAAGTGTCCAATTTGGTGATGTCAGTTCAGGAAGCATTAATGTTTCCTGAATTGACGTCTATTTAGGAAGCGTTTCTGTTTCCCAAATTGACATTGCGGTTCTGGTCTTTGCAAAGGTACACTACACTCAAGCCCACTGTAGCTAGTCTCAGGGCATGCTAAAACCCCCACACACCAAGGTAAAATACTCTAAGTTAATAAGAAGTGTCCAAATTGATGGCGTCCATTTGCCATAAGGTCAAGGTGTGGTTTGGGTCTTCCTGAGGTCCAATCAACTCAGGACCAGCTTAGCTGGTCTCAGGGTGTGCTTAAACACTCACACAGTAAAGTGCAAGGCTGTACTTTGAAAGGAAGTGTCCAATTTGGTGATGTCAGTTCAGGAAGCATTAATGTTTCCTGAATTGACGTCTATTTAGGAAGTGTTTCTGTTTCCCAAATTGACATTGCGGTTCTGGTCTTTGCAAAGGTACACTACACTCAAGCCCACTGTAGCTAGTCTCAGGGCATGCTAAAACCCCCACACACCAAGGTAAAATACAAGTGTCCAAATTGATGGCGTCCATTTGCCATAAGGTCAAGGTGTGGTTTGGGTCTTCCTGAGGTCCAATCAACTCAGGACCAGCTTAGCTGGTCTCAGGGTGTGCTTAAACACTCACACAGTAAAGTGCAAGGCTGTACTTTGAAAGGAAGTGTCCAATTTGGTGATGTCAGTTCAGGAAGCATTAATGTTTCCTGAATTGACGTCTATTTAGGAAGCGTTTCTGTTTCCCAAATTGACATTGCGGTTCTGGTCTTTGCAAAGGTACACTACACTCAAGCCCACTGTAGCTAGTCTCAGGGCATGCTAAAACCCCCACACACCAAGGTAAAATACTCTAAGTTAATAAGAAGTGTCCAAATTGATGGCGTCCATTTGCCATAAGGTCAAGGTGTGGTTTGGGTCTTCCTGAGGTCCAATCAACTCAGGACCAGCTTAGCTGGTCTCAGGGTGTGCTTAAACACTCACACAGTAAAGTGCAAGGCTGTACTTTGAAAGGAAGTGTCCAATTTGGTGATGTCAGTTCAGGAAGCATTAATGTTTCCTGAATTGACGTCTATTTAGGAAGCGTTTCTGTTTCCCAAATTGACATTGCGGTTCTGGTCTTTGCAAAGGTACACTACACTCAAGCCCACTGTAGCTAGTCTCAGGGCATGCTAAAACCCCCACACACCAAGGTAAAATACTCTAAGTTAATAAGAAGTGTCCAAATTGATGGCGTCCATTTGCCATAAGGTCAAGGTGTGGTTTGGGTCTTCCTGAGGTCCAATCAACTCAGGACCAGCTTAGCTGGTCTCAGGGTGTGCTTAAACACTCACACAGTAAAGTGCAAGGCTGTACTTTGAAAGGAAGTGTCCAATTTGGTGATGTCAGTTCAGGAAGCATTAATGTTTCCTGAATTGACGTCTATTTAGGAAGCGTTTCTGTTTCCCAAATTGACATTGCGGTTCTGGTCTTTGCAAAGGTACACTACACTCAAGCCCACTGTAGCTAGTCTCAGGGCATGCTAAAACCCCCACACACCAAGGTAAAATACTCTAAGTTAATAAGAAGTGTCCAAATTGATGGCGTCCATTTGCCATAAGGTCAAGGTGTGGTTTGGGTCTTCCTGAGGTCCAATCAACTCAGGACCAGCTTAGCTGGTCTCAGGGTGTGCTTAAACACTCACACAGTAAAGTGCAAGGCTGTACTTTGAAAGGAAGTGTCCAATTTGGTGATGTCGGTTCAGGAAGCATTAATGTTTCCTGAATTGACGTCTATTTAGGAAGCGTTTCTGTTTCCCAAATTGACATTGCGGTTCTGGTCTTTGCAAAGGTACACTACACTCAAGCCCACTGTAGCTAGTCTCAGGGCATGCTAAAACCCCCACACACCAAGGTAAAATACTCTAAGTTAATAAGAAGTGTCCAAATTGATGGCGTCCATTTGCCATAAGGTCAAGGTGTGGTTTGGGTCTTCCTGAGGTCCAATCAACTCAGGACCAGCTTAGCTGGTCTCAGGGTGTGCTTAAACACTCACACAGTAAAGTGCAAGGCTGTACTTTGAAAGGAAGTGTCCAATTTGGTGATGTCAGTTCAGGAAGCATTAATGTTTCCTGAATTGACGTCTATTTAGGAAGCGTTTCTGTTTCCCAAATTGACATTGCGGCTCTGGTCTTTGCAAAGGTACACTACACTCAAGCCCACTGTAGCTAGTCTCAGGGCATGCTAAAACCCCCACACACCAAGGTAAAATACTCTAAGTTAATAAGAAGTGTCCAAATTGATGGCGTCCATTTGCCATAAGGTCAAGGTGTGGTTTGGGTCTTCCTGAGGTCCAATCAACTCAGGACCAGCTTAGCTGGTCTCAGGGTGTGCTTAAACACTCACACAGTAAAGTGCAAGGCTGTACTTTGAAAGGAAGTGTCCAATTTGGTGATGTCGGTTCAGGAAGCATTAATGTTTCCTGAATTGACGTCTATTTAGGAAGCGTTTCTGTTTCCCAAATTGACATTGCGGTTCTGGTCTTTGCAAAGGTACACTACACTCAAGCCCACTGTAGCTAGTCTCAGGGCATGCTAAAACCCCCACACACCAAGGTAAAATACTCTAAGTTAATAAGAAGTGTCCAAATTGATGGCGTCCATTTGCCATAAGGTCAAGGTGTGGTTTGGGTCTTCCTGAGGTCCAATCAACTCAGGACCAGCTTAGCTGGTCTCAGGGTGTGCTTAAACACTCACACAGTAAAGTGCAAGGCTGTACTTTGAAAGGAAGTGTCCAATTTGGTGATGTCAGTTCAGGAAGCATTAATGTTTCCTGAATTGACGTCTATTTAGGAAGCGTTTCTGTTTCCCAAATTGACATTGCGGTTCTGGTCTTTGCAAAGGTACACTACACTCAAGCCCACTGTAGCTAGTCTCAGGGCATGCTAAAACCCCCACACACCAAGGTAAAATACTCTAAGTTAATAAGAAGTGTCCAAATTGATGGCGTCCATTTGCCATAAGGTCAAGGTGTGGTTTGGGTCTTCCTGAGGTCCAATCAACTCAGGACCAGCTTAGCTGGTCTCAGGGTGTGCTTAAACACTCACACAGTAAAGTGCAAGGCTGTACTTTGAAAGGAAGTGTCCAATTTGGTGATGTCAGTTCAGGAAGCATTAATGTTTCCTGAATTGACGTCTATTTAGGAAGCGTTTCTGTTTCCCAAATTGACATTGCGGTTCTGGTCTTTGCAAAGGTACACTACACTCAAGCCCACTGTAGCTAGTCTCAGGGCATGCTAAAACCCCCACACACCAAGGTAAAATACTCTAAGTTAATAAGAAGTGTCCAAATTGATGGCGTCCATTTGCCATAAGGTCAAGGTGTGGTTTGGGTCTTCCTGAGGTCCAATCAACTCAGGACCAGCTTAGCTGGTCTCAGGGTGTGCTTAAACACTCACACAGTAAAGTGCAAGGCTGTACTTTGAAAGGAAGTGTCCAATTTGGTGATGTCAGTTCAGGAAGCATTAATGTTTCCTGAATTGACGTCTATTTAGGAAGCGTTTCTGTTTCCCAAATTGACATTGCGGTTCTGGTCTTTGCAAAGGTACACTACACTCAAGCCCACTGTAGCTAGTCTCAGGGCATGCTAAAACCCCCACACACCAAGGTAAAATACTCTAAGTTAATAAGAAGTGTCCAAATTGATGGCGTCCATTTGCCATAAGGTCAAGGTGTGGTTTGGGTCTTCCTGAGGTCCAATCAACTCAGGACCAGCTTAGCTGGTCTCAGGGTGTGCTTAAACACTCACACAGTAAAGTGCAAGGCTGTACTTTGAAAGGAAGTGTCCAATTTGGTGATGTCAGTTCAGGAAGCATTAATGTTTCCTGAATTGACGTCTATTTAGGAAGCGTTTCTGTTTCCCAAATTGACATTGCGGTTCTGGTCTTTGCAAAGGTACACTACACTCAAGCCCACTGTAGCTAGTCTCAGGGCATGCTAAAACCCCCACACACCAAGGTAAAATACTCTAAGTTAATAAGAAGTGTCCAAATTGATGGCGTCCATTTGCCATAAGGTCAAGGTGTGGTTTGGGTCTTCCTGAGGTCCAATCAACTCAGGACCAGCTTAGCTGGTCTCAGGGTGTGCTTAAACACTCACACAGTAAAGTGCAAGGCTGTACTTTGAAAGGAAGTGTCCAATTTGGTGATGTCAGTTCAGGAAGCATTAATGTTTCCTGAATTGACGTCTATTTAGGAAGCGTTTCTGTTTCCCAAATTGACATTGCGGTTCTGGTCTTTGCAAAGGTACACTACACTCAAGCCCACTGTAGCTAGTCTCAGGGCATGCTAAAACCCCCACACACCAAGGTAAAATACTCTAAGTTAATAAGAAGTGTCCAAATTGATGGCGTCCATTTGCCATAAGGTCAAGGTGTGGTTTGGGTCTTCCTGAGGTCCAATCAACTCAGGACCAGCTTAGCTGGTCTCAGGGTGTGCTTAAACACTCACACAGTAAAGTGCAAGGCTGTACTTTGAAAGGAAGTGTCCAATTTGGTGATGTCAGTTCAGGAAGCATTAATGTTTCCTGAATTGACGTCTATTTAGGAAGCGTTTCTGTTTCCCAAATTGACATTGCGGTTCTGGTCTTTGCAAAGGTACACTACACTCAAGCCCACTGTAGCTAGTCTCAGGGCATGCTAAAACCCCCACACACCAAGGTAAAATACTCTAAGTTAATAAGAAGTGTCCAAATTGATGGCGTCCATTTGCCATAAGGTCAAGGTGTGGTTTGGGTCTTCCTGAGGTCCAATCAACTCAGGACCAGCTTAGCTGGTCTCAGGGTGTGCTTAAACACTCACACAGTAAAGTGCAAGGCTGTACTTTGAAAGGAAGTGTCCAATTTGGTGATGTCAGTTCAGGAAGCATTAATGTTTCCTGAATTGACGTCTATTTAGGAAGTGTTTCTGTTTCCCAAATTGACATTGCGGTTCTGGTCTTTGCAAAGGTACACTACACTCAAGCCCACTGTAGCTAGTCTCAGGGCATGCTAAAACCCCCACACACCAAGGTAAAATACTCTAAGTTAATAAGAAGTGTCCAAATTGATGGCGTCCATTTGCCATAAGGTCAAGGTGTGGTTTGGGTCTTCCTGAGGTCCAATCAACTCAGGACCAGCTTAGCTGGTCTCAGGGTGTGCTTAAACACTCACACAGTAAAGTGCAAGGCTGTACTTTGAAAGGAAGTGTCCAATTTGGTGATGTCAGTTCAGGAAGCATTAATGTTTCCTGAATTGACGTCTATTTAGGAAGCGTTTCTGTTTCCCAAATTGACATTGCGGTTCTGGTCTTTGCAAAGGTACACTACACTCAAGCCCACTGTAGCTAGTCTCAGGGCATGCTAAAACCCCCACACACCAAGGTAAAATACTCTAAGTTAATAAGAAGTGTCCAAATTGATGGCGTCCATTTGCCATAAGGTCAAGGTGTGGTTTGGGTCTTCCTGAGGTCCAATCAACTCAGGACCAGCTTAGCTGGTCTCAGGGTGTGCTTAAACACTCACACAGTAAAGTGCAAGGCTGTACTTTGAAAGGAAGTGTCCAATTTGGTGATGTCAGTTCAGGAAGCATTAATGTTTCCTGAATTGACGTCTATTTAGGAAGCGTTTCTGTTTCCCAAATTGACATTGCGGTTCTGGTCTTTGCAAAGGTACACTACACTCAAGCCCACTGTAGCTAGTCTCAGGGCATGCTAAAACCCCCACACACCAAGGTAAAATACAAGTGTCCAAATTGATGGCGTCCATTTGCCATAAGGTCAAGGTGTGGTTTGGGTCTTCCTGAGGTCCAATCAACTCAGGACCAGCTTAGCTGGTCTCAGGGTGTGCTTAAACACTCACACAGTAAAGTGCAAGGCTGTACTTTGAAAGGAAGTGTCCAATTTGGTGATGTCAGTTCAGGAAGCATTAATGTTTCCTGAATTGACGTCTATTTAGGAAGCGTTTCTGTTTCCCAAATTGACATTGCGGTTCTGGTCTTTGCAAAGGTACACTACACTCAAGCCCACTGTAGCTAGTCTCAGGGCATGCTAAAACCCCCACACACCAAGGTAAAATACTCTAAGTTAATAAGAAGTGTCCAAATTGATGGCGTCCATTTGCCATAAGGTCAAGGTGTGGTTTGGGTCTTCCTGAGGTCCAATCAACTCAGGACCAGCTTAGCTGGTCTCAGGGTGTGCTTAAACACTCACACAGTAAAGTGCAAGGCTGTACTTTGAAAGGAAGTGTCCAATTTGGTGATGTCAGTTCAGGAAGCATTAATGTTTCCTGAATTGACGTCTATTTAGGAAGCGTTTCTGTTTCCCAAATTGACATTGCGGTTCTGGTCTTTGCAAAGGTACACTACACTCAAGCCCACTGTAGCTAGTCTCAGGGCATGCTAAAACCCCCACACACCAAGGTAAAATACTCTAAGTTAATAAGAAGTGTCCAAATTGATGGCGTCCATTTGCCATAAGGTCAAGGTGTGGTTTGGGTCTTCCTGAGGTCCAATCAACTCAGGACCAGCTTAGCTGGTCTCAGGGTGTGCTTAAACACTCACACAGTAAAGTGCAAGGCTGTACTTTGAAAGGAAGTGTCCAATTTGGTGATGTCAGTTCAGGAAGCATTAATGTTTCCTGAATTGACGTCTATTTAGGAAGCGTTTCTGTTTCCCAAATTGACATTGCGGTTCTGGTCTTTGCAAAGGTACACTACACTCAAGCCCACTGTAGCTAGTCTCAGGGCATGCTAAAACCCCCACACACCAAGGTAAAATACTCTAAGTTAATAAGAAGTGTCCAAATTGATGGCGTCCATTTGCCATAAGGTCAAGGTGTGGTTTGGGTCTTCCTGAGGTCCAATCAACTCAGGACCAGCTTAGCTGGTCTCAGGGTGTGCTTAAACACTCACACAGTAAAGTGCAAGGCTGTACTTTGAAAGGAAGTGTCCAATTTGGTGATGTCGGTTCAGGAAGCATTAATGTTTCCTGAATTGACGTCTATTTAGGAAGCGTTTCTGTTTCCCAAATTGACATTGCGGTTCTGGTCTTTGCAAAGGTACACTACACTCAAGCCCACTGTAGCTAGTCTCAGGGCATGCTAAAACCCCCACACACCAAGGTAAAATACTCTAAGTTAATAAGAAGTGTCCAAATTGATGGCGTCCATTTGCCATAAGGTCAAGGTGTGGTTTGGGTCTTCCTGAGGTCCAATCAACTCAGGACCAGCTTAGCTGGTCTCAGGGTGTGCTTAAACACTCACACAGTAAAGTGCAAGGCTGTACTTTGAAAGGAAGTTTCCAATTTGGTGATGTCAGTTCAGGAAGCATTAATGTTTCCTGAATTGACGTCTATTTAGGAAGCGTTTCTGTTTCCCAAATTGACATTGCGGTTCTGGTCTTTGCAAAGGTACACTACACTCAAGCCCACTGTAGCTAGTCTCAGGGCATGCTAAAACCCCCACACACCAAGGTAAAATACTCTAAGTTAATAAGAAGTGTCCAAATTGATGGCGTCCATTTGCCATAAGGTCAAGGTGTGGTTTGGGTCTTCCTGAGGTCCAATCAACTCAGGACCAGCTTAGCTGGTCTCAGGGTGTGCTTAAACACTCACACAGTAAAGTGCAAGGCTGTACTTTGAAAGGAAGTGTCCAATTTGGTGATGTCGGTTCAGGAAGCATTAATGTTTCCTGAATTGACGTCTATTTAGGAAGCGTTTCTGTTTCCCAAATTGACATTGCGGTTCTGGTCTTTGCAAAGGTACACTACACTCAAGCCCACTGTAGCTAGTCTCAGGGCATGCTAAAACCCCCACACACCAAGGTAAAATACTCTAAGTTAATAAGAAGTGTCCAAATTGATGGCGTCCATTTGCCATAAGGTCAAGGTGTGGTTTGGGTCTTCCTGAGGTCCAATCAACTCAGGACCAGCTTAGCTGGTCTCAGGGTGTGCTTAAACACTCACACAGTAAAGTGCAAGGCTGTACTTTGAAAGGAAGTGTCCAATTTGGTGATGTCAGTTCAGGAAGCATTAATGTTTCCTGAATTGACGTCTATTTAGGAAGCGTTTCTGTTTCCCAAATTGACATTGCGGTTCTGGTCTTTGCAAAGGTACACTACACTCAAGCCCACTGTAGCTAGTCTCAGGGCATGCTAAAACCCCCACACACCAAGGTAAAATACTCTAAGTTAATAAGAAGTGTCCAAATTGATGGCGTCCATTTGCCATAAGGTCAAGGTGTGGTTTGGGTCTTCCTGAGGTCCAATCAACTCAGGACCAGCTTAGCTGGTCTCAGGGTGTGCTTAAACACTCACACAGTAAAGTGCAAGGCTGTACTTTGAAAGGAAGTGTCCAATTTGGTGATGTCAGTTCAGGAAGCATTAATGTTTCCTGAATTGACGTCTATTTAGGAAGCGTTTCTGTTTCCCAAATTGACATTGCGGTTCTGGTCTTTGCAAAGGTACACTACACTCAAGCCCACTGTAGCTAGTCTCAGGGCATGCTAAAACCCCCACACACCAAGGTAAAATACTCTAAGTTAATAAGAAGTGTCCAAATTGATGGCGTCCATTTGCCATAAGGTCAAGGTGTGGTTTGGGTCTTCCTGAGGTCCAATCAACTCAGGACCAGCTTAGCTGGTCTCAGGGTGTGCTTAAACACTCACACAGTAAAGTGCAAGGCTGTACTTTGAAAGGAAGTGTCCAATTTGGTGATGTCAGTTCAGGAAGCATTAATGTTTCCTGAATTGACGTCTATTTAGGAAGCGTTTCTGTTTCCCAAATTGACATTGCGGTTCTGGTCTTTGCAAAGGTACACTACACTCAAGCCCACTGTAGCTAGTCTCAGGGCATGCTAAAACCCCCACACACCAAGGTAAAATACTCTAAGTTAATAAGAAGTGTCCAAATTGATGGCGTCCATTTGCCATAAGGTCAAGGTGTGGTTTGGGTCTTCCTGAGGTCCAATCAACTCAGGACCAGCTTAGCTGGTCTCAGGGTGTGCTTAAACACTCACACAGTAAAGTGCAAGGCTGTACTTTGAAAGGAAGTGTCCAATTTGGTGATGTCAGTTCAGGAAGCATTAATGTTTCCTGAATTGACGTCTATTTAGGAAGCGTTTCTGTTTCCCAAATTGACATTGCGGTTCTGGTCTTTGCAAAGGTACACTACACTCAAGCCCACTGTAGCTAGTCTCAGGGCATGCTAAAACCCCCACACACCAAGGTAAAATACTCTAAGTTAATAAGAAGTGTCCAAATTGATGGCGTCCATTTGCCATAAGGTCAAGGTGTGGTTTGGGTCTTCCTGAGGTCCAATCAACTCAGGACCAGCTTAGCTGGTCTCAGGGTGTGCTTAAACACTCACACAGTAAAGTGCAAGGCTGTACTTTGAAAGGAAGTGTCCAATTTGGTGATGTCAGTTCAGGAAGCATTAATGTTTCCTGAATTGACGTCTATTTAGGAAGCGTTTCTGTTTCCCAAATTGATATTGCGGTTCTGGTCTTTGCAAAGGTACACTACACTCAAGCCCACTGTAGCTAGTCTCAGGGCATGCTAAAACCCCCACACACCAAGGTAAAATACTCTAAGTTAATAAGAGGTGTCCAAATTGATGGCGTCCATTTGCCATAAGGTCAAGGTGTGGTTTGGGTCTTCCTGAGGTCCAATCAACTCAGGACCAGCTTAGCTGGTCTCAGGGTGTGCTTAAACACTCACACAGTAAAGTGCAAGGCTGTACTTTGAAAGGAAGTGTCCAATTTGGTGATGTCAGTTCAGGAAGCATTAATGTTTCCTGAATTGACGTCTATTTAGGAAGCGTTTCTGTTTCCCAAATTGACATTGCGGTTCTGGTCTTTGCAAAGGTACACTACACTCAAGCCCACTGTAGCTAGTCTCAGGGCATGCTAAAACCCCCACACACCAAGGTAAAATACTCTAAGTTAATAAGAAGTGTCCAAATTGATGGCGTCCATTTGCCATAAGGTCAAGGTGTGGTTTGGGTCTTCCTGAGGTCCAATCAACTCAGGACCAGCTTAGCTGGTCTCAGGGTGTGCTTAAACACTCACACAGTAAAGTGCAAGGCTGTACTTTGAAAGGAAGTGTCCAATTTGGTGATGTCAGTTCAGGAAGCATTAATGTTTCCTGAATTGACGTCTATTTAGGAAGCGTTTCTGTTTCCCAAATTGACATTGCGGTTCTGGTCTTTGCAAAGGTACACTACACTCAAGCCCACTGTAGCTAGTCTCAGGGCATGCTAAAACCCCCACACACCAAGGTAAAATACTCTAAGTTAATAAGAAGTGTCCAAATTGATGGCGTCCATTTGCCATAAGGTCAAGGTGTGGTTTGGGTCTTCCTGAGGTCCAATCAACTCAGGACCAGCTTAGCTGGTCTCAGGGTGTGCTTAAACACTCACACAGTAAAGTGCAAGGCTGTACTTTGAAAGGAAGTGTCCAATTTGGTGATGTCGGTTCAGGAAGCATTAATGTTTCCTGAATTGACGTCTATTTAGGAAGCGTTTCTGTTTCCCAAATTGACATTGCGGTTCTGGTCTTTGCAAAGGTACACTACACTCAAGCCCACTGTAGCTAGTCTCAGGGCATGCTAAAACCCCCACACACCAAGGTAAAATACTCTAAGTTAATAAGAAGTGTCCAAATTGATGGCGTCCATTTGCCATAAGGTCAAGGTGTGGTTTGGGTCTTCCTGAGGTCCAATCAACTCAGGACCAGCTTAGCTGGTCTCAGGGTGTGCTTAAACACTCACACAGTAAAGTGCAAGGCTGTACTTTGAAAGGAAGTGTCCAATTTGGTGATGTCAGTTCAGGAAGCATTAATGTTTCCTGAATTGACGTCTATTTAGGAAGCGTTTCTGTTTCCCAAATTGACATTGCGGTTCTGGTCTTTGCAAAGGTACACTACACTCAAGCCCACTGTAGCTAGTCTCAGGGCATGCTAAAACCCCCACACACCAAGGTAAAATACTCTAAGTTAATAAGAAGTGTCCAAATTGATGGCGTCCATTTGCCATAAGGTCAAGGTGTGGTTTGGGTCTTCCTGAGGTCCAATCAACTCAGGACCAGCTTAGCTGGTCTCAGGGTGTGCTTAAACACTCACACAGTAAAGTGCAAGGCTGTACTTTGAAAGGAAGTGTCCAATTTGGTGATGTCAGTTCAGGAAGCATTAATGTTTCCTGAATTGACGTCTATTTAGGAAGCGTTTCTGTTTCCCAAATTGACATTGCGGTTCTGGTCTTTGCAAAGGTACACTACACTCAAGCCCACTGTAGCTAGTCTCAGGGCATGCTAAAACCCCCACACACCAAGGTAAAATACTCTAAGTTAATAAGAAGTGTCCAAATTGATGGCGTCCATTTGCCATAAGGTCAAGGTGTGGTTTGGGTCTTCCTGAGGTCCAATCAACTCAGGACCAGCTTAGCTGGTCTCAGGGTGTGCTTAAACACTCACACAGTAAAGTGCAAGGCTGTACTTTGAAAGGAAGTGTCCAATTTGGTGATGTCGGTTCAGGAAGCATTAATGTTTCCTGAATTGACGTCTATTTAGGAAGCGTTTCTGTTTCCCAAATTGACATTGCGGTTCTGGTCTTTGCAAAGGTACACTACACTCAAGCCCACTGTAGCTAGTCTCAGGGCATGCTAAAACCCCCACACACCAAGGTAAAATACTCTAAGTTAATAAGAAGTGTCCAAATTGATGGCGTCCATTTGCCATAAGGTCAAGGTGTGGTTTGGGTCTTCCTGAGGTCCAATCAACTCAGGACCAGCTTAGCTGGTCTCAGGGTGTGCTTAAACACTCACACAGTAAAGTGCAAGGCTGTACTTTGAAAGGAAGTGTCCAATTTGGTGATGTCAGTTCAGGAAGCATTAATGTTTCCTGAATTGACGTCTATTTAGGAAGCGTTTCTGTTTCCCAAATTGACATTGCGGTTCTGGTCTTTGCAAAGGTACACTACACTCAAGCCCACTGTAGCTAGTCTCAGGGCATGCTAAAACCCCCACACACCAAGGTAAAATACAAGTGTCCAAATTGATGGCGTCCATTTGCCATAAGGTCAAGGTGTGGTTTGGGTCTTCCTGAGGTCCAATCAACTCAGGACCAGCTTAGCTGGTCTCAGGGTGTGCTTAAACACTCACACAGTAAAGTGCAAGGCTGTACTTTGAAAGGAAGTGTCCAATTTGGTGATGTCAGTTCAGGAAGCATTAATGTTTCCTGAATTGACGTCTATTTAGGAAGCGTTTCTGTTTCCCAAATTGACATTGCGGTTCTGGTCTTTGCAAAGGTACACTACACTCAAGCCCACTGTAGCTAGTCTCAGGGCATGCTAAAACCCCCACACACCAAGGTAAAATACTCTAAGTTAATAAGAAGTGTCCAAATTGATGGCGTCCATTTGCCATAAGGTCAAGGTGTGGTTTGGGTCTTCCTGAGGTCCAATCAACTCAGGACCAGCTTAGCTGGTCTCAGGGTGTGCTTAAACACTCACACAGTAAAGTGCAAGGCTGTACTTTGAAAGGAAGTGTCCAATTTGGTGATGTCAGTTCAGGAAGCATTAATGTTTCCTGAATTGACGTCTATTTAGGAAGCGTTTCTGTTTCCCAAATTGACATTGCGGTTCTGGTCTTTGCAAAGGTACACTACACTCAAGCCCACTGTAGCTAGTCTCAGGGCATGCTAAAACCCCCACACACCAAGGTAAAATACTCTAAGTTAATAAGAAGTGTCCAAATTGATGGCGTCCATTTGCCATAAGGTCAAGGTGTGGTTTGGGTCTTCCTGAGGTCCAATCAACTCAGGACCAGCTTAGCTGGTCTCAGGGTGTGCTTAAACACTCACACAGTAAAGTGCAAGGCTGTACTTTGAAAGGAAGTGTCCAATTTGGTGATGTCAGTTCAGGAAGCATTAATGTTTCCTGAATTGACGTCTATTTAGGAAGCGTTTCTGTTTCCCAAATTGACATTGCGGTTCTGGTCTTTGCAAAGGTACACTACACTCAAGCCCACTGTAGCTAGTCTCAGGGCATGCTAAAACCCCCACACACCAAGGTAAAATACTCTAAGTTAATAAGAAGTGTCCAAATTGATGGCGTCCATTTGCCATAAGGTCAAGGTGTGGTTTGGGTCTTCCTGAGGTCCAATCAACTCAGGACCAGCTTAGCTGGTCTCAGGGTGTGCTTAAACACTCACACAGTAAAGTGCAAGGCTGTACTTTGAAAGGAAGTGTCCAATTTGGTGATGTCGGTTCAGGAAGCATTAATGTTTCCTGAATTGACGTCTATTTAGGAAGCGTTTCTGTTTCCCAAATTGACATTGCGGTTCTGGTCTTTGCAAAGGTACACTACACTCAAGCCCACTGTAGCTAGTCTCAGGGCATGCTAAAACCCCCACACACCAAGGTAAAATACTCTAAGTTAATAAGAAGTGTCCAAATTGATGGCGTCCATTTGCCATAAGGTCAAGGTGTGGTTTGGGTCTTCCTGAGGTCCAATCAACTCAGGACCAGCTTAGCTGGTCTCAGGGTGTGCTTAAACACTCACACAGTAAAGTGCAAGGCTGTACTTTGAAAGGAAGTTTCCAATTTGGTGATGTCAGTTCAGGAAGCATTAATGTTTCCTGAATTGACGTCTATTTAGGAAGCGTTTCTGTTTCCCAAATTGACATTGCGGTTCTGGTCTTTGCAAAGGTACACTACACTCAAGCCCACTGTAGCTAGTCTCAGGGCATGCTAAAACCCCCACACACCAAGGTAAAATACTCTAAGTTAATAAGAAGTGTCCAAATTGATGGCGTCCATTTGCCATAAGGTCAAGGTGTGGTTTGGGTCTTCCTGAGGTCCAATCAACTCAGGACCAGCTTAGCTGGTCTCAGGGTGTGCTTAAACACTCACACAGTAAAGTGCAAGGCTGTACTTTGAAAGGAAGTGTCCAATTTGGTGATGTCGGTTCAGGAAGCATTAATGTTTCCTGAATTGACGTCTATTTAGGAAGCGTTTCTGTTTCCCAAATTGACATTGCGGTTCTGGTCTTTGCAAAGGTACACTACACTCAAGCCCACTGTAGCTAGTCTCAGGGCATGCTAAAACCCCCACACACCAAGGTAAAATACTCTAAGTTAATAAGAAGTGTCCAAATTGATGGCGTCCATTTGCCATAAGGTCAAGGTGTGGTTTGGGTCTTCCTGAGGTCCAATCAACTCAGGACCAGCTTAGCTGGTCTCAGGGTGTGCTTAAACACTCACACAGTAAAGTGCAAGGCTGTACTTTGAAAGGAAGTGTCCAATTTGGTGATGTCAGTTCAGGAAGCATTAATGTTTCCTGAATTGACGTCTATTTAGGAAGCGTTTCTGTTTCCCAAATTGACATTGCGGTTCTGGTCTTTGCAAAGGTACACTACACTCAAGCCCACTGTAGCTAGTCTCAGGGCATGCTAAAACCCCCACACACCAAGGTAAAATACTCTAAGTTAATAAGAAGTGTCCAAATTGATGGCGTCCATTTGCCATAAGGTCAAGGTGTGGTTTGGGTCTTCCTGAGGTCCAATCAACTCAGGACCAGCTTAGCTGGTCTCAGGGTGTGCTTAAACACTCACACAGTAAAGTGCAAGGCTGTACTTTGAAAGGAAGTGTCCAATTTGGTGATGTCAGTTCAGGAAGCATTAATGTTTCCTGAATTGACGTCTATTTAGGAAGCGTTTCTGTTTCCCAAATTGACATTGCGGTTCTGGTCTTTGCAAAGGTACACTACACTCAAGCCCACTGTAGCTAGTCTCAGGGCATGCTAAAACCCCCACACACCAAGGTAAAATACTCTAAGTTAATAAGAAGTGTCCAAATTGATGGCGTCCATTTGCCATAAGGTCAAGGTGTGGTTTGGGTCTTCCTGAGGTCCAATCAACTCAGGACCAGCTTAGCTGGTCTCAGGGTGTGCTTAAACACTCACACAGTAAAGTGCAAGGCTGTACTTTGAAAGGAAGTGTCCAATTTGGTGATGTCAGTTCAGGAAGCATTAATGTTTCCTGAATTGACGTCTATTTAGGAAGCGTTTCTGTTTCCCAAATTGACATTGCGGTTCTGGTCTTTGCAAAGGTACACTACACTCAAGCCCACTGTAGCTAGTCTCAGGGCATGCTAAAACCCCCACACACCAAGGTAAAATACTCTAAGTTAATAAGAAGTGTCCAAATTGATGGCGTCCATTTGCCATAAGGTCAAGGTGTGGTTTGGGTCTTCCTGAGGTCCAATCAACTCAGGACCAGCTTAGCTGGTCTCAGGGTGTGCTTAAACACTCACACAGTAAAGTGCAAGGCTGTACTTTGAAAGGAAGTGTCCAATTTGGTGATGTCAGTTCAGGAAGCATTAATGTTTCCTGAATTGACGTCTATTTAGGAAGCGTTTCTGTTTCCCAAATTGACATTGCGGTTCTGGTCTTTGCAAAGGTACACTACACTCAAGCCCACTGTAGCTAGTCTCAGGGCATGCTAAAACCCCCACACACCAAGGTAAAATACTCTAAGTTAATAAGAAGTGTCCAAATTGATGGCGTCCATTTGCCATAAGGTCAAGGTGTGGTTTGGGTCTTCCTGAGGTCCAATCAACTCAGGACCAGCTTAGCTGGTCTCAGGGTGTGCTTAAACACTCACACAGTAAAGTGCAAGGCTGTACTTTGAAAGGAAGTGTCCAATTTGGTGATGTCAGTTCAGGAAGCATTAATGTTTCCTGAATTGACGTCTATTTAGGAAGCGTTTCTGTTTCCCAAATTGATATTGCGGTTCTGGTCTTTGCAAAGGTACACTACACTCAAGCCCACTGTAGCTAGTCTCAGGGCATGCTAAAACCCCCACACACCAAGGTAAAATACTCTAAGTTAATAAGAAGTGTCCAAATTGATGGCGTCCATTTGCCATAAGGTCAAGGTGTGGTTTGGGTCTTCCTGAGGTCCAATCAACTCAGGACCAGCTTAGCTGGTCTCAGGGTGTGCTTAAACACTCACACAGTAAAGTGCAAGGCTGTACTTTGAAAGGAAGTGTCCAATTTGGTGATGTCAGTTCAGGAAGCATTAATGTTTCCTGAATTGACGTCTATTTAGGAAGCGTTTCTGTTTCCCAAATTGACATTGCGGTTCTGGTCTTTGCAAAGGTACACTACACTCAAGCCCACTGTAGCTAGTCTCAGGGCATGCTAAAACCCCCACACACCAAGGTAAAATACTCTAAGTTAATAAGAAGTGTCCAAATTGATGGCGTCCATTTGCCATAAGGTCAAGGTGTGGTTTGGGTCTTCCTGAGGTCCAATCAACTCAGGACCAGCTTAGCTGGTCTCAGGGTGTGCTTAAACACTCACACAGTAAAGTGCAAGGCTGTACTTTGAAAGGAAGTGTCCAATTTGGTGATGTCAGTTCAGGAAGCATTAATGTTTCCTGAATTGACGTCTATTTAGGAAGCGTTTCTGTTTCCCAAATTGACATTGCGGTTCTGGTCTTTGCAAAGGTACACTACACTCAAGCCCACTGTAGCTAGTCTCAGGGCATGCTAAAACCCCCACACACCAAGGTAAAATACTCTAAGTTAATAAGAAGTGTCCAAATTGATGGCGTCCATTTGCCATAAGGTCAAGGTGTGGTTTGGGTCTTCCTGAGGTCCAATCAACTCAGGACCAGCTTAGCTGGTCTCAGGGTGTGCTTAAACACTCACACAGTAAAGTGCAAGGCTGTACTTTGAAAGGAAGTGTCCAATTTGGTGATGTCGGTTCAGGAAGCATTAATGTTTCCTGAATTGACGTCTATTTAGGAAGCGTTTCTGTTTCCCAAATTGACATTGCGGTTCTGGTCTTTGCAAAGGTACACTACACTCAAGCCCACTGTAGCTAGTCTCAGGGCATGCTAAAACCCCCACACACCAAGGTAAAATACTCTAAGTTAATAAGAAGTGTCCAAATTGATGGCGTCCATTTGCCATAAGGTCAAGGTGTGGTTTGGGTCTTCCTGAGGTCCAATCAACTCAGGACCAGCTTAGCTGGTCTCAGGGTGTGCTTAAACACTCACACAGTAAAGTGCAAGGCTGTACTTTGAAAGGAAGTGTCCAATTTGGTGATGTCAGTTCAGGAAGCATTAATGTTTCCTGAATTGACGTCTATTTAGGAAGCGTTTCTGTTTCCCAAATTGACATTGCGGTTCTGGTCTTTGCAAAGGTACACTACACTCAAGCCCACTGTAGCTAGTCTCAGGGCATGCTAAAACCCCCACACACCAAGGTAAAATACTCTAAGTTAATAAGAAGTGTCCAAATTGATGGCGTCCATTTGCCATAAGGTCAAGGTGTGGTTTGGGTCTTCCTGAGGTCCAATCAACTCAGGACCAGCTTAGCTGGTCTCAGGGTGTGCTTAAACACTCACACAGTAAAGTGCAAGGCTGTACTTTGAAAGGAAGTGTCCAATTTGGTGATGTCAGTTCAGGAAGCATTAATGTTTCCTGAATTGACGTCTATTTAGGAAGCGTTTCTGTTTCCCAAATTGACATTGCGGTTCTGGTCTTTGCAAAGGTACACTACACTCAAGCCCACTGTAGCTAGTCTCAGGGCATGCTAAAACCCCCACACACCAAGGTAAAATACTCTAAGTTAATAAGAAGTGTCCAAATTGATGGCGTCCATTTGCCATAAGGTCAAGGTGTGGTTTGGGTCTTCCTGAGGTCCAATCAACTCAGGACCAGCTTAGCTGGTCTCAGGGTGTGCTTAAACACTCACACAGTAAAGTGCAAGGCTGTACTTTGAAAGGAAGTGTCCAATTTGGTGATGTCGGTTCAGGAAGCATTAATGTTTCCTGAATTGACGTCTATTTAGGAAGCGTTTCTGTTTCCCAAATTGACATTGCGGTTCTGGTCTTTGCAAAGGTACACTACACTCAAGCCCACTGTAGCTAGTCTCAGGGCATGCTAAAACCCCCACACACCAAGGTAAAATACTCTAAGTTAATAAGAAGTGTCCAAATTGATGGCGTCCATTTGCCATAAGGTCAAGGTGTGGTTTGGGTCTTCCTGAGGTCCAATCAACTCAGGACCAGCTTAGCTGGTCTCAGGGTGTGCTTAAACACTCACACAGTAAAGTGCAAGGCTGTACTTTGAAAGGAAGTGTCCAATTTGGTGATGTCAGTTCAGGAAGCATTAATGTTTCCTGAATTGACGTCTATTTAGGAAGCGTTTCTGTTTCCCAAATTGACATTGCGGTTCTGGTCTTTGCAAAGGTACACTACACTCAAGCCCACTGTAGCTAGTCTCAGGGCATGCTAAAACCCCCACACACCAAGGTAAAATACTCTAAGTTAATAAGAAGTGTCCAAATTGATGGCGTCCATTTGCCATAAGGTCAAGGTGTGGTTTGGGTCTTCCTGTGGTCCAATCAACTCAGGACCAGCTTAGCTGGTCTCAGGGTGTGCTTAAACACTCACACAGTAAAGTGCAAGGCTGTACTTTGAAAGGAAGTGTCCAATTTGGTGATGTCAGTTCAGGAAGCATTAATGTTTCCTGAATTGACGTCTATTTAGGAAGCGTTTCTGTTTCCCAAATTGACATTGCGGTTCTGGTCTTTGCAAAGGTACACTACACTCAAGCCCACTGTAGCTAGTCTCAGGGCATGCTAAAACCCCCACACACCAAGGTAAAATACTCTAAGTTAATAAGAAGTGTCCAAATTGATGGCGTCCATTTGCCATAAGGTCAAGGTGTGGTTTGGGTCTTCCTGAGGTCCAATCAACTCAGGACCAGCTTAGCTGGTCTCAGGGTGTGCTTAAACACTCACACAGTAAAGTGCAAGGCTGTACTTTGAAAGGAAGTGTCCAATTTGGTGATGTCAGTTCAGGAAGCATTAATGTTTCCTGAATTGACGTCTATTTAGGAAGCGTTTCTGTTTCCCAAATTGACATTGCGGTTCTGGTCTTTGCAAAGGTACACTACACTCAAGCCCACTGTAGCTAGTCTCAGGGCATGCTAAAACCCCCACACACCAAGGTAAAATACTCTAAGTTAATAAGAAGTGTCCAAATTGATGGCGTCCATTTGCCATAAGGTCAAGGTGTGGTTTGGGTCTTCCTGTGGTCCAATCAACTCAGGACCAGCTTAGCTGGTCTCAGGGTGTGCTTAAACACTCACACAGTAAAGTGCAAGGCTGTACTTTGAAAGGAAGTGTCCAATTTGGTGATGTCAGTTCAGGAAGCATTAATGTTTCCTGAATTGACGTCTATTTAGGAAGCGTTTCTGTTTCCCAAATTGACATTGCGGTTCTGGTCTTTGCAAAGGTACACTACACTCAAGCCCACTGTAGCTAGTCTCAGGGCATGCTAAAACCCCCACACACCAAGGTAAAATACTCTAAGTTAATAAGAAGTGTCCAAATTGATGGCGTCCATTTGCCATAAGGTCAAGGTGGGGTTTGGGTCTTCCTGAGGTCCAATCAACTCAGGACCAGCTTAGCTGGTCTCAGGGTGTGCTTAAACACTCACACAGTAAAGTGCAAGGCTGTACTTTGAAAGGAAGTGTCCAATTTGGTGATGTCAGTTCAGGAAGCATTAATGTTTCCTGAATTGACGTCTATTTAGGAAGCGTTTCTGTTTCCCAAATTGACATTGCGGTTCTGGTCTTTGCAAAGGTACACTACACTCAAGCCCACTGTAGCTAGTCTCAGGGCATGCTAAAACCCCCACACACCAAGGTAAAATACTCTAAGTTAATAAGAAGTGTCCAAATTGATGGCGTCCATTTGCCATATGGTCAAGGTGGGGTTTGGGTACTTCCTGATGCCCAATCAACTCAGGACCAGCTTAGCTGGTCTCAGGGTGCGCTTAAACACTCACACAGTAAAGTGCAAGGCTGTACTTTGAAAGGAAGTGTCCAATTTGGTGATGTCAGTTCAGGAAGCATTAATGTTTCCTGAATTGACGTCTATTTAGGAAGCGTTTCTGTTTCCCAAATTGACATTGCGGTTCTGGTCTTTGCAAAGGTACACTACACTCAAGCCCACTGTAGCTAGTCTCAGGGCATGCTAAAACCCCCACACACCAAGGTAAAATACTCTAAGTTAATAAGAAGTGTCCAAATTGATGGCGTCCATTTGCCATAAGGTCAAGGTGTGGTTTGGGTCTTCCTGAGGTCCAATCAACTCAGGACCAGCTTAGCTGGTCTCAGGGTGTGCTTAAACACTCACACAGTAAAGTGCAAGGCTGTACTTTGAAAGGAAGTGTCCAATTTGGTGATGTCAGTTCAGGAAGCATTAATGTTTCCTGAATTGACGTCTATTTAGGAAGCGTTTCTGTTTCCCAAATTGACATTGCGGTTCTGGTCTTTGCAAAGGTACACTACACTCAAGCCCACTGTAGCTAGTCTCAGGGCATGCTAAAACCCCCACACACCAAGGTAAAATACTCTAAGTTAATAAGAAGTGTCCAAATTGATGGCGTCCATTTGCCATAAGGTCAAGGTGTGGTTTGGGTCTTCCTGAGGTCCAATCAACTCAGGACCAGCTTAGCTGGTCTCAGGGTGTGCTTAAACACTCACACAGTAAAGTGCAAGGCTGTACTTTGAAAGGAAGTGTCCAATTTGGTGATGTCAGTTCAGGAAGCATTAATGTTTCCTGAATTGACGTCTATTTAGGAAGCGTTTCTGTTTCCCAAATTGACATTGCGGTTCTGGTCTTTGCAAAGGTACACTACACTCAAGCCCACTGTAGCTAGTCTCAGGGCATGCTAAAACCCCCACACACCAAGGTAAAATACTCTAAGTTAATAAGAAGTGTCCAAATTGATGGCGTCCATTTGCCATAAGGTCAAGGTGTGGTTTGGGTCTTCCTGAGGTCCAATCAACTCAGGACCAGCTTAGCTGGTCTCAGGGTGTGCTTAAACACTCACACAGTAAAGTGCAAGGCTGTACTTTGAAAGGAAGTGTCCAATTTGGTGATGTCAGTTCAGGAAGCATTAATGTTTCCTGAATTGACGTCTATTTAGGAAGCGTTTCTGTTTCCCAAATTGACATTGCGGTTCTGGTCTTTGCAAAGGTACACTACACTCAAGCCCACTGTAGCTAGTCTCAGGGCATGCTAAAACCCCCACACACCAAGGTAAAATACTCTAAGTTAATAAGAAGTGTCCAAATTGATGGCGTCCATTTGCCATAAGGTCAAGGTGTGGTTTGGGTCTTCCTGAGGTCCAATCAACTCAGGACCAGCTTAGCTGGTCTCAGGGTGTGCTTAAACACTCACACAGTAAAGTGCAAGGCTGTACTTTGAAAGGAAGTGTCCAATTTGGTGATGTCAGTTCAGGAAGCATTAATGTTTCCTGAATTGACGTCTATTTAGGAAGCGTTTCTGTTTCCCAAATTGACATTGCGGTTCTGGTCTTTGCAAAGGTACACTACACTCAAGCCCACTGTAGCTAGTCTCAGGGCATGCTAAAACCCCCACACACCAAGGTAAAATACTCTAAGTTAATAAGAAGTGTCCAAATTGATGGCGTCCATTTGCCATAAGGTCAAGGTGTGGTTTGGGTCTTCCTGAGGTCCAATCAACTCAGGACCAGCTTAGCTGGTCTCAGGGTGTGCTTAAACACTCACACAGTAAAGTGCAAGGCTGTACTTTGAAAGGAAGTGTCCAATTTGGTGATGTCAGTTCAGGAAGCATTAATGTTTCCTGAATTGACGTCTATTTAGGAAGCGTTTCTGTTTCCCAAATTGACATTGCGGTTCTGGTCTTTGCAAAGGTACACTACACTCAAGCCCACTGTAGCTAGTCTCAGGGCATGCTAAAACCCCCACACACCAAGGTAAAATACTCTAAGTTAATAAGAAGTGTCCAAATTGATGGCGTCCATTTGCCATATGGTCAAGGTGGGGTTTGGGTACTTCCTGATGCCCAATCAACTCAGGACCAGCTTAGCTGGTCTCAGGGTGTGCTTAAACACTCACACAGTAAAGTGCAAGGCTGTACTTTGAAAGGAAGTGTCCAATTTGGTGATGTCAGTTCAGGAAGCATTAATGTTTCCTGAATTGACGTCTATTTAGGAAGCGTTTCTGTTTCCCAAATTGACATTGCGGTTCTGGTCTTTGCAAAGGTACACTACACTCAAGCCCACTGTAGCTAGTCTCAGGGCATGCTAAAACCCCCACACACCAAGGTAAAATACTCTAAGTTAATAAGAAGTGTCCAAATTGATGGCGTCCATTTGCCATAAGGTCAAGGTGTGGTTTGGGTCTTCCTGAGGTCCAATCAACTCAGGACCAGCTTAGCTGGTCTCAGGGTGTGCTTAAACACTCACACAGTAAAGTGCAAGGCTGTACTTTGAAAGGAAGTGTCCAATTTGGTGATGTCAGTTCAGGAAGCATTAATGTTTCCTGAATTGACGTCTATTTAGGAAGCGTTTCTGTTTCCCAAATTGACATTGCGGTTCTGGTCTTTGCAAAGGTACACTACACTCAAGCCCACTGTAGCTAGTCTCAGGGCATGCTAAAACCCCCACACACCAAGGTAAAATACTCTAAGTTAATAAGAAGTGTCCAAATTGATGGCGTCCATTTGCCATAAGGTCAAGGTGTGGTTTGGGTCTTCCTGAGGTCCAATCAACTCAGGACCAGCGTAGCTGGTCTCAGGGTGTGCTTAAACACTCACACAGTAAAGTGCAAGGCTGTACTTTGAAAGGAAGTGTCCAATTTGGTGATGTCAGTTCAGGAAGCATTAATGTTTCCTGAATTGACGTCTATTTAGGAAGCGTTTCTGTTTCCCAAATTGACATTGCGGTTCTGGTCTTTGCAAAGGTACACTACACTCAAGCCCACTGTAGCTAGTCTCAGGGCATGCTAAAACCCCCACACACCAAGGTAAAATACTCTAAGTTAATAAGAAGTGTCCAAATTGATGGCGTCCATTTGCCATAAGGTCAAGGTGTGGTTTGGGTCTTCCTGAGGTCCAATCAACTCAGGACCAGCTTAGCTGGTCTCAGGGTGTGCTTAAACACTCACACAGTAAAGTGCAAGGCTGTACTTTGAAAGGAAGTGTCCAATTTGGTGATGTCAGTTCAGGAAGCATTAATGTTTCCTGAATTGACGTCTATTTAGGAAGCGTTTCTGTTTCCCAAATTGACATTGCGGTTCTGGTCTTTGCAAAGGTACACTACACTCAAGCCCACTGTAGCTAGTCTCAGGGCATGCTAAAACCCCCACACACCAAGGTAAAATACTCTAAGTTAATAAGAAGTGTCCAAATTGATGGCGTCCATTTGCCATAAGGTCAAGGTGTGGTTTGGGTCTTCCTGAGGTCCAATCAACTCAGGACCAGCTTAGCTGGTCTCAGGGTGTGCTTAAACACTCACACAGTAAAGTGCAAGGCTGTACTTTGAAAGGAAGTGTCCAATTTGGTGATGTCAGTTCAGGAAGCATTAATGTTTCCTGAATTGACGTCTATTTAGGAAGCGTTTCTGTTTCCCAAATTGACATTGCGGTTCTGGTCTTTGCAAAGGTACACTACACTCAAGCCCACTGTAGCTAGTCTCAGGGCATGCTAAAACCCCCACACACCAAGGTAAAATACTCTAAGTTAATAAGAAGTGTCCAAATTGATGGCGTCCATTTGCCATAAGGTCAAGGTGTGGTTTGGGTCTTCCTGAGGTCCAATCAACTCAGGACCAGCTTAGCTGGTCTCAGGGTGTGCTTAAACACTCACACAGTAAAGTGCAAGGCTGTACTTTGAAAGGAAGTGTCCAATTTGGTGATGTCGGTTCAGGAAGCATTAATGTTTCCTGAATTGACGTCTATTTAGGAAGCGTTTCTGTTTCCCAAATTGACATTGGGGTTCTGGTCTTTGCAAAGGTACACTACACTCAAGCCCACTGTAGCTAGTCTCAGGGCATGCTAAAACCCCCACACACCAAGGTAAAATACTCTAAGTTAATAAGAAGTGTCCAAATTGATGGCGTCCATTTGCCATAAGGTCAAGGTGTGGTTTGGGTCTTCCTGAGGTCCAATCAACTCAGGACCAGCTTAGCTGGTCTCAGGGTGTGCTTAAACACTCACACAGTAAAGTGCAAGGCTGTACTTTGAAAGGAAGTGTCCAATTTGGTGATGTCAGTTCAGGAAGCATTAATGTTTCCTGAATTGACGTCTATTTAGGAAGCGTTTCTGTTTCCCAAATTGACATTGCGGTTCTGGTCTTTGCAAAGGTACACTACACTCAAGCCCACTGTAGCTAGTCTCAGGGCATGCTAAAACCCCCACACACCAAGGTAAAATACTCTAAGTTAATAAGAAGTGTCCAAATTGATGGCGTCCATTTGCCATAAGGTCAAGGTGTGGTTTGGGTCTTCCTGAGGTCCAATCAACTCAGGACCAGCTTAGCTGGTCTCAGGGTGTGCTTAAACACTCACACAGTAAAGTGCAAGGCTGTACTTTGAAAGGAAGTGTCCAATTTGGTGATGTCAGTTCAGGAAGCATTAATGTTTCCTGAATTGACGTCTATTTAGGAAGCGTTTCTGTTTCCCAAATTGACATTGCGGTTCTGGTCTTTGCAAAGGTACACTACACTCAAGCCCACTGTAGCTAGTCTCAGGGCATGCTAAAACCCCCACACACCAAGGTAAAATACTCTAAGTTAATAAGAAGTGTCCAAATTGATGGCGTCCATTTGCCATATGGTCAAGGTGGGGTTTGGGTACTTCCTGATGCCCAATCAACTCAGGACCAGCTTAGCTGGTCTCAGGGTGTGCTTAAACACTCACACAGTAAAGTGCAAGGCTGTACTTTGAAAGGAAGTGTCCAATTTGGTGATGTCAGTTCAGGAAGCATTAATGTTTCCTGAATTGACGTCTATTTAGGAAGCGTTTCTGTTTCCCAAATTGACATTGGGGTTCTGGTCTTTGCAAAGGTACACTACACTCAAGCCCACTGTAGCTAGTCTCAGGGCATGCTAAAACCCCCACACACCAAGGTAAAATACTCTAAGTTAATAAGAAGTGTCCAAATTGATGGCGTCCATTTGCCATAAGGTCAAGGTGTGGTTTGGGTCTTCCTGAGGTCCAATCAACTCAGGACCAGCTTAGCTGGTCTCAGGGTGTGCTTAAACACTCACACAGTAAAGTGCAAGGCTGTACTTTGAAAGGAAGTGTCCAATTTGGTGATGTCAGTTCAGGAAGCATTAATGTTTCCTGAATTGACGTCTATTTAGGAAGCGTTTCTGTTTCCCAAATTGACATTGCGGTTCTGGTCTTTGCAAAGGTACACTACACTCAAGCCCACTGTAGCTAGTCTCAGGGCATGCTAAAACCCCCACACACCAAGGTAAAATACTCTAAGTTAATAAGAAGTGTCCAAATTGATGGCGTCCATTTGCCATAAGGTCAAGGTGTGGTTTGGGTCTTCCTGAGGTCCAATCAACTCAGGACCAGCGTAGCTGGTCTCAGGGTGTGCTTAAACACTCACACAGTAAAGTGCAAGGCTGTACTTTGAAAGGAAGTGTCCAATTTGGTGATGTCAGTTCAGGAAGCATTAATGTTTCCTGAATTGACGTCTATTTAGGAAGCGTTTCTGTTTCCCAAATTGACATTGCGGTTCTGGTCTTTGCAAAGGTACACTACACTCAAGCCCACTGTAGCTAGTCTCAGGGCATGCTAAAACCCCCACACACCAAGGTAAAATACTCTAAGTTAATAAGAAGTGTCCAAATTGATGGCGTCCATTTGCCATAAGGTCAAGGTGTGGTTTGGGTCTTCCTGAGGTCCAATCAACTCAGGACCAGCTTAGCTGGTCTCAGGGTGTGCTTAAACACTCACACAGTAAAGTGCAAGGCTGTACTTTGAAAGGAAGTGTCCAATTTGGTGATGTCAGTTCAGGAAGCATTAATGTTTCCTGAATTGACGTCTATTTAGGAAGCGTTTCTGTTTCCCAAATTGACATTGCGGTTCTGGTCTTTGCAAAGGTACACTACACTCAAGCCCACTGTAGCTAGTCTCAGGGCATGCTAAAACCCCCACACACCAAGGTAAAATACTCTAAGTTAATAAGAAGTGTCCAAATTGATGGCGTCCATTTGCCATAAGGTCAAGGTGTGGTTTGGGTCTTCCTGAGGTCCAATCAACTCAGGACCAGCTTAGCTGGTCTCAGGGTGTGCTTAAACACTCACACAGTAAAGTGCAAGGCTGTACTTTGAAAGGAAGTGTCCAATTTGGTGATGTCAGTTCAGGAAGCATTAATGTTTCCTGAATTGACGTCTATTTAGGAAGCGTTTCTGTTTCCCAAATTGACATTGCGGTTCTGGTCTTTGCAAAGGTACACTACACTCAAGCCCACTGTAGCTAGTCTCAGGGCATGCTAAAACCCCCACACACCAAGGTAAAATACTCTAAGTTAATAAGAAGTGTCCAAATTGATGGCGTCCATTTGCCATAAGGTCAAGGTGTGGTTTGGGTCTTCCTGAGGTCCAATCAACTCAGGACCAGCTTAGCTGGTCTCAGGGTGTGCTTAAACACTCACACAGTAAAGTGCAAGGCTGTACTTTGAAAGGAAGTGTCCAATTTGGTGATGTCGGTTCAGGAAGCATTAATGTTTCCTGAATTGACGTCTATTTAGGAAGCGTTTCTGTTTCCCAAATTGACATTGGGGTTCTGGTCTTTGCAAAGGTACACTACACTCAAGCCCACTGTAGCTAGTCTCAGGGCATGCTAAAACCCCCACACACCAAGGTAAAATACTCTAAGTTAATAAGAAGTGTCCAAATTGATGGCGTCCATTTGCCATAAGGTCAAGGTGTGGTTTGGGTCTTCCAGAGGTCCAATCAACTCAGGACCAGCTTAGCTGGTCTCAGGGTGTGCTTAAACACTCACACAGTAAAGTGCAAGGCTGTACTTTGAAAGGAAGTGTCCAATTTGGTGATGTCAGTTCAGGAAGCATTAATGTTTCCTGAATTGACGTCTATTTAGGAAGCGTTTCTGTTTCCCAAATTGACATTGCGGTTCTGGTCTTTGCAAAGGTACACTACACTCAAGCCCACTGTAGCTAGTCTCAGGGCATGCTAAAACCCCCACACACCAAGGTAAAATACTCTAAGTTAATAAGAAGTGTCCAAATTGATGGCGTCCATTTGCCATAAGGTCAAGGTGTGGTTTGGGTCTTCCTGAGGTCCAATCAACTCAGGACCAGCTTAGCTGGTCTCAGGGTGTGCTTAAACACTCACACAGTAAAGTGCAAGGCTGTACTTTGAAAGGAAGTGTCCAATTTGGTGATGTCAGTTCAGGAAGCATTAATGTTTCCTGAATTGACGTCTATTTAGGAAGCGTTTCTGTTTCCCAAATTGACATTGCGGTTCTGGTCTTTGCAAAGGTACACTACACTCAAGCCCACTGTAGCTAGTCTCAGGGCATGCTAAAACCCCCACACACCAAGGTAAAATACTCTAAGTTAATAAGAAGTGTCCAAATTGATGGCGTCCATTTGCCATAAGGTCAAGGTGTGGTTTGGGTCTTCCTGAGGTCCAATCAACTCAGGACCAGCTTAGCTGGTCTCAGGGTGTGCTTAAACACTCACACAGTAAAGTGCAAGGCTGTACTTTGAAAGGAAGTGTCCAATTTGGTGATGTCGGTTCAGGAAGCATTAATGTTTCCTGAATTGACGTCTATTTAGGAAGCGTTTCTGTTTCCCAAATTGACATTGCGGTTCTGGTCTTTGCAAAGGTACACTACACTCAAGCCCACTGTAGCTAGTCTCAGGGCATGCTAAAACCCCCACACACCAAGGTAAAATACTCTAAGTTAATAAGAAGTGTCCAAATTGATGGCGTCCATTTGCCATAAGGTCAAGGTGTGGTTTGGGTCTTCCTGAGGTCCAATCAACTCAGGACCAGCTTAGCTGTTCTCAGGGTGTGCTTAAACACTCACACAGTAAAGTGCAAGGCTGTACTTTGAAAGGAAGTGTCCAATTTGGTGATGTCAGTTCAGGAAGCATTAATGTTTCCTGAATTGACGTCTATTTAGGAAGCGTTTCTGTTTCCCAAATTGACATTGCGGTTCTGGTCTTTGCAAAGGTACACTACACTCAAGCCCACTGTAGCTAGTCTCAGGGCATGCTAAAACCCCCACACACCAAGGTAAAATACTCTAAGTTAATAAGAAGTGTCCAAATTGATGGCGTCCATTTGCCATAAGGTCAAGGTGTGGTTTGGGTCTTCCTGAGGTCCAATCAACTCAGGACCAGCTTAGCTGGTCTCAGGGTGTGCTTAAACACTCACACAGTAAAGTGCAAGGCTGTACTTTGAAAGGAAGTGTCCAATTTGGTGATGTCAGTTCAGGAAGCATTAATGTTTCCTGAATTGACGTCTATTTAGGAAGCGTTTCTGTTTCCCAAATTGACATTGCGGTTCTGGTCTTTGCAAAGGTACACTACACTCAAGCCCACTGTAGCTAGTCTCAGGGCATGCTAAAACCCCCACACACCAAGGTAAAATACTCTAAGTTAATAAGAAGTGTCCAAATTGATGGCGTCCATTTGCCATAAGGTCAAGGTGTGGTTTGGGTCTTCCTGAGGTCCAATCAACTCAGGACCAGCTTAGCTGGTCTCAGGGTGTGCTTAAACACTCACAGTAAAGTGCAAGGCTGTACTTTGAAAGGAAGTGTCCAATTTGGTGATGTCAGTTCAGGAAGCATTAATGTTTCCTGAATTGACGTCTATTTAGGAAGCGTTTCTGTTTCCCAAATTGACATTGCGGTTCTGGTCTTTGCAAAGGTACACTACACTCAAGCCCACTGTAGCTAGTCTCAGGGCATGCTAAAACCCCCACACACCAAGGTAAAATACTCTAAGTTAATAAGAAGTGTCCAAATTGATGGCGTCCATTTGCCATAAGGTCAAGGTGTGGTTTGGGTCTTCCTGAGGTCCAATCAACTCAGGACCAGCTTAGCTGGTCTCAGGGTGTGCTTAAACACTCACACAGTAAAGTGCAAGGCTGTACTTTGAAAGGAAGTGTCCAATTTGGTGATGTCAGTTCAGGAAGCATTAATGTTTCCTGAATTGACGTCTATTTAGGAAGCGTTTCTGTTTCCCAAATTGACATTGCGGTTCTGGTCTTTGCAAAGGTACACTACACTCAAGCCCACTGTAGCTAGTCTCAGGGCATGCTAAAACCCCCACACACCAAGGTAAAATACTCTAAGTTAATAAGAAGTGTCCAAATTGATGGCGTCCATTTGCCATAAGGTCAAGGTGTGGTTTGGGTCTTCCTGAGGTCCAATCAACTCAGGACCAGCTTAGCTGGTCTCAGGGTGTGCTTAAACACTCACACAGTAAAGTGCAAGGCTGTACTTTGAAAGGAAGTGTCCAATTTGGTGATGTCAGTTCAGGAAGCATTAATGTTTCCTGAATTGACGTCTATTTAGGAAGCGTTTCTGTTTCCCAAATTGACATTGCGGTTCTGGTCTTTGCAAAGGTACACTACACTCAAGCCCACTGTAGCTAGTCTCAGGGCATGCTAAAACCCCCACACACCAAGGTAAAATACTCTAAGTTAATAAGAGGTGTCCAAATTGATGGCGTCCATTTGCCATAAGGTCAAGGTGTGGTTTGGGTCTTCCTGTGGTCCAATCAACTCAGGACCAGCTTAGCTGGTCTCAGGGTGTGCTTAAACACTCACACAGTAAAGTGCAAGGCTGTACTTTGAAAGGAAGTGTCCAATTTGGTGATGTCAGTTCAGGAAGCATTAATGTTTCCTGAATTGACGTCTATTTAGGAAGCGTTTCTGTTTCCCAAATTGACATTGCGGTTCTGGTCTTTGCAAAGGTACACTACACTCAAGCCCACTGTAGCTAGTCTCAGGGCATGCTAAAACCCCCACACACCAAGGTAAAATACTCTAAGTTAATAAGAAGTGTCCAAATTGATGGCGTCCATTTGCCATAAGGTCAAGGTGGGGTTTGGGTCTTCCTGAGGTCCAATCAACTCAGGACCAGCTTAGCTGGTCTCAGGGTGTGCTTAAACACTCACACAGTAAAGTGCAAGGCTGTACTTTGAAAGGAAGTGTCCAATTTGGTGATGTCAGTTCAGGAAGCATTAATGTTTCCTGAATTGACGTCTATTTAGGAAGCGTTTCTGTTTCCCAAATTGACATTGCGGTTCTGGTCTTTGCAAAGGTACACTACACTCAAGCCCACTGTAGCTAGTCTCAGGGCATGCTAAAACCCCCACACACCAAGGTAAAATACTCTAAGTTAATAAGAAGTGTCCAAATTGATGGCGTCCATTTGCCATATGGTCAAGGTGGGGTTTGGGTACTTCCTGATGCCCAATCAACTCAGGACCAGCTTAGCTGGTCTCAGGGTGCGCTTAAACACTCACACAGTAAAGTGCAAGGCTGTACTTTGAAAGGAAGTGTCCAATTTGGTGATGTCAGTTCAGGAAGCATTAATGTTTCCTGAATTGACGTCTATTTAGGAAGCGTTTCTGTTTCCCAAATTGACATTGCGGTTCTGGTCTTTGCAAAGGTACACTACACTCAAGCCCACTGTAGCTAGTCTCAGGGCATGCTAAAACCCCCACACACCAAGGTAAAATACTCTAAGTTAATAAGAAGTGTCCAAATTGATGGCGTCCATTTGCCATAAGGTCAAGGTGTGGTTTGGGTCTTCCTGAGGTCCAATCAACTCAGGACCAGCTTAGCTGGTCTCAGGGTGTGCTTAAACACTCACACAGTAAAGTGCAAGGCTGTACTTTGAAAGGAAGTGTCCAATTTGGTGATGTCAGTTCAGGAAGCATTAATGTTTCCTGAATTGACGTCTATTTAGGAAGCGTTTCTGTTTCCCAAATTGACATTGCGGTTCTGGTCTTTGCAAAGGTACACTACACTCAAGCCCACTGTAGCTAGTCTCAGGGCATGCTAAAACCCCCACACACCAAGGTAAAATACTCTAAGTTAATAAGAAGTGTCCAAATTGATGGCGTCCATTTGCCATAAGGTCAAGGTGTGGTTTGGGTCTTCCTGAGGTCCAATCAACTCAGGACCAGCTTAGCTGGTCTCAGGGTGTGCTTAAACACTCACACAGTAAAGTGCAAGGCTGTACTTTGAAAGGAAGTGTCCAATTTGGTGATGTCAGTTCAGGAAGCATTAATGTTTCCTGAATTGACGTCTATTTAGGAAGCGTTTCTGTTTCCCAAATTGACATTGCGGTTCTGGTCTTTGCAAAGGTACACTACACTCAAGCCCACTGTAGCTAGTCTCAGGGCATGCTAAAACCCCCACACACCAAGGTAAAATACTCTAAGTTAATAAGAAGTGTCCAAATTGATGGCGTCCATTTGCCATAAGGTCAAGGTGTGGTTTGGGTCTTCCTGAGGTCCAATCAACTCAGGACCAGCTTAGCTGGTCTCAGGGTGTGCTTAAACACTCACACAGTAAAGTGCAAGGCTGTACTTTGAAAGGAAGTGTCCAATTTGGTGATGTCAGTTCAGGAAGCATTAATGTTTCCTGAATTGACGTCTATTTAGGAAGCGTTTCTGTTTCCCAAATTGACATTGCGGTTCTGGTCTTTGCAAAGGTACACTACACTCAAGCCCACTGTAGCTAGTCTCAGGGCATGCTAAAACCCCCACACACCAAGGTAAAATACTCTAAGTTAATAAGAAGTGTCCAAATTGATGGCGTCCATTTGCCATAAGGTCAAGGTGTGGTTTGGGTCTTCCTGAGGTCCAATCAACTCAGGACCAGCTTAGCTGGTCTCAGGGTGTGCTTAAACACTCACACAGTAAAGTGCAAGGCTGTACTTTGAAAGGAAGTGTCCAATTTGGTGATGTCAGTTCAGGAAGCATTAATGTTTCCTGAATTGACGTCTATTTAGGAAGCGTTTCTGTTTCCCAAATTGACATTGCGGTTCTGGTCTTTGCAAAGGTACACTACACTCAAGCCCACTGTAGCTAGTCTCAGGGCATGCTAAAACCCCCACACACCAAGGTAAAATACTCTAAGTTAATAAGAAGTGTCCAAATTGATGGCGTCCATTTGCCATAAGGTCAAGGTGTGGTTTGGGTCTTCCTGAGGTCCAATCAACTCAGGACCAGCTTAGCTGGTCTCAGGGTGTGCTTAAACACTCACACAGTAAAGTGCAAGGCTGTACTTTGAAAGGAAGTGTCCAATTTGGTGATGTCGGTTCAGGAAGCATTAATGTTTCCTGAATTGACGTCTATTTAGGAAGCGTTTCTGTTTCCCAAATTGACATTGCGGTTCTGGTCTTTGCAAAGGTACACTACACTCAAGCCCACTGTAGCTAGTCTCAGGGCATGCTAAAACCCCCACACACCAAGGTAAAATACTCTAAGTTAATAAGAAGTGTCCAAATTGATGGCGTCCATTTGCCATAAGGTCAAGGTGTGGTTTGGGTCTTCCTGAGGTCCAATCAACTCAGGACCAGCTTAGCTGGTCTCAGGGTGTGCTTAAACACTCACACAGTAAAGTGCAAGGCTGTACTTTGAAAGGAAGTGTCCAATTTGGTGATGTCAGTTCAGGAAGCATTAATGTTTCCTGAATTGACGTCTATTTAGGAAGCGTTTCTGTTTCCCAAATTGACATTGCGGTTCTGGTCTTTGCAAAGGTACACTACACTCAAGCCCACTGTAGCTAGTCTCAGGGCATGCTAAAACCCCCACACACCAAGGTAAAATACTCTAAGTTAATAAGAAGTGTCCAAATTGATGGCGTCCATTTGCCATAAGGTCAAGGTGTGGTTTGGGTCTTCCTGTGGTCCAATCAACTCAGGACCAGCTTAGCTGGTCTCAGGGTGTGCTTAAACACTCACACAGTAAAGTGCAAGGCTGTACTTTGAAAGGAAGTGTCCAATTTGGTGATGTCAGTTCAGGAAGCATTAATGTTTCCTGAATTGACGTCTATTTAGGAAGCGTTTCTGTTTCCCAAATTGACATTGCGGTTCTGGTCTTTGCAAAGGTACACTACACTCAAGCCCACTGTAGCTAGTCTCAGGGCATGCTAAAACCCCCACACACCAAGGTAAAATACTCTAAGTTAATAAGAAGTGTCCAAATTGATGGCGTCCATTTGCCATAAGGTCAAGGTGTGGTTTGGGTCTTCCTGAGGTCCAATCAACTCAGGACCAGCTTAGCTGGTCTCAGGGTGTGCTTAAACACTCACACAGTAAAGTGCAAGGCTGTACTTTGAAAGGAAGTGTCCAATTTGGTGATGTCAGTTCAGGAAGCATTAATGTTTCCTGAATTGACGTCTATTTAGGAAGCGTTTCTGTTTCCCAAATTGACATTGCGGTTCTGGTCTTTGCAAAGGTACACTACACTCAAGCCCACTGTAGCTAGTCTCAGGGCATGCTAAAACCCCCACACACCAAGGTAAAATACTCTAAGTTAATAAGAAGTGTCCAAATTGATGGCGTCCATTTGCCATAAGGTCAAGGTGTGGTTTGGGTCTTCCTGAGGTCCAATCAACTCAGGACCAGCTTAGCTGGTCTCAGGGTGTGCTTAAACACTCACACAGTAAAGTGCAAGGCTGTACTTTGAAAGGAAGTGTCCAATTTGGTGATGTCAGTTCAGGAAGCATTAATGTTTCCTGAATTGACGTCTATTTAGGAAGCGTTTCTGTTTCCCAAATTGACATTGCGGTTCTGGTCTTTGCAAAGGTACACTACACTCAAGCCCACTGTAGCTAGTCTCAGGGCATGCTAAAACCCCCACACACCAAGGTAAAATACTCTAAGTTAATAAGAAGTGTCCAAATTGATGGCGTCCATTTGCCATAAGGTCAAGGTGTGGTTTGGGTCTTCCTGAGGTCCAATCAACTCAGGACCAGCTTAGCTGGTCTCAGGGTGTGCTTAAACACTCACACAGTAAAGTGCAAGGCTGTACTTTGAAAGGAAGTGTCCAATTTGGTGATGTCAGTTCAGGAAGCATTAATGTTTCCTGAATTGACGTCTATTTAGGAAGCGTTTCTGTTTCCCAAATTGACATTGCGGTTCTGGTCTTTGCAAAGGTACACTACACTCAAGCCCACTGTAGCTAGTCTCAGGGCATGCTAAAACCCCCACACACCAAGGTAAAATACTCTAAGTTAATAAGAAGTGTCCAAATTGATGGCGTCCATTTGCCATATGGTCAAGGTGGGGTTTGGGTACTTCCTGATGCCCAATCAACTCAGGACCAGCTTAGCTGGTCTCAGGGTGTGCTTAAACACTCACACAGTAAAGTGCAAGGCTGTACTTTGAAAGGAAGTGTCCAATTTGGTGATGTCAGTTCAGGAAGCATTAATGTTTCCTGAATTGACGTCTATTTAGGAAGCGTTTCTGTTTCCCAAATTGACATTGCGGTTCTGGTCTTTGCAAAGGTACACTACACTCAAGCCCACTGTAGCTAGTCTCAGGGCATGCTAAAACCCCCACACACCAAGGTAAAATACTCTAAGTTAATAAGAAGTGTCCAAATTGATGGCGTCCATTTGCCATAAGGTCAAGGTGTGGTTTGGGTCTTCCTGAGGTCCAATCAACTCAGGACCAGCTTAGCTGGTCTCAGGGTGTGCTTAAACACTCACACAGTAAAGTGCAAGGCTGTACTTTGAAAGGAAGTGTCCAATTTGGTGATGTCAGTTCAGGAAGCATTAATGTTTCCTGAATTGACGTCTATTTAGGAAGCGTTTCTGTTTCCCAAATTGACATTGCGGTTCTGGTCTTTGCAAAGGTACACTACACTCAAGCCCACTGTAGCTAGTCTCAGGGCATGCTAAAACCCCCACACACCAAGGTAAAATACTCTAAGTTAATAAGAAGTGTCCAAATTGATGGCGTCCATTTGCCATAAGGTCAAGGTGTGGTTTGGGTCTTCCTGAGGTCCAATCAACTCAGGACCAGCGTAGCTGGTCTCAGGGTGTGCTTAAACACTCACACAGTAAAGTGCAAGGCTGTACTTTGAAAGGAAGTGTCCAATTTGGTGATGTCAGTTCAGGAAGCATTAATGTTTCCTGAATTGACGTCTATTTAGGAAGCGTTTCTGTTTCCCAAATTGACATTGCGGTTCTGGTCTTTGCAAAGGTACACTACACTCAAGCCCACTGTAGCTAGTCTCAGGGCATGCTAAAACCCCCACACACCAAGGTAAAATACTCTAAGTTAATAAGAAGTGTCCAAATTGATGGCGTCCATTTGCCATAAGGTCAAGGTGTGGTTTGGGTCTTCCTGAGGTCCAATCAACTCAGGACCAGCTTAGCTGGTCTCAGGGTGTGCTTAAACACTCACACAGTAAAGTGCAAGGCTGTACTTTGAAAGGAAGTGTCCAATTTGGTGATGTCAGTTCAGGAAGCATTAATGTTTCCTGAATTGACGTCTATTTAGGAAGCGTTTCTGTTTCCCAAATTGACATTGCGGTTCTGGTCTTTGCAAAGGTACACTACACTCAAGCCCACTGTAGCTAGTCTCAGGGCATGCTAAAACCCCCACACACCAAGGTAAAATACTCTAAGTTAATAAGAAGTGTCCAAATTGATGGCGTCCATTTGCCATAAGGTCAAGGTGTGGTTTGGGTCTTCCTGAGGTCCAATCAACTCAGGACCAGCTTAGCTGGTCTCAGGGTGTGCTTAAACACTCACACAGTAAAGTGCAAGGCTGTACTTTGAAAGGAAGTGTCCAATTTGGTGATGTCAGTTCAGGAAGCATTAATGTTTCCTGAATTGACGTCTATTTAGGAAGCGTTTCTGTTTCCCAAATTGACATTGCGGTTCTGGTCTTTGCAAAGGTACACTACACTCAAGCCCACTGTAGCTAGTCTCAGGGCATGCTAAAACCCCCACACACCAAGGTAAAATACTCTAAGTTAATAAGAAGTGTCCAAATTGATGGCGTCCATTTGCCATAAGGTCAAGGTGTGGTTTGGGTCTTCCTGAGGTCCAATCAACTCAGGACCAGCTTAGCTGGTCTCAGGGTGTGCTTAAACACTCACACAGTAAAGTGCAAGGCTGTACTTTGAAAGGAAGTGTCCAATTTGGTGATGTCGGTTCAGGAAGCATTAATGTTTCCTGAATTGACGTCTATTTAGGAAGCGTTTCTGTTTCCCAAATTGACATTGGGGTTCTGGTCTTTGCAAAGGTACACTACACTCAAGCCCACTGTAGCTAGTCTCAGGGCATGCTAAAACCCCCACACACCAAGGTAAAATACTCTAAGTTAATAAGAAGTGTCCAAATTGATGGCGTCCATTTGCCATAAGGTCAAGGTGTGGTTTGGGTCTTCCTGAGGTCCAATCAACTCAGGACCAGCTTAGCTGGTCTCAGGGTGTGCTTAAACACTCACACAGTAAAGTGCAAGGCTGTACTTTGAAAGGAAGTGTCCAATTTGGTGATGTCAGTTCAGGAAGCATTAATGTTTCCTGAATTGACGTCTATTTAGGAAGCGTTTCTGTTTCCCAAATTGACATTGCGGTTCTGGTCTTTGCAAAGGTACACTACACTCAAGCCCACTGTAGCTAGTCTCAGGGCATGCTAAAACCCCCACACACCAAGGTAAAATACTCTAAGTTAATAAGAAGTGTCCAAATTGATGGCGTCCATTTGCCATAAGGTCAAGGTGTGGTTTGGGTCTTCCTGAGGTCCAATCAACTCAGGACCAGCTTAGCTGGTCTCAGGGTGTGCTTAAACACTCACACAGTAAAGTGCAAGGCTGTACTTTGAAAGGAAGTGTCCAATTTGGTGATGTCAGTTCAGGAAGCATTAATGTTTCCTGAATTGACGTCTATTTAGGAAGCGTTTCTGTTTCCCAAATTGACATTGCGGTTCTGGTCTTTGCAAAGGTACACTACACTCAAGCCCACTGTAGCTAGTCTCAGGGCATGCTAAAACCCCCACACACCAAGGTAAAATACTCTAAGTTAATAAGAAGTGTCCAAATTGATGGCGTCCATTTGCCATATGGTCAAGGTGGGGTTTGGGTACTTCCTGATGCCCAATCAACTCAGGACCAGCTTAGCTGGTCTCAGGGTGTGCTTAAACACTCACACAGTAAAGTGCAAGGCTGTACTTTGAAAGGAAGTGTCCAATTTGGTGATGTCAGTTCAGGAAGCATTAATGTTTCCTGAATTGACGTCTATTTAGGAAGCGTTTCTGTTTCCCAAATTGACATTGGGGTTCTGGTCTTTGCAAAGGTACACTACACTCAAGCCCACTGTAGCTAGTCTCAGGGCATGCTAAAACCCCCACACACCAAGGTAAAATACTCTAAGTTAATAAGAAGTGTCCAAATTGATGGCGTCCATTTGCCATAAGGTCAAGGTGTGGTTTGGGTCTTCCTGAGGTCCAATCAACTCAGGACCAGCTTAGCTGGTCTCAGGGTGTGCTTAAACACTCACACAGTAAAGTGCAAGGCTGTACTTTGAAAGGAAGTGTCCAATTTGGTGATGTCAGTTCAGGAAGCATTAATGTTTCCTGAATTGACGTCTATTTAGGAAGCGTTTCTGTTTCCCAAATTGACATTGCGGTTCTGGTCTTTGCAAAGGTACACTACACTCAAGCCCACTGTAGCTAGTCTCAGGGCATGCTAAAACCCCCACACACCAAGGTAAAATACTCTAAGTTAATAAGAAGTGTCCAAATTGATGGCGTCCATTTGCCATAAGGTCAAGGTGTGGTTTGGGTCTTCCTGAGGTCCAATCAACTCAGGACCAGCGTAGCTGGTCTCAGGGTGTGCTTAAACACTCACACAGTAAAGTGCAAGGCTGTACTTTGAAAGGAAGTGTCCAATTTGGTGATGTCAGTTCAGGAAGCATTAATGTTTCCTGAATTGACGTCTATTTAGGAAGCGTTTCTGTTTCCCAAATTGACATTGCGGTTCTGGTCTTTGCAAAGGTACACTACACTCAAGCCCACTGTAGCTAGTCTCAGGGCATGCTAAAACCCCCACACACCAAGGTAAAATACTCTAAGTTAATAAGAAGTGTCCAAATTGATGGCGTCCATTTGCCATAAGGTCAAGGTGTGGTTTGGGTCTTCCTGAGGTCCAATCAACTCAGGACCAGCTTAGCTGGTCTCAGGGTGTGCTTAAACACTCACACAGTAAAGTGCAAGGCTGTACTTTGAAAGGAAGTGTCCAATTTGGTGATGTCAGTTCAGGAAGCATTAATGTTTCCTGAATTGACGTCTATTTAGGAAGCGTTTCTGTTTCCCAAATTGACATTGCGGTTCTGGTCTTTGCAAAGGTACACTACACTCAAGCCCACTGTAGCTAGTCTCAGGGCATGCTAAAACCCCCACACACCAAGGTAAAATACTCTAAGTTAATAAGAAGTGTCCAAATTGATGGCGTCCATTTGCCATAAGGTCAAGGTGTGGTTTGGGTCTTCCTGAGGTCCAATCAACTCAGGACCAGCTTAGCTGGTCTCAGGGTGTGCTTAAACACTCACACAGTAAAGTGCAAGGCTGTACTTTGAAAGGAAGTGTCCAATTTGGTGATGTCAGTTCAGGAAGCATTAATGTTTCCTGAATTGACGTCTATTTAGGAAGCGTTTCTGTTTCCCAAATTGACATTGCGGTTCTGGTCTTTGCAAAGGTACACTACACTCAAGCCCACTGTAGCTAGTCTCAGGGCATGCTAAAACCCCCACACACCAAGGTAAAATACTCTAAGTTAATAAGAAGTGTCCAAATTGATGGCGTCCATTTGCCATAAGGTCAAGGTGTGGTTTGGGTCTTCCTGAGGTCCAATCAACTCAGGACCAGCTTAGCTGGTCTCAGGGTGTGCTTAAACACTCACACAGTAAAGTGCAAGGCTGTACTTTGAAAGGAAGTGTCCAATTTGGTGATGTCGGTTCAGGAAGCATTAATGTTTCCTGAATTGACGTCTATTTAGGAAGCGTTTCTGTTTCCCAAATTGACATTGGGGTTCTGGTCTTTGCAAAGGTACACTACACTCAAGCCCACTGTAGCTAGTCTCAGGGCATGCTAAAACCCCCACACACCAAGGTAAAATACTCTAAGTTAATAAGAAGTGTCCAAATTGATGGCGTCCATTTGCCATAAGGTCAAGGTGTGGTTTGGGTCTTCCTGAGGTCCAATCAACTCAGGACCAGCTTAGCTGGTCTCAGGGTGTGCTTAAACACTCACACAGTAAAGTGCAAGGCTGTACTTTGAAAGGAAGTGTCCAATTTGGTGATGTCAGTTCAGGAAGCATTAATGTTTCCTGAATTGACGTCTATTTAGGAAGCGTTTCTGTTTCCCAAATTGACATTGCGGTTCTGGTCTTTGCAAAGGTACACTACACTCAAGCCCACTGTAGCTAGTCTCAGGGCATGCTAAAACCCCCACACACCAAGGTAAAATACTCTAAGTTAATAAGAAGTGTCCAAATTGATGGCGTCCATTTGCCATAAGGTCAAGGTGTGGTTTGGGTCTTCCTGAGGTCCAATCAACTCAGGACCAGCTTAGCTGGTCTCAGGGTGTGCTTAAACACTCACACAGTAAAGTGCAAGGCTGTACTTTGAAAGGAAGTGTCCAATTTGGTGATGTCAGTTCAGGAAGCATTAATGTTTCCTGAATTGACGTCTATTTAGGAAGCGTTTCTGTTTCCCAAATTGACATTGCGGTTCTGGTCTTTGCAAAGGTACACTACACTCAAGCCCACTGTAGCTAGTCTCAGGGCATGCTAAAACCCCCACACACCAAGGTAAAATACTCTAAGTTAATAAGAAGTGTCCAAATTGATGGCGTCCATTTGCCATAAGGTCAAGGTGTGGTTTGGGTCTTCCTGAGGTCCAATCAACTCAGGACCAGCTTAGCTGGTCTCAGGGTGTGCTTAAACACTCACACAGTAAAGTGCAAGGCTGTACTTTGAAAGGAAGTGTCCAATTTGGTGATGTCGGTTCAGGAAGCATTAATGTTTCCTGAATTGACGTCTATTTAGGAAGCGTTTCTGTTTCCCAAATTGACATTGCGGTTCTGGTCTTTGCAAAGGTACACTACACTCAAGCCCACTGTAGCTAGTCTCAGGGCATGCTAAAACCCCCACACACCAAGGTAAAATACTCTAAGTTAATAAGAAGTGTCCAAATTGATGGCGTCCATTTGCCATAAGGTCAAGGTGTGGTTTGGGTCTTCCTGAGGTCCAATCAACTCAGGACCAGCTTAGCTGTTCTCAGGGTGTGCTTAAACACTCACACAGTAAAGTGCAAGGCTGTACTTTGAAAGGAAGTGTCCAATTTGGTGATGTCAGTTCAGGAAGCATTAATGTTTCCTGAATTGACGTCTATTTAGGAAGCGTTTCTGTTTCCCAAATTGACATTGCGGTTCTGGTCTTTGCAAAGGTACACTACACTCAAGCCCACTGTAGCTAGTCTCAGGGCATGCTAAAACCCCCACACACCAAGGTAAAATACTCTAAGTTAATAAGAAGTGTCCAAATTGATGGCGTCCATTTGCCATAAGGTCAAGGTGTGGTTTGGGTCTTCCTGAGGTCCAATCAACTCAGGACCAGCTTAGCTGGTCTCAGGGTGTGCTTAAACACTCACACAGTAAAGTGCAAGGCTGTACTTTGAAAGGAAGTGTCCAATTTGGTGATGTCAGTTCAGGAAGCATTAATGTTTCCTGAATTGACGTCTATTTAGGAAGCGTTTCTGTTTCCCAAATTGACATTGCGGTTCTGGTCTTTGCAAAGGTACACTACACTCAAGCCCACTGTAGCTAGTCTCAGGGCATGCTAAAACCCCCACACACCAAGGTAAAATACTCTAAGTTAATAAGAAGTGTCCAAATTGATGGCGTCCATTTGCCATAAGGTCAAGGTGTGGTTTGGGTCTTCCTGAGGTCCAATCAACTCAGGACCAGCTTAGCTGGTCTCAGGGTGTGCTTAAACACTCACAGTAAAGTGCAAGGCTGTACTTTGAAAGGAAGTGTCCAATTTGGTGATGTCAGTTCAGGAAGCATTAATGTTTCCTGAATTGACGTCTATTTAGGAAGCGTTTCTGTTTCCCAAATTGACATTGCGGTTCTGGTCTTTGCAAAGGTACACTACACTCAAGCCCACTGTAGCTAGTCTCAGGGCATGCTAAAACCCCCACACACCAAGGTAAAATACTCTAAGTTAATAAGAAGTGTCCAAATTGATGGCGTCCATTTGCCATAAGGTCAAGGTGTGGTTTGGGTCTTCCTGAGGTCCAATCAACTCAGGACCAGCTTAGCTGGTCTCAGGGTGTGCTTAAACACTCACACAGTAAAGTGCAAGGCTGTACTTTGAAAGGAAGTGTCCAATTTGGTGATGTCAGTTCAGGAAGCATTAATGTTTCCTGAATTGACGTCTATTTAGGAAGCGTTTCTGTTTCCCAAATTGACATTGCGGTTCTGGTCTTTGCAAAGGTACACTACACTCAAGCCCACTGTAGCTAGTCTCAGGGCATGCTAAAACCCCCACACACCAAGGTAAAATACTCTAAGTTAATAAGAAGTGTCCAAATTGATGGCGTCCATTTGCCATAAGGTCAAGGTGTGGTTTGGGTCTTCCTGAGGTCCAATCAACTCAGGACCAGCTTAGCTGGTCTCAGGGTGTGCTTAAACACTCACACAGTAAAGTGCAAGGCTGTACTTTGAAAGGAAGTGTCCAATTTGGTGATGTCAGTTCAGGAAGCATTAATGTTTCCTGAATTGACGTCTATTTAGGAAGCGTTTCTGTTTCCCAAATTGACATTGCGGTTCTGGTCTTTGCAAAGGTACACTACACTCAAGCCCACTGTAGCTAGTCTCAGGGCATGCTAAAACCCCCACACACCAAGGTAAAATACTCTAAGTTAATAAGAAGTGTCCAAATTGATGGCGTCCATTTGCCATAAGGTCAAGGTGTGGTTTGGGTCTTCCTGAGGTCCAATCAACTCAGGACCAGCTTAGCTGGTCTCAGGGTGTGCTTAAACACTCACAGTAAAGTGCAAGGCTGTACTTTGAAAGGAAGTGTCCAATTTGGTGATGTCAGTTCAGGAAGCATTAATGTTTCCTGAATTGACGTCTATTTAGGAAGCGTTTCTGTTTCCCAAATTGACATTGCGGTTCTGGTCTTTGCAAAGGTACACTACACTCAAGCCCACTGTAGCTAGTCTCAGGGCATGCTAAAACCCCCACACACCAAGGTAAAATACTCTAAGTTAATAAGAAGTGTCCAAATTGATGGCGTCCATTTGCCATAAGGTCAAGGTGTGGTTTGGGTCTTCCTGAGGTCCAATCAACTCAGGACCAGCTTAGCTGGTCTCAGGGTGTGCTTAAACACTCACACAGTAAAGTGCAAGGCTGTACTTTGAAAGGAAGTGTCCAATTTGGTGATGTCGGTTCAGGAAGCATTAATGTTTCCTGAATTGACGTCTATTTAGGAAGCGTTTCTGTTTCCCAAATTGACATTGCGGTTCTGGTCTTTGCAAAGGTACACTACACTCAAGCCCACTGTAGCTAGTCTCAGGGCATGCTAAAACCCCCACACACCAAGGTAAAATACTCTAAGTTAATAAGAAGTGTCCAAATTGATGGCGTCCATTTGCCATAAGGTCAAGGTGTGGTTTGGGTCTTCCTGAGGTCCAATCAACTCAGGACCAGCTTAGCTGGTCTCAGGGTGTGCTTAAACACTCACACAGTAAAGTGCAAGGCTGTACTTTGAAAGGAAGTGTCCAATTTGGTGATGTCAGTTCAGGAAGCATTAATGTTTCCTGAATTGACGTCTATTTAGGAAGCGTTTCTGTTTCCCAAATTGACATTGCGGTTCTGGTCTTTGCAAAGGTACACTACACTCAAGCCCACTGTAGCTAGTCTCAGGGCATGCTAAAACCCCCACACACCAAGGTAAAATACTCTAAGTTAATAAGAAGTGTCCAAATTGATGGCGTCCATTTGCCATAAGGTCAAGGTGTGGTTTGGGTCTTCCTGAGGTCCAATCAACTCAGGACCAGCTTAGCTGGTCTCAGGGTGTGCTTAAACACTCACACAGTAAAGTGCAAGGCTGTACTTTGAAAGGAAGTGTCCAATTTGGTGATGTCAGTTCAGGAAGCATTAATGTTTCCTGAATTGACGTCTATTTAGGAAGCGTTTCTGTTTCCCAAATTGACATTGCGGTTCTGGTCTTTGCAAAGGTACACTACACTCAAGCCCACTGTAGCTAGTCTCAGGGCATGCTAAAACCCCCACACACCAAGGTAAAATACTCTAAGTTAATAAGAAGTGTCCAAATTGATGGCGTCCATTTGCCATAAGGTCAAGGTGTGGTTTGGGTCTTCCTGAGGTCCAATCAACTCAGGACCAGCTTAGCTGGTCTCAGGGTGTGCTTAAACACTCACACAGTAAAGTGCAAGGCTGTACTTTGAAAGGAAGTGTCCAATTTGGTGATGTCGGTTCAGGAAGCATTAATGTTTCCTGAATTGACGTCTATTTAGGAAGCGTTTCTGTTTCCCAAATTGACATTGCGGTTCTGGTCTTTGCAAAGGTACACTACACTCAAGCCCACTGTAGCTAGTCTCAGGGCATGCTAAAACCCCCACACACCAAGGTAAAATACTCTAAGTTAATAAGAAGTGTCCAAATTGATGGCGTCCATTTGCCATAAGGTCAAGGTGTGGTTTGGGTCTTCCTGAGGTCCAATCAACTCAGGACCAGCTTAGCTGGTCTCAGGGTGTGCTTAAACACTCACACAGTAAAGTGCAAGGCTGTACTTTGAAAGGAAGTGTCCAATTTGGTGATGTCAGTTCAGGAAGCATTAATGTTTCCTGAATTGACGTCTATTTAGGAAGCGTTTCTGTTTCCCAAATTGACATTGCGGTTCTGGTCTTTGCAAAGGTACACTACACTCAAGCCCACTGTAGCTAGTCTCAGGGCATGCTAAAACCCCCACACACCAAGGTAAAATACTCTAAGTTAATAAGAAGTGTCCAAATTGATGGCGTCCATTTGCCATAAGGTCAAGGTGTGGTTTGGGTCTTCCTGAGGTCCAATCAACTCAGGACCAGCTTAGCTGGTCTCAGGGTGTGCTTAAACACTCACACAGTAAAGTGCAAGGCTGTACTTTGAAAGGAAGTGTCCAATTTGGTGATGTCGGTTCAGGAAGCATTAATGTTTCCTGAATTGACGTCTATTTAGGAAGCGTTTCTGTTTCCCAAATTGACATTGCGGTTCTGGTCTTTGCAAAGGTACACTACACTCAAGCCCACTGTAGCTAGTCTCAGGGCATGCTAAAACCCCCACACACCAAGGTAAAATACTCTAAGTTAATAAGAAGTGTCCAAATTGATGGCGTCCATTTGCCATAAGGTCAAGGTGTGGTTTGGGTCTTCCTGAGGTCCAATCAACTCAGGACCAGCTTAGCTGGTCTCAGGGTGTGCTTAAACACTCACACAGTAAAGTGCAAGGCTGTACTTTGAAAGGAAGTGTCCAATTTGGTGATGTCAGTTCAGGAAGCATTAATGTTTCCTGAATTGACGTCTATTTAGGAAGCGTTTCTGTTTCCCAAATTGACATTGCGGTTCTGGTCTTTGCAAAGGTACACTACACTCAAGCCCACTGTAGCTAGTCTCAGGGCATGCTAAAACCCCCACACACCAAGGTAAAATACTCTAAGTTAATAAGAAGTGTCCAAATTGATGGCGTCCATTTGCCATAAGGTCAAGGTGTGGTTTGGGTCTTCCTGAGGTCCAATCAACTCAGGACCAGCTTAGCTGGTCTCAGGGTGTGCTTAAACACTCACACAGTAAAGTGCAAGGCTGTACTTTGAAAGGAAGTGTCCAATTTGGTGATGTCAGTTCAGGAAGCATTAATGTTTCCTGAATTGACGTCTATTTAGGAAGCGTTTCTGTTTCCCAAATTGACATTGCGGTTCTGGTCTTTGCAAAGGTACACTACACTCAAGCCCACTGTAGCTAGTCTCAGGGCATGCTAAAACCCCCACACACCAAGGTAAAATACTCTAAGTTAATAAGAAGTGTCCAAATTGATGGCGTCCATTTGCCATAAGGTCAAGGTGTGGTTTGGGTCTTCCTGAGGTCCAATCAACTCAGGACCAGCTTAGCTGGTCTCAGGGTGTGCTTAAACACTCACACAGTAAAGTGCAAGGCTGTACTTTGAAAGGAAGTGTCCAATTTGGTGATGTCGGTTCAGGAAGCATTAATGTTTCCTGAATTGACGTCTATTTAGGAAGCGTTTCTGTTTCCCAAATTGACATTGCGGTTCTGGTCTTTGCAAAGGTACACTACACTCAAGCCCACTGTAGCTAGTCTCAGGGCATGCTAAAACCCCCACACACCAAGGTAAAATACTCTAAGTTAATAAGAAGTGTCCAAATTGATGGCGTCCATTTGCCATAAGGTCAAGGTGTGGTTTGGGTCTTCCTGAGGTCCAATCAACTCAGGACCAGCTTAGCTGGTCTCAGGGTGTGCTTAAACACTCACACAGTAAAGTGCAAGGCTGTACTTTGAAAGGAAGTGTCCAATTTGGTGATGTCAGTTCAGGAAGCATTAATGTTTCCTGAATTGACGTCTATTTAGGAAGCGTTTCTGTTTCCCAAATTGACATTGCGGTTCTGGTCTTTGCAAAGGTACACTACACTCAAGCCCACTGTAGCTAGTCTCAGGGCATGCTAAAACCCCCACACACCAAGGTAAAATACTCTAAGTTAATAAGAAGTGTCCAAATTGATGGCGTCCATTTGCCATAAGGTCAAGGTGTGGTTTGGGTCTTCCTGAGGTCCAATCAACTCAGGACCAGCTTAGCTGGTCTCAGGATGTGCTTAAACACTCACACAGTAAAGTGCAAGGCTGTACTTTGAAAGGAAGTGTCCAATTTGGTGATGTCAGTTCAGGAAGCATTAATGTTTCCTGAATTGACGTCTATTTAGGAAGCGTTTCTGTTTCCCAAATTGACATTGCGGTTCTGGTCTTTGCAAAGGTACACTACACTCAAGCCCACTGTAGCTAGTCTCAGGGCATGCTAAAACCCCCACACACCAAGGTAAAATACTCTAAGTTAATAAGAAGTGTCCAAATTGATGGCGTCCATTTGCCATAAGGTCAAGGTGTGGTTTGGGTCTTCCTGAGGTCCAATCAACTCAGGACCAGCTTAGCTGGTCTCAGGGTGTGCTTAAACACTCACACAGTAAAGTGCAAGGCTGTACTTTGAAAGGAAGTGTCCAATTTGGTGATGTCGGTTCAGGAAGCATTAATGTTTCCTGAATTGACGTCTATTTAGGAAGCGTTTCTGTTTCCCAAATTGACATTGCGGTTCTGGTCTTTGCAAAGGTACACTACACTCAAGCCCACTGTAGCTAGTCTCAGGGCATGCTAAAACCCCCACACACCAAGGTAAAATACTCTAAGTTAATAAGAAGTGTCCAAATTGATGGCGTCCATTTGCCATAAGGTCAAGGTGTGGTTTGGGTCTTCCTGAGGTCCAATCAACTCAGGACCAGCTTAGCTGGTCTCAGGGTGTGCTTAAACACTCACACAGTAAAGTGCAAGGCTGTACTTTGAAAGGAAGTGTCCAATTTGGTGATGTCAGTTCAGGAAGCATTAATGTTTCCTGAATTGACGTCTATTTAGGAAGCGTTTCTGTTTCCCAAATTGACATTGCGGTTCTGGTCTTTGCAAAGGTACACTACACTCAAGCCCACTGTAGCTAGTCTCAGGGCATGCTAAAACCCCCACACACCAAGGTAAAATACTCTAAGTTAATAAGAAGTGTCCAAATTGATGGCGTCCATTTGCCATAAGGTCAAGGTGTGGTTTGGGTCTTCCTGAGGTCCAATCAACTCAGGACCAGCTTAGCTGGTCTCAGGGTGTGCTTAAACAGTCACACAGTAAAGTGCAAGGCTGTACTTTGAAAGGAAGTGTCCAATTTGGTGATGTCAGTTCAGGAAGCATTAATGTTTCCTGAATTGACGTCTATTTAGGAAGCGTTTCTGTTTCCCAAATTGACATTGCGGTTCTGGTCTTTGCAAAGGTACACTACACTCAAGCCCACTGTAGCTAGTCTCAGGGCATGCTAAAACCCCCACACACCAAGGTAAAATACTCTAAGTTAATAAGAAGTGTCCAAATTGATGGCGTCCATTTGCCATAAGGTCAAGGTGTGGTTTGGGTCTTCCTGAGGTCCAATCAACTCAGGACCAGCTTAGCTGGTCTCAGGGTGTGCTTAAACACTCACACAGTAAAGTGCAAGGCTGTACTTTGAAAGGAAGTGTCCAATTTGGTGATGTCAGTTCAGGAAGCATTAATGTTTCCTGAATTGACGTCTATTTAGGAAGCGTTTCTGTTTCCCAAATTGACATTGCGGTTCTGGTCTTTGCAAAGGTACACTACACTCAAGCCCACTGTAGCTAGTCTCAGGGCATGCTAAAACCCCCACACACCAAGGTAAAATACTCTAAGTTAATAAGAAGTGTCCAAATTGATGGCGTCCATTTGCCATAAGGTCAAGGTGTGGTTTGGGTCTTCCTGAGGTCCAATCAACTCAGGACCAGCTTAGCTGGTCTCAGGGTGTGCTTAAACAGTCACACAGTAAAGTGCAAGGCTGTACTTTGAAAGGAAGTGTCCAATTTGGTGATGTCAGTTCAGGAAGCATTAATGTTTCCTGAATTGACGTCTATTTAGGAAGCGTTTCTGTTTCCCAAATTGACATTGCGGTTCTGGTCTTTGCAAAGGTACACTACACTCAAGCCCACTGTAGCTAGTCTCAGGGCATGCTAAAACCCCCACACACCAAGGTAAAATACTCTAAGTTAATAAGAAGTGTCCAAATTGATGGCGTCCATTTGCCATAAGGTCAAGGTGTGGTTTGGGTCTTCCTGAGGTCCAATCAACTCAGGACCAGCTTAGCTGGTCTCAGGGTGTGCTTAAACACTCACACAGTAAAGTGCAAGGCTGTACTTTGAAAGGAAGTGTCCAATTTGGTGATGTCAGTTCAGGAAGCATTAATGTTTCCTGAATTGACGTCTATTTAGGAAGCGTTTCTGTTTCCCAAATTGACATTGCGGTTCTGGTCTTTGCAAAGGTACACTACACTCAAGCCCACTGTAGCTAGTCTCAGGGCATGCTAAAACCCCCACACACCAAGGTAAAATACTCTAAGTTAATAAGAAGTGTCCAAATTGATGGCGTCCATTTGCCATAAGGTCAAGGTGTGGTTTGGGTCTTCCTGAGGTCCAATCAACTCAGGACCAGCTTAGCTGGTCTCAGGGTGTGCTTAAACACTCACACAGTAAAGTGCAAGGCTGTACTTTGAAAGGAAGTGTCCAATTTGGTGATGTCAGTTCAGGAAGCATTAATGTTTCCTGAATTGACGTCTATTTAGGAAGCGTTTCTGTTTCCCAAATTGACATTGCGGTTCTGGTCTTTGCAAAGGTACACTACACTCAAGCCCACTGTAGCTAGTCTCAGGGCATGCTAAAACCCCCACACACCAAGGTAAAATACTCTAAGTTAATAAGAAGTGTCCAAATTGATGGCGTCCATTTGCCATAAGGTCAAGGTGTGGTTTGGGTCTTCCTGAGGTCCAATCAACTCAGGACCAGCTTAGCTGGTCTCAGGGTGTGCTTAAACACTCACACAGTAAAGTGCAAGGCTGTACTTTGAAAGGAAGTGTCCAATTTGGTGATGTCAGTTCAGGAAGCATTAATGTTTCCTGAATTGACGTCTATTTAGGAAGCGTTTCTGTTTCCCAAATTGACATTGCGGTTCTGGTCTTTGCAAAGGTACACTACACTCAAGCCCACTGTAGCTAGTCTCAGGGCATGCTAAAACCCCCACACACCAAGGTAAAATACTCTAAGTTAATAAGAAGTGTCCAAATTGATGGCGTCCATTTGCCATATGGTCAAGGTGGGGTTTGGGTACTTCCTGATGTCCAATCAACTCAGGACCAGCTTAGCTGGTCTCAGGGTGTGCTTAAACACTCACACAGTAAAGTGCAAGGCTGTACTTTGAAAGGAAGTGTCCAATTTGGTGATGTCAGTTAAGGAAGCATTAATGTTTCCTGAATTGACGTCAATTTAGGAAGCGTTTCTGTTTCCCGAATTGACATTGCGGTTGACCTTTACAACATTTCATGGTGGTCATGACCTTTCTGCTACAACTAGACACTTGATTCCTTTTCTGCTTTAAAGTTGGCTTCGAGGACAATGTGTGACATGATTTTTGTGCCCATCGGTGCATGGCAAGACACTGACAATGAGCCTCAAAGTTTGCAAGGTCGCCAGGTTTCCCAAAATGACACTGTGTCCATTAGGGAACAGTTTTGTGTACATTAAATATTACATTACAGGACTTTCTGAAGCCTCAGAGATCCCATATTTCACACACAGAGCGGGGACATGGCCTACTACAGTCATGTGAAGTGAAAACTCTCCAAGTCCCTTGGGGAAAAAAGATTGTTTAATTGAGAAATCTAGGCGAAGACAGTGTTAGGCTTATAGCCCGCAACACCCTCTTTCATAGTTGGTCAGATTGGAGTCATTTTTTTTCTGAACATGCGTGAGCTCTGATCTTTTAGTATGTTGTTGCCAGACCCAAGTGGAGTACAGTAGGCTTGGTTTGGACCTGCTGGGACCGAGCATGCCAGTGCCACACAACTGTCATTTTGGGGTACTTTTGCATTGAAAATGTTTTCAATGGGAAATGCTTCTCAAATGGACACCCTTCAAATGATCATATTTCATGTAGAAATTGTCAGAATGGCTTGAAACCTGCACCAAACCCTCAACTCGGAACACAGATTTAGCATGTAGAGCACTGGTTCTGTAAACCCTCTGCATTCCTATATCCTTTCAGGAATGTCCCTAAAGAATGGGACAAGGAGAGCCTTGTAGAGCAGCTTTTGTTATGAAACATATCTCAGATTTGTTTCAGTACATTGATAGTAAGTATCCAATTTGGGATGTCCAGTGTGGTTCTGGGTTTTGCAAAGGTACACTAAACTCAATACCACTGTAGCTGTTCTAAGTGTGTGCTAAAACCCCCTCTCACTAATGTGCATTGCTGTACACCACATGGAAAAAGGTTTCCCCGGTGTAGGATAGGCACCCCCCCATGGACAGTCGATGCTTGCCAAGTTGACCAATGCTTCCCTCGTGGACAGACAATGCTTGCCAAGTGGACCAATGCTTCCCTCGTGGACAGTTGATTGCTTGCCAAGTGGACCAATGCTTCCCTCGTGGACAGTCGATTGCTTCCCAAGTGGACCAATGCTTCCCTCGTGGACAGACGATTGCTTGCCAAGTGGACCAATGCTTCCCTCGTGGACGATTGCTTGCCAAGTGGACCAATGCTTCCCTCGTGGACAGTCGATTGCTTGCCAAGTGGACCAATGCTTCCCTCGTGGACAGACGATTGCTTGCCAAGTGGACCAATGCTTCCCTCGTGGACAGACGATGCTTGCCAAGTGGACGAATGTGTCCCTCGTGGCCAGTCGATTGCTTGCCAAGTGGACCGATGCTTCCCTCGTGGACGATTGCTTGCCAAGTGGACCAATGCTTCCCTCGTGGACAGTTGATTGCTTGCCAAGTGGACCAATGCTTCCCTCGTGGACAGTCGATTGCTTGCCAAGTGGACCAATGCTTCCCTCGTGGACAGTTGATTGCCAAGTGGACCAATGCTTCCCTCGTGGACAGTCGATTGCTTGCCAAGTGGACCAATGCTTCCCTCGTGGACGATTGCTTGCCAAGTGGACCAATGCTTCCCTCGTGGACAGTTGATTGCTTGCCAAGTGGACCAATGCTTCCCTCGTGGACAGTCGATTGCTTGCCAAGTGGACCAATGCCAGGTTTTTGTGTCCACTGGAGTTTCAGGAAATGTTTTGTGTGAATGTTGTGTGCTTTAGTGCACAAACGATGTACAATGTTCATATAATTTAAACAAAGTACTGTTATAAATAACTGAATGAGTAATGGGCTCTTTTTTTGTTCATAGAGCATTGTATAAGATATCTTGGTCGGTTCCCTGTAGTGTCTCAGATGTAGTAGCAGGATGTACGTGCCATATGTGACCGCCGCTGGTAATTTGGTCCTCAACTAGGCATTTTCATTTTTCAGTTTTTTACAGATTATGAAAGTGCAGATTGTAAGCTTTCAAATGAGGTCTCATACATTGAAATCTGAACATATTTGAAGAAGATATGCTTATTTGAATGCTAGTACTGCCAAATCAACTTAGCTGAGAAATCGCCCTCCAAAGTTCTCCAACATTTCACACCTCTGACTGCCAGGTAATGGGCGTGAACAATAGCCTGGTAACCGCACCCCCAGCCACTCCCCCACTGGACGATCTGTCATTATCTGTCAGAGTGGCTGTCAACTTGGGGTATTACCTGAGAGTGGGGTGCTCTCTCACTGATTACCCCACACTCTTTGAGTCAGTATTAATCTTGTGTTGTGAATGCAGTTAAGAACAATATAAGATGAAGTTCAAATTTAACATTCTTTATTGTCAAATACATGATATACATTACAAGCATAAGTAGTAAAGTGTACAAAAAAAGGCAACAGTCTAAGTGTTAAAGTGTACAGTCAGTTGTATAGACGAGGTGCATAGTGTTCATTGTGATCAAGTGCACAACAAAGTAATAAGGTGCATAGTGTTCAATATGATCAAGTGCACAACAAAGTAATAACAAGGTGCATAGTGTTCATTGTGATCAAGTGCACAGCAAAGTAATAACAAGGTGCATAGTGTTCATTGTGATCAAGTGTACAACAAAGTAATAACAGTCCCCAGCTCAATACTCAAGGTAATAACAGTACTCGGCTCAGTATTCAATATTCGAACAATGCAGTCTGTGCAAGTGTGCGCAAGTCTGTGCAAGAGAACACGCAATGCTTCAGTATACAAACAGGAAAAGGCTGTGGCCTTTCTCCTGCAGTGCTGTCCATCCTGATGATCTGCAGTGAATCTACAAGCGGACAGTCTTGTTCTGAGCTGCTGTGGAGTTTGGCGGGGGACATGTGATGTCTCGTCCCTCATCAGAACAGAACTCTCTGATCTTGTTAAAGAGATATGTCTGTCTGGCCATGTCCAGTCCGGGTGGGGCATGCACAGGAAGACCTTCTCTGGGGGGCAGGACATCAGGCTTGCGCAGCAGCTGAAACTCAACTGCTGGTGCATCACGGTGTTCTCTGGCCACAACCATGCCAGGTCTCTCTGCATCAAAACTGCAATAGAATAGAAGGAAGAAAGTACATTAAACTATTGCCCACAGTACTGGCACTCCATATACATAAAATAGTACCAGAAAGTGTTGATTAAATAGACTAGCTAATGCATGATAATTACCTGAAGTGCTGGTAACTCGAAATCTGTGGGAGTGCCCGGAAGTAGGGTTTCAGATGCTCTTGCCAGTTGTAGCTTTCAACAAGCACGGTGCCGTCTTCCAGTCCAACAAGCTGGGGGATGTTGACGTGCTTCACAGGAGAGCTGTCCCTGACGACTCCAGCAATGGCAGACAGAGTGTCCACTCTGGTCTTCCTGAAGCTCTGCTTGACCAGGCCGAAGCACCAGTCAGGGCCAAACTTGGTGTGGCCTGCAATCAGGAAGTGGACGTCCAGCTGCAGGTGAAGCTTGTGCATGGTCCGCCAAGCACAGTACCACAGCACAAAATTGTTCTTGTTTTGTCCACGGCAGTTGTCGCAATGAAGGTCCACGTGTGTTTCTCCAACTCCATAGTTGTTGAAGAAATGATGCACGTAGTTGATGACTGCATTGCTGCCCTTGCTTGAGGCCATCCCTTCGTCGATCAGGTAGTTCACTTGCTTCGGTATTCCCTCACAGCAGACACCAAAAATGCCACACTTACGAGGAGTCAAGAAGTACATGGGTCCTGGCTGAAAAGGGTCAGAAGGGAAGTGAACCTAAGAGACAAAGGAAAAAATAGGAAGAAAAGGAAAAGATGAGATGCATTGAAAATCAAAAACACACATGTAACCCTAACCATACCACATCACATCACAACACACTCATCATAGGATGAACGTATTCTCACCTGTTGTGCAAAATCAAAGCTGTAGTGCATAGTGATCTTCTTGCTGGCTGGTGTGGAGGGGCCAAGGGAGAGCTGCAAATCCTCACAGGTCTTGGCACATGCAGCTTTCATGTCATTGTAGAGTGACCGCTCCTGTAGAACAAGGTTGAGATGCTGCTCCTGCTTCTTCAGCTTGGCTGATTTCACGTTGTCAGGCAGGTTGGCACTTCGGTAAACTTGATAGTTGTTGCTCTGACACAGCCAGCAGAGATCTGTCCGGGGTTTGGTGCTTGCTATGTGAGGGAGCAATGACTTCCACAGCCGTCTGAAGGTGTCCAGAGCCACAACACGGTGTTCTGAAAATAAATAATATTTTATTTGTATGATATTATTGAATTAAATATGTATGTTTTTAACCATAGGATGTCAAAGTATGTATGTATCCAACTTTTACATACCAAGCTTTTCCACAGCATCTTTGTAGAGCCGCCACACTGTAGTTTTGGAGACATTGGATGGCAGCAACTTTGCAGTTAAATCCCTGTGACCAGGGTGTCTGCCAGGCAAGACAATGGCATGGTCTTCAGCGTAGTTGCCGATGAACGTCACAACTCGTTCGATGTCCTCTTTCTTAAGGAAGTAGCGGTTTGTACGTGGACCCTTCTTCCTTTCTCGCACTTGTCCACCATTCTCCTGGTAGTCTTGGGCTATGGCCTGGAGCTTGTTCTTGCTCATGCTGTAACCAAAACAAAAAACAAGGTGTCAGACTAACATACCTCTCATGCTCTCTCATTCTGTTTCTCTCTGTAATAGCTACCTAGCTAGCTAGATATTAGCTGCCTCGCTGGGTAGTTTAGGAACACAGGGCTAGCTCAGCTAACTAGCATGTTAGCTAACGTTAGCTAGCTAGATATTAGCTGCCTTGCTGGGTAGTTTAGGAACACAGGGCTAGCTCAGCTAACTAGCATGTTAGCTAACGTTAGCTAGCTAGATATTAGCTGCCTCGCTGGGTAGTTTAGGAACACAGGGCTAGCTCAGCTAACTAGCATGTTAGCTAACGTTAGCTAGCTAGATATTAGCTGCCTCGCTGGGTAGTTTAGGAACACAGGGCTAGCTCAGCTAACTAGCATGTTAGCTAACGTTAGCTAGCTAGATATTAGCTGCCTCGCTGGGTAGTTTAGGAACACAGGGCTAGCTCAGCTAACTAGCATGTTAGCTAACGTTAGCTAGCTATATATTAGCTGCCTCGCTGGGTAGTTTAGGAACACAGGGCTAGCTCAGCTAACTAGCATGTTAGCTAACGTTAGCTAGCTAGATATTAGCTGCCTCGCTGGGTAGTTTAGGAACGAAGGGACAGCTCAGCTAACTAGCATGTTAGCTAACGTTAGCTAGCTAGCCTTTGTTAGTTAGTGCTAGATTTGTTATGCTAGCTAGACTCAGTCACTTGTTTAGAAATGAGCTACTGCTAAACGACTAACGTAAATGTAAACAGCACAGGTAGTATAAAGATAGCTTACCCTATAGAAAAGCAGAAAGCTTGGCGGCAGACAACCGTCGTGTGAATCTGGTACGTCGTTCGCCGCAACTTTCGCTTGGTAGCAACTTGCTTTGTTGAAACAGTCAGCTCTGTATCACAGTTCAACACGTACAAAACTGCGTGTACGAACGAGTCCTGCTCTCCTGGAGTTCTAGCTGCCATGTTCAGTCTCGACCGGTAAACCAATTCAGGGTTCACTTTGCGAAGGCAAGAGGTAGGAGCCACAGCAGAATTCTCCTTTCGTCTCACTTGGCACTTGCAATCAAAGTTTTTGATCCTGTCCATTTCTTCTGTTTCACAGTCGATGTTCACGGTAACAATATCGATTGCTCGTAAAACTCTTTCCATGTCCTGGATGCCATCCCCCTCTTCTCCATCTTCGTCGACTTCCAGCTCGAGATCAGAAGCATTGTCCTCTTCTTCACTACCACATTCCGAGTTTGTACCATCGTCAACATCCATGTAGTCCTTTAGGTACGAATCCATAAGTTCTCCATTGTCGAATCGTCGAGCGGCGTTGAGCAGATCTTTGTTCAGAGCTTTCGCAAAAGCAGTAGCATCCATGGTTAAACGTGGAACTGAATGTAAACAAACACCTTATATCTTATGGGCAGGGTGGGGGGCGGAGAACCCGGAAGCAATAGCCAATGAAAACAAATCATGCTAATCGATCTGCCCGCCCCCAAGCCCGGCTCGAAATCAGCTAAAAACGAGCTTAGTTTGCAGACTAATTAAACGTATTTCGTGAACCTAAAACTGTTGTCTGTTATAGTAAGTAGGTTCTTCACAACTTCAACTTTGGTAATACACCAAAAAACAAAAAACGAAAAAAAACGTTTTTTTAGTTATTTTGCCCTCTAGCGCATTTCGGGGTTTGCCGAGTTGCGGACCAAATCACCAGCCGCTGTCACATATACAAGCGCAAGCTACTTGTGACTATAGAAAGAAAGAAACTGGGTATGGAAAGCACAAGATTGGAAATGGAATATAAGCGGCACTAATAAAGGTCAAGCTAGAGATAAGAAAGCTGAAACAGGATGAAAGTAAATTCGAACACTAAAATTATTGATTACTAGTTATTTTGAATAACATTGTTTCAATGTATAATGCAATGCATAATATAGTTGAATCAATGTTGATGCAATTCTACATTCTTTCAATGTTGATCATATCGTCATTGAATCAAGGTTGATTCATTGTCGGGATTGATTGAAAATTCAATGTTCTTTCAATGTTGATCATAGCGAGCACTTTCAATGTTATTTTCAATGTCTGACATCAATGTTGATCTCAATCTTCAGCGTGACAATATCTCAATGTTGATTCAATGACTTTTTGCTATCTGGGATTGCTGTTGTACACCGACCTGTGGCGGCTGTACGCGGCTGTTTCTCATGATTGGTTAGGAGTAGGAGGCTGATCTCAGAGTATATTAATGCCACCCTTTGCTACTTGAGGTCCCCCGCTTCATAGCCTCCTAGCCCCCACCACTTTGGAGAAATGTGGCGTTTACCGCCGCCATAGGTCGGTGTACAACCGCAATAGGTTTACATGATAAAATTAAAATTGCTTGAATCAACTCAACCCTCTGCACAGTAACAGTACACCATGGAGACATAAACCTACTGCCATATCAACCTCCTACCCCAAGACACTTTGGAGATATCGACCCGTACACTCACCATGTAAACCTATTGCTGTTGTACACCGACCTGTGGCGGCTGTACGCGGCTGTTTCTCATGATTGGTTGGGAGTAGGAGGCTGATCTCAGAGTATGTTCATGCCACCCTTTGGTACTTGAGGACCCCTGCTTTATAGCCTCCTAGCCCCCACCACTTTGGAGAAATGTGGCACTTACCGCCGCCATAGGTCGGTGTACAACCGCAATAGGTTTACATGATAAAATTAAAATTGCTTGAATCAACTCAACCCTCTGCACAGTAACAGTACACCATGGAGATATAAACCTACTGCCATATCAACCTCCTACCCCAAGACACTTTGGAGATATCGACCCGTACACTCACCATGTAAACCTATTGCTGTTGTACACCGACCTGTGGCGGCTGTACGCGGCTGTTTCTCATGATTGGTTGGGAGTAGGAGGCTGATCTCAGAGTATGTTCATGCCACCCTTTGGTACTTGAGGATTCCGGCTTCATAGCCTCCTAGCCCCCACCACTTTGGAGAAATGTGGCATGTATCTCCGCCATAGGTCGGTGTACAACCGCAATAGGTTTACATGTTAAAATTAAAATTGCTCGGATTGGCTCGAAACCTATGCACAGTAACAGTACACCATAAAGACATGAACATACTGCAATATCAGCCTCCTAGACCAAGAATCTTTGGAGATATTGACCCGTACACTCACCATGTAAACCTATTGCTGTTGTACACCGACCTGTGGCGGCTGTACGCGGCTGTTTCTCATGATTGGTTGGGAGTAGGAGGCTGATCTCAGAGTATGTTCATGCCACCCTTTGGTACTTGAGGACCCCTGCTTTATAGCCTCCTAGCCCCCACCACTTTGGAGAAATGTGGCGTGTACCGCCGCCATAGGTCGGTGTACAACCGCAATAGGTTTACATGTTAAAATTAAAATTGCTCGGATTGGCTCGAAACCTATGCACAGTAACAGTACACCATGGAGACATGAACATACTGCAATATCAGCCTCCTAGACCAAGAATCTTTGGAGATATTGACCCGTACACTCACCATGTAAACCTATTGCTGTTGTACACCCACCTGTGGCGGCTGTACGCGGCTGTTTCTCATGATTGGTTGGGAGTAGGAGGCTGATCTCAGAGTATGTTCATGCCACCCTTTGGTACTTGAGGATTCCGGCTTCATAGCCTCCTAGCCCCCACCACTTTGGAGAAATGTGGCACTTACCGCCGCCATAGGTCGGTGTACAACCGCAATAGGTTTACATGATAAAATTAAAATTGCTTGAATCAACTCAACCCTCTGCACAGTAACAGTACACCATGGAGATATAAACCTACTGCCATATCAACCTCCTACCCCAAGACACTTTGGAGATATCGACCCGTACACTCACCATGTAAACCTATTGCTGTTGTACACCGACCTGTGGTGGCTGTACGCGGCTCTTTCTCATGATTGGTTGGGAGTAGGAGGCTGATCTCAGAGTATGTTCATGCCACCCTTTGGTACTTGAGGATTCCGGCTTCATAGCCTCCTAGCCCCCACCACTTTGGAGAAATGTGGCATGTATCTCCGCCATAGGTCGGTGTACAACCGCAATAGGTTTACATGTTAAAATTAAAATTGCTCGGATTGGCTCGAAATCTATGCACAGTAACAGTACACCATGGAGACATGAACATACTGCAATATCAGCCTCCTAGACCAAGAATCTTTGGAGATATTGACCCGTACACTCACCATGTAAACCTATTGCTGTTGTACACCGACCTGTGGCGGCTGTACGCGGCTGTTTCTCATGATTGGTTGGGAGTAGGAGGCTGATCTCAGAGTATGTTCATGCCACCCTTTGGTACTTGAGGATTCCGGCTTCATAGCCTCCTAGCCCCCACCACTTTGGAGAAATGTGGCATGTATCTCCGCCATAGGTCGGTGTACAACCGCAATAGGTTTACATGTTAAAATTAAAATTGCTCGGATTGGCTCGAAATCTATGCACAGTAACAGTACACCATGGAGACATGAACATACTGCAATATCAGCCTCCTAGACCAAGAATCTTTGGAGATATTGACCCGTACACTCACCATGTAAACCTATTGCTGTTGTACACCGACCTGTGGCGGCTGTACGCGGCTGTTTCTCATGATTGGTTGGGAGTAGGAGGCTGATCTCAGAGTATGTTCATGCCACCCTTTGGTACTTGAGGACCCCTGCTTTATAGCCTCCTAGCCCCCACCACTTTGGAGAAATGTGGCGTGTACCGCCGCCATAGGTCGGTGTACAACCGCAATAGGTTTACATGTTAAAATTAAAATTGCTCGGATTGGCTCGAAACCTATGCACAGTAACAGTACACCATGGAGACATGAACATACTGCAATATCAGACTCCTAGACCAAGAATCTTTGGAGATATTGACCCGTACACTCACCATGTAAACCTATTGCTGTTGTACACCCACCTGTGGCGGCTGTACGCGGCTGTTTCTCATGATTGGTTGGGAGTAGGAGGCTGATCTCAGAGTATGTTCATGCCACCCTTTGGTACTTGAGGACCCCCGCTTTATAGCCTCCTAGCCCCCACCACTTTGGAGAAATGTGGCGTGTTCCACCGCCATAGGTCGGTGTACAACCGCAATAGGTTTACATGTTACAATTAAGATTGCTCGGATTGGCTCGAAACCTATGCACAGTAACAGTACACCATGGAGACATGAACATACTGCAATATCAGCCTCCTAGACCAAGAATCTTTGGAGATATTGACCCGTACACTCACCATGTAAACCTATTGCTGTTGTACACCGACCTGTAACGGCTGTACGCGGCTGTTTCTCATGATTGGTTGGGAGTAGGAGGCTGATCTCAGAGTATATTAATGCCACCCTTTGCTACTTGAGGTCCCCCGCTTCATAGCCTCCTAGCCCCCACCACTTTGGAGAAATGTGGCGTTTACCGCCGCCATAGGTCGGTGTACAACCGCAATAGGTTTACATGATAAAATTAAAATTGCTTGAATCAACTCAACCCTCTGCACAGTAACAGTACACCATGGAGACATAAACCTACTGCCATATCAACCTCCTACCCCAAGACACTTTGGAGATATCGACCCGTACACTCACTATGTAAACCTATTGCTGTTGTACACCGACCTGTGGCGGCTGTACGCGGCTGTTTCTCATGATTGGTTGGGAGTAGGAGGCTGATCTCAGAGTATGTTCATGCCACCCTTTGGTACTTGAGGACCCCTGCTTTATAGCCTCCTAGCCCCCACCACTTTGGAGAAATGTGGCATGTACCGCCGCCATAGGTCGGTGTACAACCGCAATAGGTTTACATGTTAAAATTAAAATTGCTCGGATTGGCTCGAAACCTATGCACAGTAACAGTACACCATGGAGACATGAACATACTGCAATATCAGCCTCCTAGACCAAGAATCTTTGGAGATATTGACCCGTACACTCACCATGTAAACCTATTGCTGTTGTACACCCACCTGTGGCGGCTGTACGCGGCTGTTTCTCATGATTAGTTGGGAGTAGGAGGCTGATCTCAGAGTATGTTCATGCCACTCTTTGGTACTTGAGGACCCCCGCTTTATAGCCTCCTAGCCCCCACCACTTTGGAGAAATGTGGCGTGTACCGCCGCCATAGGTCGGTGTACAACCGCAATAGGTTTACATGTTAAAATAAAATTGCTCGGATTGGCTCGAAACCTATGCACAGTAACAGTACACCATGGAGACATGAACATACTGCAATATCAGCCTCCTAGACCAAGAATCTTTGGAGATATTGACCCGTACACTCACCATGTAAACCTATTGCTGTTGTACACCCACCTGTGGCGGCTGTACGCGGCTGTTTCTCATGATTAGTTGGGAGTAGGAGGCTGATCTCAGAGTATGTTCATGCCACCCTTTGGTACTTGAGGACCCCCGCTTCATAGCCTCCTAGCCCCCACCACTTTGGAGAAATGTGGCACTTACCGCCGCCATAGGTCGGTGTACAACCGCAATAGGTTTACATGATAAAATTAAAATTGCTTGAATCAACTCAACCCTCTGCACAGTAACAGTACACCATGGAGATATAAACCTACTGCCATATCAACCTCCTACCCCAAGACACTTTGGAGATATCGACCCGTACACTCACCATGTAAACCTATTGCTGTTGTACACCGACCTGTGGTGGCTGTACGCGGCTGTTTCTCATGATTGGTTGGGAGTAGGAGGCTGATCTCAGAGTATGTTCATGCCACCCTTTGGTACTTGAGGACCCCTGCTTTATAGCCTCCTAGCCCCCACCACTTTGGAGAAATGTGGCGTGTACCGCCGCCATAGGTCGGTGTACAACCGCAATAGGTTTACATGTTAAAATTAAAATTGCTCGGATTGGCTCGAAACCTATGCACAGTAACAGTACACCATGGAGACATGAACATTCTGCAATATCAGCCTCCTAGACCAAGAATCTTTGGAGATATTGACCCGTACACTCACCATGTAAACCTATTGCTGTTGTACACCCACCTGTGGCGGCTGTACGCGGCTGTTTCTCATGATTGGTTGGGAGTAGGAGGCTGATCTCAGAGTATGTTCATGCCACCCTTTGGTACTTGAGGACCCCCGCTTTATAGCCTCCTAGCCCCCACCACTTTGGAGAAATGTGGCGTGTACCGCCGCCATAGGTCGGTGTACAACCGCAATAGGTTTACATGTTAAAATAAAAATTGCTCGGATTGGCTCGAAACCTATGCACAGTAACTGTACACCATGAAGACATGAACATACTGCAATATCAGCCTCCTAGACCAATAATCTTTGGAGATATTGACCCGTACACTAACCATGTAAACCTATTGCTGTTGTACACCGACCTGTGGCGGCTGTACGCGGCTGTTTCTCATGATTGGTTGGGAGTAGGAGGCTGATCTCAGAGTATGTTCATGCCACCCTTTGGTACTTGAGGATTCCCGCTTTATAGCCTCCTAGCCCCCACCACTTTGGAGAAATGTGGCGTGTACCGCCGCCATAGGTCGGTGTACAACAGCAATAAGTTTACATGTTAAAATTAAAATTGCTCGGATTGGCTCGAAACCTATGCACAGTAACAGTCCACCATGGAGACATGAACATACAGCAATATCAGCCTCCTAGACCAAGAATCCTTGGAGATATTGACCCGTACACTCACCATGTAAACCTATTGCTGTTGTACACCGACCTGTGGCGGCTGTACGGTTGGGAGTAGGAGGCTGATCTCAGAGTATGTTAATGCCACCCTTTGGTACTTGAGGACCCCCGCTTTATAGCCTCCTAGCCCCCACCACTTTGGAGAAATGTGGCGTGTTCCACCGCCATAGGTCGGTGTACAACCGCAATAGGTTTACATGTTACAATTAAAATTGCTCGGATTGGCTCGAAACCTATGCACAGTAACAGTACACCATGGAGACATGAACATACTGCAATATCAGCCTCCTAGACCAAGAATCTTTGGAGATATTGACCCGTACACTCACCATGTAAACCTATTGCTGTTGTACACCCACCTGTGGCGGCTGTACGCGGCTGTTTCTCATGATTGGTTGGGAGTAGGAGGCTGATCTCAGAGTATGTTCATGCCACCCTTTGGTACTTGAGGACCCCCGCTTTATAGCCTCCTAGCCCCCACCACTTTGGAGAAATGTGGCGTGTACCACCGCCATAGGTCGGTGTACAACCGCAATAGGTTTACATGTTAAAATAAAATTGCTCGGATTGGCTCGAAACCTATGCACAGTAACAGTACACCATGGAGACATGAACATACTGCAATATCAGCCTCCTAGACCAAGAATCTTTGGAGATATTGACCCGTACACTCACCATGTAAACCTATTGCTGTTGTACACCCACCTGTGGCGGCTGTACGCGGCTGTTTCTCATGATTAGTTGGGAGTAGGAGGCTGATCTCAGAGTATGTTCATGCCACCCTTTGGTACTTGAGGACCCCCGCTTCATAGCCTCCTAGCCCCCACCACTTTGGAGAAATGTGGCACTTACCGCCGCCATAGGTCGGTGTACAACCGCAATAGGTTTACATGATAAAATTAAAATTGCTTGAATCAACTCAACCCTCTGCACAGTAACAGTACACCATGGAGATATAAACCTACTGCCATATCAACCTCCTACCCCAAGACACTTTGGAGATATCGACCCGTACACTCACCATGTAAACCTATTGCTGTTGTACACCGACCTGTGGTGGCTGTACGCGGCTGTTTCTCATGATTGGTTGGGAGTAGGAGGCTGATCTCAGAGTATGTTCATGCCACCCTTTGGTACTTGAGGACCCCTGCTTTATAGCCTCCTAGCCCCCACCACTTTGGAGAAATGTGGCGTGTACCGCCGCCATAGGTCGGTGTACAACCGCAATAGGTTTACATGTTAAAATTAAAATTGCTCGGATTGGCTCGAAACCTATGCACAGTAACAGTACACCATGGAGACATGAACATTCTGCAATATCAGCCTCCTAGACCAAGAATCTTTGGAGATATTGACCCGTACACTCACCATGTAAACCTATTGCTGTTGTACACCCACCTGTGGCGGCTGTACGCGGCTGTTTCTCATGATTGGTTGGGAGTAGGAGGCTGATCTCAGAGTATGTTCATGCCACCCTTTGGTACTTGAGGACCCCCGCTTTATAGCCTCCTAGCCCCCACCACTTTGGAGAAATGTGGCGTGTACCGCCGCCATAGGTCGGTGTACAACCGCAATAGGTTTACATGTTAAAATAAAAATTGCTCGGATTGGCTCGAAACCTATGCACAGTAACTGTACACCATGAAGACATGAACATACTGCAATATCAGCCTCCTAGACCAATAATCTTTGGAGATATTGACCCGTACACTAACCATGTAAACCTATTGCTGTTGTACACCGACCTGTGGCGGCTGTACGCGGCTGTTTCTCATGATTGGTTGGGAGTAGGAGGCTGATCTCAGAGTATGTTCATGCCACCCTTTGGTACTTGAGGATTCCCGCTTTATAGCCTCCTAGCCCCCACCACTTTGGAGAAATGTGGCGTGTACCGCCGCCATAGGTCGGTGTACAACAGCAATAAGTTTACATGTTAAAATTAAAATTGCTCGGATTGGCTCGAAACCTATGCACAGTAACAGTCCACCATGGAGACATGAACATACAGCAATATCAGCCTCCTAGACCAAGAATCCTTGGAGATATTGACCCGTACACTCACCATGTAAACCTATTGCTGTTGTACACCGACCTGTGGCGGCTGTACGGTTGGGAGTAGGAGGCTGATCTCAGAGTATGTTCATGCCACCCTTTGGTACTTGAGGACCCCCGCTTTATAGCCTCCTAGCCCCCACCACTTTGGAGAAATGTGGCGTGTTCCACCGCCATAGGTCGGTGTACAACCGCAATAGGTTTACATGTTACAATTAAAATTGCTCGGATTGGCTCGAAACCTATGCACAGTAACAGTACACCATGGAGACATGAACATACTGCAATATCAGCCTCCTAGACCAAGAATCTTTGGAGATATTGACCCGTACACTCACCATGTAAACCTATTGCTGTTGTACACCCACCTGTGGCGGCTGTACGCGGCTGTTTCTCATGATTGGTTGGGAGTAGGAGGCTGATCTCAGAGTATGTTCATGCCACCCTTTGGTACTTGAGGACCCCCGCTTTATAGCCTCCTAGCCCCCACCACTTTGGAGAAATGTGGCGTGTACCGCCGCCATAGGTCGGTGTACAACCGCAATAGGTTTACATGTTAAAATAAAAATTGCTCGGATTGGCTCGAAACCTATGCACAGTAACTGTACACCATGAAGACATGAACATACTGCAATATCAGCCTCCTAGACCAATAATCTTTGGAGATATTGACCCGTACACTAACCATGTAAACCTCTTGCTGATGTACACCGACCTGTGGCGGCTGTACGCGGCTGTTTCTCATGATTGGTTGGGAGTAGGAGGCTGATCTCAGAGTATGTTCATGCCACCCTTTGGTACTTGAGGATTCCCGCTTTATAGCCTCCTAGCCCCCACCACTTTGAAGAAATGTGGCGTGTACCGCCGCCATAGGTCGGTGTACAACCGCAATAAGTTTACATGTTAAAATTAAAATTGCTCGGATTGGCTCGAAACCTATGCACAGTAACAGTCCACCATGGAGACATGAACATACTGCAATATCAGCCTCCTAGACCAAGAATCCTTGGAGATATTAACCCGTACACTCACCATGTAAACCTATTGCTGTTGTACACCGACCTGTAACGGCTGTACGCGGCTGTTTCTCATGATTGGTTGGGAGTAGGAGGCTGATCTCAGAGTATATTAATGCCACCCTTTGCTACTTGAGGTCCCCCGCTTCATAGCCTCCTAGCCCCCACCACTTTGGAGAAATGTGGCGTTTACCGCCGCCATAGGTCGGTGTACAACCGCAATAGGTTTACATGATAAAATTAAAATTGCTTGAATCAACTCAACCCTCTGCACAGTAACAGTACACCATGGAGACATAAACCTACTGCCATATCAACCTCCTACCCCAAGACACTTTGGAGATATCGACCCGTACACTCACTATGTAAACCTATTGCTGTTGTACACCGACCTGTGGCGGCTGTACGCGGCTGTTTCTCATGATTGGTTGGGAGTAGGAGGCTGATCTCAGAGTATGTTTATGCCACCCTTTGGTACTTGAGGACCCCTGCTTTATAGCCTCCTAGCCCCCACCACTTTGGAGAAATGTGGCATGTACCGCCGCCATAGGTCGGTGTACAACCGCAATAGGTTTACATGTTAAAATTAAAATTGCTCGGATTGGCTCGAAACCTATGCACAGTAACAGTACACCATGGAGACATGAACATACTGCAATATCAGCCTCCTAGACCAAGATTCTTTGGAGATATTGACCCGTACACTCACCATGTAAACCTATTGCTGTTGTACACCCACCTGTGGCGGCTGTACGCGGCTGTTTCTCATGATTAGTTGGGAGTAGGAGGCTGATCTCAGAGTATGTTCATGCCACCCTTTGGTACTTGAGGACCCCCGCTTCATAGCCTCCTAGCCCCCACCACTTTGGAGAAATGTGGCACTTACCGCCGCCATAGGTCGGTGTACAACCGCAATAGGTTTACATGATAAAATTAAAATTGCTTGAATCAACTCAACCCTCTGCACAGTAACAGTACACCATGGAGATATAAACCTACTGCCATATCAACCTCCTACCCCAAGACACTTTGGAGATATCGACCCGTACACTCACCATGTAAACCTATTGCTGTTGTACACCGACCTGTGGTGGCTGTACGCGGCTGTTTCTCATGATTGGTTGGGAGTAGGAGGCTGATCTCAGAGTATGTTCATGCCACCCTTTGGTACTTGAGGATTCCGGCTTCATAGCCTCCTAGCCCCCACCACTTTGGAGAAATGTGGCATGTATCTCCGCCATAGGTCGGTGTACAACCGCAATAGGTTTACATGTTAAAATTAAAATTGCTCGGATTGGCTCGAAATCTATGCACAGTAACAGTACACCATGGAGACATGAACATACTGCAATATCAGCCTCCTAGACCAAGAATCTTTGGAGATATTGACCCGTACACTCACCATGTAAACCTATTGCTGTTGTACACCGACCTGTGGCGGCTGTACGCGGCTGTTTCTCATGATTGGTTGGGAGTAGGAGGCTGATCTCAGAGTATGTTCATGCCACCCTTTGGTACTTGAGGATTCCGGCTTCATAGCCTCCTAGCCCCCACCACTTTGGAGAAATGTGGCATGTATCTCCGCCATAGGTCGGTGTACAACCGCAATAGGTTTACATGTTAAAATTAAAATTGCTCGGATTGGCTCGAAATCTATGCACAGTAACAGTACACCATGGAGACATGAACATACTGCAATATCAGCCTCCTAGACCAAGAATCTTTGGAGATATTGACCCGTACACTCACCATGTAAACCTATTGCTGTTGTACACCGACCTGTGGCGGCTGTACGCGGCTGTTTCTCATGATTGGTTGGGAGTAGGAGGCTGATCTCAGAGTATGTTCATGCCACCCTTTGGTACTTGAGGACCCCTGCTTTATAGCCTCCTAGCCCCCACCACTTTGGAGAAATGTGGCGTGTACCGCCGCCATAGGTCGGTGTACAACCGCAATAGGTTTACATGTTAAAATTAAAATTGCTCGGATTGGCTCGAAACCTATGCACAGTAACAGTACACCATGGAGACATGAACATACTGCAATATCAGACTCCTAGACCAAGAATCTTTGGAGATATTGACCCGTACACTCACCATGTAAACCTATTGCTGTTGTACACCCACCTGTGGCGGCTGTACGCGGCTGTTTCTCATGATTGGTTGGGAGTAGGAGGCTGATCTCAGAGTATGTTCATGCCACCCTTTGGTACTTGAGGACCCCCGCTTTATAGCCTCCTAGCCCCCACCACTTTGGAGAAATGTGGCGTGTTCCACCGCCATAGGTCGGTGTACAACCGCAATAGGTTTACATGTTACAATTAAGATTGCTCGGATTGGCTCGAAACCTATGCACAGTAACAGTACACCATGGAGACATGAACATACTGCAATATCAGCCTCCTAGACCAAGAATCTTTGGAGATATTGACCCGTACACTCACCATGTAAACCTATTGCTGTTGTACACCGACCTGTAACGGCTGTACGCGGCTGTTTCTCATGATTGGTTGGGAGTAGGAGGCTGATCTCAGAGTATATTAATGCCACCCTTTGCTACTTGAGGTCCCCCGCTTCATAGCCTCCTAGCCCCCACCACTTTGGAGAAATGTGGCGTTTACCGCCGCCATAGGTCGGTGTACAACCGCAATAGGTTTACATGATAAAATTAAAATTGCTTGAATCAACTCAACCCTCTGCACAGTAACAGTACACCATGGAGACATAAACCTACTGCCATATCAACCTCCTACCCCAAGACACTTTGGAGATATCGACCCGTACACTCACTATGTAAACCTATTGCTGTTGTACACCGACCTGTGGCGGCTGTACGCGGCTGTTTCTCATGATTGGTTGGGAGTAGGAGGCTGATCTCAGAGTATGTTCATGCCACCCTTTGGTACTTGAGGACCCCTGCTTTATAGCCTCCTAGCCCCCACCACTTTGGAGAAATGTGGCATGTACCGCCGCCATAGGTCGGTGTACAACCGCAATAGGTTTACATGTTAAAATTAAAATTGCTCGGATTGGCTCGAAACCTATGCACAGTAACAGTACACCATGGAGACATGAACATACTGCAATATCAGCCTCCTAGACCAAGAATCTTTGGAGATATTGACCCGTACACTCACCATGTAAACCTATTGCTGTTGTACACCCACCTGTGGCGGCTGTACGCGGCTGTTTCTCATGATTAGTTGGGAGTAGGAGGCTGATCTCAGAGTATGTTCATGCCACTCTTTGGTACTTGAGGACCCCCGCTTTATAGCCTCCTAGCCCCCACCACTTTGGAGAAATGTGGCGTGTACCGCCGCCATAGGTCGGTGTACAACCGCAATAGGTTTACATGTTAAAATAAAATTGCTCGGATTGGCTCGAAACCTATGCACAGTAACAGTACACCATGGAGACATGAACATACTGCAATATCAGCCTCCTAGACCAAGAATCTTTGGAGATATTGACCCGTACACTCACCATGTAAACCTATTGCTGTTGTACACCCACCTGTGGCGGCTGTACGCGGCTGTTTCTCATGATTAGTTGGGAGTAGGAGGCTGATCTCAGAGTATGTTCATGCCACCCTTTGGTACTTGAGGACCCCCGCTTCATAGCCTCCTAGCCCCCACCACTTTGGAGAAATGTGGCACTTACCGCCGCCATAGGTCGGTGTACAACCGCAATAGGTTTACATGATAAAATTAAAATTGCTTGAATCAACTCAACCCTCTGCACAGTAACAGTACACCATGGAGATATAAACCTACTGCCATATCAACCTCCTACCCCAAGACACTTTGGAGATATCGACCCGTACACTCACCATGTAAACCTATTGCTGTTGTACACCGACCTGTGGTGGCTGTACGCGGCTGTTTCTCATGATTGGTTGGGAGTAGGAGGCTGATCTCAGAGTATGTTCATGCCACCCTTTGGTACTTGAGGACCCCTGCTTTATAGCCTCCTAGCCCCCACCACTTTGGAGAAATGTGGCGTGTACCGCCGCCATAGGTCGGTGTACAACCGCAATAGGTTTACATGTTAAAATTAAAATTGCTCGGATTGGCTCGAAACCTATGCACAGTAACAGTACACCATGGAGACATGAACATTCTGCAATATCAGCCTCCTAGACCAAGAATCTTTGGAGATATTGACCCGTACACTCACCATGTAAACCTATTGCTGTTGTACACCCACCTGTGGCGGCTGTACGCGGCTGTTTCTCATGATTGGTTGGGAGTAGGAGGCTGATCTCAGAGTATGTTCATGCCACCCTTTGGTACTTGAGGACCCCCGCTTTATAGCCTCCTAGCCCCCACCACTTTGGAGAAATGTGGCGTGTACCGCCGCCATAGGTCGGTGTACAACCGCAATAGGTTTACATGTTAAAATAAAAATTGCTCGGATTGGCTCGAAACCTATGCACAGTAACTGTACACCATGAAGACATGAACATACTGCAATATCAGCCTCCTAGACCAATAATCTTTGGAGATATTGACCCGTACACTAACCATGTAAACCTATTGCTGTTGTACACCGACCTGTGGCGGCTGTACGCGGCTGTTTCTCATGATTGGTTGGGAGTAGGAGGCTGATCTCAGAGTATGTTCATGCCACCCTTTGGTACTTGAGGATTCCCGCTTTATAGCCTCCTAGCCCCCACCACTTTGGAGAAATGTGGCGTGTACCGCCGCCATAGGTCGGTGTACAACAGCAATAAGTTTACATGTTAAAATTAAAATTGCTCGGATTGGCTCGAAACCTATGCACAGTAACAGTCCACCATGGAGACATGAACATACAGCAATATCAGCCTCCTAGACCAAGAATCCTTGGAGATATTGACCCGTACACTCACCATGTAAACCTATTGCTGTTGTACACCGACCTGTGGCGGCTGTACGGTTGGGAGTAGGAGGCTGATCTCAGAGTATGTTAATGCCACCCTTTGGTACTTGAGGACCCCCGCTTTATAGCCTCCTAGCCCCCACCACTTTGGAGAAATGTGGCGTGTTCCACCGCCATAGGTCGGTGTACAACCGCAATAGGTTTACATGTTACAATTAAAATTGCTCGGATTGGCTCGAAACCTATGCACAGTAACAGTACACCATGGAGACATGAACATACTGCAATATCAGCCTCCTAGACCAAGAATCTTTGGAGATATTGACCCGTACACTCACCATGTAAACCTATTGCTGTTGTACACCCACCTGTGGCGGCTGTACGCGGCTGTTTCTCATGATTGGTTGGGAGTAGGAGGCTGATCTCAGAGTATGTTCATGCCACCCTTTGGTACTTGAGGACCCCCGCTTTATAGCCTCCTAGCCCCCACCACTTTGGAGAAATGTGGCGTGTACCACCGCCATAGGTCGGTGTACAACCGCAATAGGTTTACATGTTAAAATAAAATTGCTCGGATTGGCTCGAAACCTATGCACAGTAACAGTACACCATGGAGACATGAACATACTGCAATATCAGCCTCCTAGACCAAGAATCTTTGGAGATATTGACCCGTACACTCACCATGTAAACCTATTGCTGTTGTACACCCACCTGTGGCGGCTGTACGCGGCTGTTTCTCATGATTAGTTGGGAGTAGGAGGCTGATCTCAGAGTATGTTCATGCCACCCTTTGGTACTTGAGGACCCCCGCTTCATAGCCTCCTAGCCCCCACCACTTTGGAGAAATGTGGCACTTACCGCCGCCATAGGTCGGTGTACAACCGCAATAGGTTTACATGATAAAATTAAAATTGCTTGAATCAACTCAACCCTCTGCACAGTAACAGTACACCATGGAGATATAAACCTACTGCCATATCAACCTCCTACCCCAAGACACTTTGGAGATATCGACCCGTACACTCACCATGTAAACCTATTGCTGTTGTACACCGACCTGTGGTGGCTGTACGCGGCTGTTTCTCATGATTGGTTGGGAGTAGGAGGCTGATCTCAGAGTATGTTCATGCCACCCTTTGGTACTTGAGGACCCCTGCTTTATAGCCTCCTAGCCCCCACCACTTTGGAGAAATGTGGCGTGTACCGCCGCCATAGGTCGGTGTACAACCGCAATAGGTTTACATGTTAAAATTAAAATTGCTCGGATTGGCTCGAAACCTATGCACAGTAACAGTACACCATGGAGACATGAACATTCTGCAATATCAGCCTCCTAGACCAAGAATCTTTGGAGATATTGACCCGTACACTCACCATGTAAACCTATTGCTGTTGTACACCCACCTGTGGCGGCTGTACGCGGCTGTTTCTCATGATTGGTTGGGAGTAGGAGGCTGATCTCAGAGTATGTTCATGCCACCCTTTGGTACTTGAGGACCCCCGCTTTATAGCCTCCTAGCCCCCACCACTTTGGAGAAATGTGGCGTGTACCGCCGCCATAGGTCGGTGTACAACCGCAATAGGTTTACATGTTAAAATAAAAATTGCTCGGATTGGCTCGAAACCTATGCACAGTAACTGTACACCATGAAGACATGAACATACTGCAATATCAGCCTCCTAGACCAATAATCTTTGGAGATATTGACCCGTACACTAACCATGTAAACCTATTGCTGTTGTACACCGACCTGTGGCGGCTGTACGCGGCTGTTTCTCATGATTGGTTGGGAGTAGGAGGCTGATCTCAGAGTATGTTCATGCCACCCTTTGGTACTTGAGGATTCCCGCTTTATAGCCTCCTAGCCCCCACCACTTTGGAGAAATGTGGCGTGTACCGCCGCCATAGGTCGGTGTACAACAGCAATAAGTTTACATGTTAAAATTAAAATTGCTCGGATTGGCTCGAAACCTATGCACAGTAACAGTCCACCATGGAGACATGAACATACAGCAATATCAGCCTCCTAGACCAAGAATCCTTGGAGATATTGACCCGTACACTCACCATGTAAACCTATTGCTGTTGTACACCGACCTGTGGCGGCTGTACGGTTGGGAGTAGGAGGCTGATCTCAGAGTATGTTCATGCCACCCTTTGGTACTTGAGGACCCCCGCTTTATAGCCTCCTAGCCCCCACCACTTTGGAGAAATGTGGCGTGTTCCACCGCCATAGGTCGGTGTACAACCGCAATAGGTTTACATGTTACAATTAAAATTGCTCGGATTGGCTCGAAACCTATGCACAGTAACAGTACACCATGGAGACATGAACATACTGCAATATCAGCCTCCTAGACCAAGAATCTTTGGAGATATTGACCCGTACACTCACCATGTAAACCTATTGCTGTTGTACACCCACCTGTGGCGGCTGTACGCGGCTGTTTCTCATGATTGGTTGGGAGTAGGAGGCTGATCTCAGAGTATGTTCATGCCACCCTTTGGTACTTGAGGACCCCCGCTTTATAGCCTCCTAGCCCCCACCACTTTGGAGAAATGTGGCGTGTACCGCCGCCATAGGTCGGTGTACAACCGCAATAGGTTTACATGTTAAAATAAAAATTGCTCGGATTGGCTCGAAACCTATGCACAGTAACTGTACACCATGAAGACATGAACATACTGCAATATCAGCCTCCTAGACCAATAATCTTTGGAGATATTGACCCGTACACTAACCATGTAAACCTCTTGCTGATGTACACCGACCTGTGGCGGCTGTACGCGGCTGTTTCTCATGATTGGTTGGGAGTAGGAGGCTGATCTCAGAGTATGTTCATGCCACCCTTTGGTACTTGAGGATTCCCGCTTTATAGCCTCCTAGCCCCCACCACTTTGAAGAAATGTGGCGTGTACCGCCGCCATAGGTCGGTGTACAACCGCAATAAGTTTACATGTTAAAATTAAAATTGCTCGGATTGGCTCGAAACCTATGCACAGTAACAGTCCACCATGGAGACATGAACATACTGCAATATCAGCCTCCTAGACCAAGAATCCTTGGAGATATTAACCCGTACACTCACCATGTAAACCTATTGCTGTTGTACACCGACCTGTAACGGCTGTACGCGGCTGTTTCTCATGATTGGTTGGGAGTAGGAGGCTGATCTCAGAGTATATTAATGCCACCCTTTGCTACTTGAGGTCCCCCGCTTCATAGCCTCCTAGCCCCCACCACTTTGGAGAAATGTGGCGTTTACCGCCGCCATAGGTCGGTGTACAACCGCAATAGGTTTACATGATAAAATTAAAATTGCTTGAATCAACTCAACCCTCTGCACAGTAACAGTACACCATGGAGACATAAACCTACTGCCATATCAACCTCCTACCCCAAGACACTTTGGAGATATCGACCCGTACACTCACTATGTAAACCTATTGCTGTTGTACACCGACCTGTGGCGGCTGTACGCGGCTGTTTCTCATGATTGGTTGGGAGTAGGAGGCTGATCTCAGAGTATGTTTATGCCACCCTTTGGTACTTGAGGACCCCTGCTTTATAGCCTCCTAGCCCCCACCACTTTGGAGAAATGTGGCATGTACCGCCGCCATAGGTCGGTGTACAACCGCAATAGGTTTACATGTTAAAATTAAAATTGCTCGGATTGGCTCGAAACCTATGCACAGTAACAGTACACCATGGAGACATGAACATACTGCAATATCAGCCTCCTAGACCAAGATTCTTTGGAGATATTGACCCGTACACTCACCATGTAAACCTATTGCTGTTGTACACCCACCTGTGGCGGCTGTACGCGGCTGTTTCTCATGATTAGTTGGGAGTAGGAGGCTGATCTCAGAGTATGTTCATGCCACCCTTTGGTACTTGAGGACCCCCGCTTCATAGCCTCCTAGCCCCCACCACTTTGGAGAAATGTGGCACTTACCGCCGCCATAGGTCGGTGTACAACCGCAATAGGTTTACATGATAAAATTAAAATTGCTTGAATCAACTCAACCCTCTGCACAGTAACAGTACACCATGGAGATATAAACCTACTGCCATATCAACCTCCTACCCCAAGACACTTTGGAGATATCGACCCGTACACTCACCATGTAAACCTATTGCTGTTGTACACCGACCTGTGGTGGCTGTACGCGGCTGTTTCTCATGATTGGTTGGGAGTAGGAGGCTGATCTCAGAGTATGTTCATGCCACCCTTTGGTACATGAGGATTCCGGCTTCATAGCCTCCTAGCCCCCACCACTTTGGAGAAATGTGGCATGTATCGCCGCCATAGGTCGGTGTACAACCGCAATAGGTTTACATGTTAAAATTAAAATTGCTCGGATTGGCTCGAAACCTATGCACAGTAACAGTACACCATGGAGACATGAACATACTGCAATATCAGCCTCCTAGACCAAGAATCTTTGGAGATATTGACCCGTACACTCACCATGTAAACCTATTGCTGTTGTACACCGACCTGTGGCGGCTGTACACGGCTGTTTCTCATGATTGGTTGGGAGTAGGAGGCTGATCTCAGAGTATGTTCATGCCACCCTTTGGTACTTGAGGACCCCTGCTTTATAGCCTCCTAGCCCCCACCACTTTGGAGAAATGTGGCGTGTACCGCCGCCATAGGTCGGTGTACAACCGCAATAGGTTTACATGTTAAAATTAAAATTGCTCGGATTGGCTCGAAACCTATGCACGTAACAGTACACCATGGAGACATGAACATTCTGCAATATCAGCCTCCTAGACCAAGAATCTTTGGAGATATTGACCCGTACACTCACCATGTAAACCTATTGCTGTTGTACACCCACCTGTGGCGGCTGTACGCGGCTGTTTCTCATGATTGGTTGGGAGTAGGAGGCTGATCTCAGAATATGTTCATGCCACCCTTTGGTACTTGAGGACCCCCGCTTTATAGCCTCCTAGCCCCCACCACTTTGGAGAAATGTGGCGTGTACCGCCGCCATAGGTCGGTGTACAACCGCAATAGGTTTACATGTTAAAATAAAAATTGCTCGGATTGGCTCGAAACCTATGCACAGTAACTGTACACCATGAAGACATGAACATACTGCAATATCAGCCTCCTAGACCAATAATCTTTGGAGATATTGACCCGTACACTAACCATGTAAACCTATTGCTGTTGTACACCGACCTGTGGCGGCTGTACGCGGCTGTTTCTCATGATTGGTTGGGAGTAGGAGGCTGATCTCAGAGTATGTTCATGCCACCCTTTGGTACTTGAGGATTCCCGCTTTATAGCCTCCTAGCCCCCACCACTTTGGAGAAATGTGGCGTGTACCGCCGCCATAGGTCGGTGTACAACAGCAATAAGTTTACATGTTAAAATTAAAATTGCTCGGATTGGCTCGAAACCTATGCACAGTAACAGTCCACCATGGAGACATGAACATACAGCAATATCAGCCTCCTAGACCAAGAATCCTTGGAGATATTGACCCGTACACTCACCATGTAAACCTATTGCTGTTGTACACCGACCTGTGGCGGCTGTACGGTTGGGAGTAGGAGGCTGATCTCAGAGTATGTTCATGCCACCCTTTGGTACTTGAGGACCCCCGCTTTATAGCCTCCTAGCCCCCACCACTTTGGAGAAATGTGGCGTGTTCCACCGCCATAGGTCGGTGTACAACCGCAATAGGTTTACATGTTACAATTAAAATTGCTCGGATTGGCTCGAAACCTATGCACAGTAACAGTACACCATGGAGACATGAACATACTGCAATATCAGCCTCCTAGACCAAGAATCTTTGGAGATATTGACCCGTACACTCACCATGTAAACCTATTGCTGTTGTACACCCACCTGTGGCGGCTGTACGCGGCTGTTTCTCATGATTGGTTGGGAGTAGGAGGCTGATCTCAGAGTATGTTCATGCCACCCTTTGGTACTTGAGGACCCCCGCTTTATAGCCTCCTAGCCCCCACCACTTTGGAGAAATGTGGCGTGTACCGCCGCCATAGGTCGGTGTACAACCGCAATAGGTTTACATGTTAAAATAAAAATTGCTCGGATTGGCTCGAAACCTATGCACAGTAACTGTACACCATGAAGACATGAACATACTGCAATATCAGCCTCCTAGACCAATAATCTTTGGAGATATTGACCCGTACACTAACCATGTAAACCTATTGCTGATGTACACCGACCTGTGGCGGCTGTACGCGGCTGTTTCTCATGATTGGTTGGGAGTAGGAGGCTGATCTCAGAGTATGTTCATGCCACCCTTTGGTACTTGAGGATTCCCGCTTTATAGCCTCCTAGCCCCCACCACTTTGGAGAAATGTGGCGTGTACCGCCGCCATAGGTCGGTGTACAACCGCAATAAGTTTACATGTTAAAATTAAAATTGCTCGGATTGGCTCGAAACCTATGCACAGTAACAGTCCACCATGGAGACATGAACATACTGCAATATCAGCCTCCTAGACCAAGAATCTTTGGAGATATTGACCCGTACACTCACCATGTAAACCTATTGCTGTTGTACACCGACCTGTAACGGCTGTACGCGGCTGTTTCTCATGATTGGTTGGGAGTAGGAGGCTGATCTCAGAGTATATTAATGCCACCCTTTGCTACTTGAGGTCCCCCGCTTCAAAGCCTCCTAGCCCCCACCACTTTGGAGAAATGTGGCGTTTACCGCCGCCATAGGTCGGTGTACAACCGCAATAGGTTTACATGATAAAATTAAAATTGCTTGAATCAACTCAACCCTCTGCACAGTAACAGTACACCATGGAGACATAAACCTACTGCCATATCAACCTCCTACCCCAAGACACTTTGGAGATATCGACCCGTACACTCACTATGTAAACCTATTGCTGTTGTACACCGACCTGTGGCGGCTGTACGCGGCTGTTTCTCATGATTGGTTGGGAGTAGGAGGCTGATCTCAGAGTATGTTCATGCCACCCTTTGGTACTTGAGGACCCCTGCTTTATAGCCTCCTAGCCCCCACCACTTTGGAGAAATGTGGCGTGTACCGCCGCCATAGGTCGGTGTACAACCGCAATAGGTTTACATGTTAAAATAAAATTGCTCGGATTGGCTCGAAACCTATGCACAGTAACAGTACACCATGGAGACATGAACATACTGCAATATCAGCCTCCTAGACCAAGAATCTTTGGAGATATTGACCCGTACACTCACCATGTAAACCTATTGCTGTTGTACACCCACCTGTGGCGGCTGTACGCGGCTGTTTCTCATGATTAGTTGGGAGTAGGAGGCTGATCTCAGAGTATGTTCATGCCACCCTTTGGTACTTGAGGACCCCCGCTTCATAGCCTCCTAGCCCCCACCACTTTGGAGAAATGTGGCACTTACCGCCGCCATAGGTCGGTGTACAACCGCAATAGGTTTACATGATAAAATTAAAATTGCTTGAATCAACTCAACCCTCTGCACAGTAACAGTACACCATGGAGATATAAACCTACTGCCATATCAACCTCCTACCCCAAGACACTTTGGAGATATCGACCCGTACACTCACCATGTAAACCTATTGCTGTTGTACACCGACCTGTGGTGGCTGTACGCGGCTGTTTCTCATGATTGGTTGGGAGTAGGAGGCTGATCTCAGAGTATGTTCATGCCACCCTTTGGTACTTGAGGATTCCGGCTTCATAGCCTCCTAGCCCCCACCACTTTGGAGAAATGTGGCATGTATCGCCACCATAGGTCGGTGTACAACCGCAATAGGTTTACATGTTAAAATTAAAATTGCTCAGATTGGCTCGAAACCTATGCACAGTAACAGTACACCATGGAGACATGAACATACTGCAATATCAGCCTCCTAGACCAAGAATCTTTGGAGATATTGACCCGTACACTCACCATGTAAACCTATTGCTGTTGTACACCGACCTGTGGCGGCTGTACACGGCTGTTTCTCATGATTGGTTGGGAGTAGGAGGCTGATCTCAGAGTATGTTCATGCCACCCTTTGGTACTTGAGGACCCCTGCTTTATAGCCTCCTAGCCCCCACCACTTTGGAGAAATGTGGCGTGTACCGCCGCCATAGGTCGGTGTACAACCGCAATAGGTTTACATGTTACAATTAAAATTGCTCGGATTGGCTCGAAACCTATGCACAGTAACAGTACACCATGGAGACATGAACATACTGCAATATCAGCCTCCTAGACCAAGAATCTTTGGAGATATTGACCCGTACACTCACCATGTAAACCTATTGCTGTTGTACACCCACCTGTGGCGGCTGTACGCGGCTGTTTCTCATGATTGGTTGGGAGTAGGAGGCTGATCTCAGAGTATGTTCATGCCACCCTTTGGTACTTGAGGACCCCCGCTTTATAGCCTCCTAGCCCCCACCACTTTGGAGAAATGTGGCGTGTACCGCCGCCATAGGTCGGTGTACAACCGCAATAGGTTTACATGTTAAAATAAAAATTGCTCGGATTGGCTCGAAACCTATGCACAGTAACTGTACACCATGAAGACATGAACATACTGCAATATCAGCCTCCTAGACCAATAATCTTTGGAGATATTGACCCGTACACTAACCATGTAAACCTATTGCTGATGTACACCGACCTGTGGCGGCTGTACGCGGCTGTTTCTCATGATTGGTTGGGAGTAGGAGGCTGATCTCAGAGTATGTTCATGCCACCCTTTGGTACTTGAGGATTCCCGCTTTATAGCCTCCTAGCCCCCACCACTTTGGAGAAATGTGGCGTGTACCGCCGCCATAGGTCGGTGTACAACCGCAATAAGTTTACATGTTAAAATTAAAATTGCTCGGATTGGCTCGAAACCTATGCACAGTAACAGTCCACCATGGAGACATGAACATACTGCAATATCAGCCTCCTAGACCAAGAATCCTTGGAGATATTAACCCATACACTCACCATGTAAACCTATTGCTGTTGTACACCGACCTGTAACGGCTGTACGCGGCTGTTTCTCATGATTGATTGGGAGTAGGAGGCTGATCTCAGAGTATATTAATGCCACCCTTTGCTACTTGAGGTCCCCCGCTTCATAGCCTCCTAGCCCCCACCACTTTGGAGAAATGTGGCGTTTACCGCCGCCATAGGTCGGTGTACAACCGCAATAGGTTTACATGATAAAATTAAAATTGCTTGAATCAACTCAACCCTCTGCACAGTAACAGTACACCATGGAGATATAAACCTACTGCCATATCAACCTCTTACCCCAAGACACTTTGGAGATATCGACCCGTACACTCACCATGTAAACCTATTGCTGTTGTACACCGACCTGTGGTGGCTGTACGCGGCTGTTTCTCATGATTGGTTGGGAGTAGGAGGCTGATCTCAGAGTATGTTCATGCCACCCTTTGGTACTTGAGGATTCCGGCTTCATAGCCTCCTAGCCCCCACCACTTTGGAGAAATGTGGCATGTATCGCCGCCATAGGTCGGTGTACAACCGCAATAGGTTAACATGTTAAAATTAAAATTGCTCGGATTGGCTCGAAACCTATGCACAGTAACAGTACACCATGGAGACATGAACATACTGCAATATCAGCCTCCTAGACCAAGAATCTTTGGAGATATTGACCCGTACACTCACCATGTAAACCTATTGCTGTTGTACACCGACCTGTGGCGGCTGTACACGGCTGTTTCTCATGATTGGTTGGGAGTAGGAGGCTGATCTCAGAGTATGTTCATGCCACCCTTTGGTACTTGAGGACCCCTGCTTTATAGCCTCCTAGCCCCCACCACTTTGGAGAAATGTGGCGTGTACCGCCGCCATAGGTCGGTGTACAACCGCAATAGGTTTACATGTTAAAATTAAAATTGCTCGGATTGGCTCGAAACCTATGCACAGTAACAGTACACCATGGAGACATGAACATTCTGCAATATCAGCCTCCTAGACCAAGAATCTTTGGAGATATTGACCCGTACACTCACCATGTAAACCTATTGCTGTTGTACACCCACCTGTGGCGGCTGTACGCGGCTGTTTCTCATGATTGGTTGGGAGTAGGAGGCTGATCTCAGAGTATGTTCATGCCACCCTTTGGTACTTGAGGATTCCCGCTTTATAGCCTCCTAGCCCCCACCACTTTGGAGAAATGTGGCGTGTACCGCCGCCATAGGTCGGTGTACAACAGCAATAAGTTTACATGTTAAAATTAAAATTGCTCGGATTGGCTCGAAACCTATGCACAGTAACAGTCCACCATGGAGACATGAACATACAGCAATATCAGCCTCCTAGACCAAGAATCCTTGGAGATATTGACCCGTACACTCACCATGTAAACCTATTGCTGTTGTACACCGACCTGTGGCGGCTGTACGGTTGGGAGTAGGAGGCTGATCTCAGAGTATGTTCATGCCACCCTTTGCTACTTGAGGTCCCCCGCTTCATAGCCTCCTAGCCCCCACCACTTTGGAGAAATGTGGCGTTTACCGCCGCCATAGGTCGGTGTACAACCGCAATAGGTTTACATGATAAAATTAAAATTGCTTGAATCAACTCAACCCTCTGCACAGTAACAGTACACCATGGAGACATAAACCTACTGCCATATCAACCTCCTACCCCAAGACACTTTGGAGATATCGACCCGTACACTCACTATGTAAACCTATTGCTGTTGTACACCGACCTGTGGCGGCTGTACGCGGCTGTTTCTCATGATTGGTTGGGAGTAGGAGGCTGATCTCAGAGTATGTTCATGCCACCCTTTGGTACTTGAGGACCCCTGCTTTATAGCCTCCTAGCCCCCACCACTTTGGAGAAATGTGGCATGTACCGCCGCCATAGGTCGGTGTACAACCGCAATAGGTTTACATGTTAAAATTAAAATTGCTCGGATTGGCTCGAAACCTATGCACAGTAACAGTACACCATGAAGACATGAACATACTGCAATATCAGCCTCCTAGACCAATAATCTTTGGAGATATTGACCCGTACACTGACCATGTAAACCTATTGCTGTTGTACACCGACCTGTGGCGGCTGTACGCGGCTGTTTCTCATGATTGGTTGGGAGTAGGAGGCTGATCTCAGAGTATGTTCATGCCACCCTTTGGTACTTGAGGACCCCCGCTTTATAGCCTCCTAGCCCCCACCACTTTGGAGAAATGTGGCGTTTACCGCCGCCATAGGTCGGTGTACAACCGCAATAGGTTTACATGATAAAATTAAAATTGCTTGAATCAACTCAACCCTCTGCACAGTAACAGTACACCATGGAGACATAAACCTACTGCCATATCAACCTCCTACCCCAAGACACTTTGGAGATATCGACCCGTACACTCACTATGTAAACCTATTGCTGTTGTACACCGACCTGTGGCGGCTGTACGCGGCTGTTTCTCATGATTGGTTGGGAGTAGGAGGCTGATCTCAGAGTATGTTCATGCCACCCTTTGGTACTTGAGGATTCCCGCTTTATAGCCTCCTAGCCCCCACCACTTTGGAGAAATGTGGCGTGTACCGCCGCCATAGGTCGGTGTACAACAGCAATAAGTTTACATGTTAAAATTAAAATTGCTCGGATTGGCTCGAAACCTATGCACAGTAACAGTCCACCATGGAGACATGAACATACAGCAATATCAGCCTCCTAGACCAAGAATCCTTGGAGATATTGACCCGTACACTCACCATGTAAACCTATTGCTGTTGTACACCGACCTGTGGCGGCTGTACGGTTGGGAGTAGGAGGCTGATCTCAGAGTATGTTCATGCCACCCTTTGGTACTTGAGGACCCCCGCTTCATAGCCTCCTAGCCCCCACCACTTTGGAGAAATGTGGCACTTACCGCCGCCATAGGTCGGTGTACAACCGCAATAGGTTTACATGATAAAATTAAAATTGCTTGAATCAACTCAACCCTCTGCACAGTAACAGTACACCATGGAGATATAAACCTACTGCCATATCAACCTCCTACCCCAAGACACTTTGGAGATATCGACCCGTACACTCACCATGTAAACCTATTGCTGTTGTACACCGACCTGTGGTGGCTGTACGCGGCTGTTTCTCATGATTGGTTGGGAGTAGGAGGCTGATCTCAGAGTATGTTCATGCCACCCTTTGGTACTTGAGGATTCCGGCTTCATAGCCTCCTAGCCCCCACCACTTTGGAGAAATGTGGCATGTATCGCCACCATAGGTCGGTGTACAACCGCAATAGGTTTACATGTTAAAATTAAAATTGCTCAGATTGGCTCGAAACCTATGCACAGTAACAGTACACCATGGAGACATGAACATACTGCAATATCAGCCTCCTAGACCAAGAATCTTTGGAGATATTGACCCGTACACTCACCATGTAAACCTATTGCTGTTGTACACCGACCTGTGGCGGCTGTACACGGCTGTTTCTCATGATTGGTTGGGAGTAGGAGGCTGATCTCAGAGTATGTTCATGCCACCCTTTGGTACTTGAGGACCCCTGCTTTATAGCCTCCTAGCCCCCACCACTTTGGAGAAATGTGGCGTGTACCGCCGCCATAGGTCGGTGTACAACCGCAATAGGTTTACATGTTACAATTAAAATTGCTCGGATTGGCTCGAAACCTATGCACAGTAACAGTACACCATGGAGACATGAACATACTGCAATATCAGCCTCCTAGACCAAGAATCTTTGGAGATATTGACCCGTACACTCACCATGTAAACCTATTGCTGTTGTACACCCACCTGTGGCGGCTGTACGCGGCTGTTTCTCATGATTGGTTGGGAGTAGGAGGCTGATCTCAGAGTATGTTCATGCCACCCTTTGGTACTTGAGGACCCCCGCTTTATAGCCTCCTAGCCCCCACCACTTTGGAGAAATGTGGCGTGTACCGCCGCCATAGGTCGGTGTACAACCGCAATAGGTTTACATGTTAAAATAAAAATTGCTCGGATTGGCTCGAAACCTATGCACAGTAACTGTACACCATGAAGACATGAACATACTGCAATATCAGCCTCCTAGACCAATAATCTTTGGAGATATTGACCCGTACACTAACCATGTAAACCTATTGCTGATGTACACCGACCTGTGGCGTCTGTACGCGGCTGTTTCTCATGATTGGTTGGGAGTAGGAGGCTGATCTCAGAGTATGTTCATGCCACCCTTTGGTACTTGAGGATTCCCGCTTTATAGCCTCCTAGCCCCCACCACTTTGGAGAAATGTGGCGTGTACCGCCGCCATAGGTCGGTGTACAACCGCAATAAGTTTACATGTTAAAATTAAAATTGCTCGGATTGGCTCGAAACCTATGCACAGTAACAGTCCACCATGGAGACATGAACATACTGCAATATCAGCCTCCTAGACCAAGAATCCTTGGAGATATTAACCCATACACTCACCATGTAAACCTATTGCTGTTGTACACCGACCTGTAACGGCTGTACGCGGCTGTTTCTCATGATTGATTGGGAGTAGGAGTCTGATCTCAGAGTATATTAATGCCACCCTTTGCTACTTGAGGTCCCCCGCTTCATAGCCTCCTAGCCCCCACCACTTTGGAGAAATGTGGCGTTTACCGCCGCCATAGGTCGGTGTACAACCGCAATAGGTTTACATGATAAAATTAAAATTGCTTGAATCAACTCAACCCTCTGCACAGTAACAGTACACCATGGAGATATAAACCTACTGCCATATCAACCTCTTACCCCAAGACACTTTGGAGATATCGACCCGTACACTCACCATGTAAACCTATTGCTGTTGTACACCGACCTGTGGTGGCTGTACGCGGCTGTTTCTCATGATTGGTTGGGAGTAGGAGGCTGATCTCAGAGTATGTTCATGCCACCCTTTGGTACTTGAGGATTCCGGCTTCATAGCCTCCTAGCCCCCACCACTTTGGAGAAATGTGGCATGTATCGCCGCCATAGGTCGGTGTACAACCGCAATAGGTTAACATGTTAAAATTAAAATTGCTCGGATTGGCTCGAAACCTATGCACAGTAACAGTACACCATGGAGACATGAACATACTGCAATATCAGCCTCCTAGACCAAGAATCTTTGGAGATATTGACCCGTACACTCACCATGTAAACCTATTGCTGTTGTACACCGACCTGTGGCGGCTGTACACGGCTGTTTCTCATGATTGGTTGGGAGTAGGAGGCTGATCTCAGAGTATGTTCATGCCACCCTTTGGTACTTGAGGACCCCTGCTTTATAGCCTCCTAGCCCCCACCACTTTGGAGAAATGTGGCGTGTACCGCCGCCATAGGTCGGTGTACAACCGCAATAGGTTTACATGTTAAAATTAAAATTGCTCGGATTGGCTCGAAACCTATGCACAGTAACAGTACACCATGGAGACATGAACATTCTGCAATATCAGCCTCCTAGACCAAGAATCTTTGGAGATATTGACCCGTACACTCACCATGTAAACCTATTGCTGTTGTACACCCACCTGTGGCGGCTGTACGCGGCTGTTTCTCATGATTGGTTGGGAGTAGGAGGCTGATCTCAGAGTATGTTCATGCCACCCTTTGGTACTTGAGGATTCCCGCTTTATAGCCTCCTAGCCCCCACCACTTTGGAGAAATGTGGCGTGTACCGCCGCCATAGGTCGGTGTACAACAGCAATAAGTTTACATGTTAAAATTAAAATTGCTCGGATTGGCTCGAAACCTATGCACAGTAACAGTCCACCATGGAGACATGAACATACAGCAATATCAGCCTCCTAGACCAAGAATCCTTGGAGATATTGACCCGTACACTCACCATGTAAACCTATTGCTGTTGTACACCGACCTGTGGCGGCTGTACGGTTGGGAGTAGGAGGCTGATCTCAGAGTATGTTCATGCCACCCTTTGCTACTTGAGGTCCCCCGCTTCATAGCCTCCTAGCCCCCACCACTTTGGAGAAATGTGGCGTTTACCGCCGCCATAGGTCGGTGTACAACCGCAATAGGTTTACATGATAAAATTAAAATTGCTTGAATCAACTCAACCCTCTGCACAGTAACAGTACACCATGGAGACATAAACCTACTGCCATATCAACCTCCTACCCCAAGACACTTTGGAGATATCGACCCGTACACTCACTATGTAAACCTATTGCTGTTGTACACCGACCTGTGGCGGCTGTACGCGGCTGTTTCTCATGATTGGTTGGGAGTAGGAGGCTGATCTCAGAGTATGTTCATGCCACCCTTTGGTACTTGAGGACCCCTGCTTTATAGCCTCCTAGCCCCCACCACTTTGGAGAAATGTGGCATGTACCGCCGCCATAGGTCGGTGTACAACCGCAATAGGTTTACATGTTAAAATTAAAATTGCTCGGATTGGCTCGAAACCTATGCACAGTAACAGTACACCATGAAGACATGAACATACTGCAATATCAGCCTCCTAGACCAATAATCTTTGGAGATATTGACCCGTACACTGACCATGTAAACCTATTGCTGTTGTACACCGACCTGTGGCGGCTGTACGCGGCTGTTTCTCATGATTGGTTGGGAGTAGGAGGCTGATCTCAGAGTATGTTCATGCCACCCTTTGGTACTTGAGGACCCCCGCTTTATAGCCTCCTAGCCCCCACCACTTTGGAGAAATGTGGCGTTTACCGCCGCCATAGGTCGGTGTACAACCGCAATAGGTTTACATGATAAAATTAAAATTGCTTGAATCAACTCAACCCTCTGCACAGTAACAGTACACCATGGAGACATAAACCTACTGCCATATCAACCTCCTACCCCAAGACACTTTGGAGATATCGACCCGTACACTCACTATGTAAACCTATTGCTGTTGTACACCGACCTGTGGCGGCTGTACGCGGCTGTTTCTCATGATTGGTTGGGAGTAGGAGGCTGATCTCAGAGTATGTTCATGCCACCCTTTGGTACTTGAGGATTCCCGCTTTATAGCCTCCTAGCCCCCACCACTTTGGAGAAATGTGGCGTGTACCGCCGCCATAGGTCGGTGTACAACAGCAATAAGTTTACATGTTAAAATTAAAATTGCTCGGATTGGCTCGAAACCTATGCACAGTAACAGTCCACCATGGAGACATGAACATACAGCAATATCAGCCTCCTAGACCAAGAATCCTTGGAGATATTGACCCGTACACTCACCATGTAAACCTATTGCTGTTGTACACCGACCTGTGGCGGCTGTACGGTTGGGAGTAGGAGGCTGATCTCAGAGTATGTTCATGCCACCCTTTGGTACTTGAGGACCCCCGCTTTATAGCCTCCTAGCCCCCACCACTTTGGAGAAATGTGGCGTGTTCCACCGCCATAGGTCGGTGTACAACCGCAATAGGTTTACATGTTACAATTAAAATTGCTCGGATTGGCTCGAAACCTATGCACAGTAACAGTACACCATGGAGACATGAACATACTGCAATATCAGCCTCCTAGACCAAGAATCCTTGGAGATATTAACCCGTACACTCACCATGTAAACCTATTGCTGTTGTACACCGACCTGTAACGGCTGTACGCGGCTGTTTCTCATGATTGGTTGGGAGTAGGAGGCTGATCTCAGAGTATATTAATGCCACCCTTTGCTACTTGAGGTCCCCCGCTTCATAGCCTCCTAGCCCCCACCACTTTGGAGAAATGTGGCGTTTACCGCCGCCATAGGTCGGTGTACAACCGCAATAGGTTTACATGATAAAATTAAAATTGCTTGAATCAACTCAACCCTCTGCACAGTAACAGTACACCATGGAGACATAAACCTACTGCCATATCAACCTCCTACCCCAAGACACTTTGGAGATATCGACCCGTACACTCACTATGTAAACCTATTGCTGTTGTACACCGACCTGTGGCGGCTGTACGCGGCTGTTTCTCATGATTGGTTGGGAGTAGGAGGCTGATCTCAGAGTATGTTCATGCCACCCTTTGGTACTTGAGGACCCCTGCTTTATAGCCTCCTAGCCCCCACCACTTTGGAGAAATGTGGCATGTACCGCCGCCATAGGTCGGTGTACAACCGCAATAGGTTTACATGTTAAAATTAAAATTGCTCGGATTGGCTCGAAACCTATGCACAGTAACAGTACACCATGAAGACATGAACATACTGCAATATCAGCCTCCTAGACCAATAATCTTTGGAGATATTGACCCGTACACTGACCATGTAAACCTATTGCTGTTGTACACCGACCTGTGGCGGCTGTACGCGGCTGTTTCTCATGATTGGTTGGGAGTAGGAGGCTGATCTCAGAGTATGTTCATGCCACCCTTTGGTACTTGAGGACCCCCGCTTTATAGCCTCCTAGCCCCCACCACTTTGGAGAAATGTGGCGTGTACCGCCGCCATAGGTCGGTGTACAACCGCAATAGGTTTACATGTTAAAATAAAATAGCTCGGATTGGCTCGAAACCTATGCACAGTAACAGTACACCATGGAGACATGAACATACTGCAATATCAGCCTCCTAGACCAAGAATCTTTGGAGATATTAACCCGTACACTCACCATGTAAACCTATTGCTGTTGTACACCCACCTGTGGCGGCTGTACGCGGCTGTTTCTCATGATTGGTTGGGAGTAGGAGGCTGATCTCAGAGTATGTTCATGCCACCCTTTGGTACTTGAGGACCCCCGCTTTATAGCCTCCTAGCCCCCACCACTTTGGAGAAATGTGGCGTGTACCGCCGCCATAGGTCGGTGTACAACCGCAATAGGTTTACATGTTAAAATAAAAATTGCTCGGATTGGCTCGAAACCTATGCACAGTAACTGTACACCATGAAGACATGAACATACTGCAATATCAGCCTCCTAGACCAATAATCTTTGGAGATATTGACCCGTACACTAACCATGTAAACCTATTGCTGATGTACACCGACCTGTGGCGGCTGTACGCGGCTGTTTCTCATGATTGGTTGGGAGTAGGAGGCTGATCTCAGAGTATGTTCATGCCACCCTTTGGTACTTGAGGATTCCCGCTTTATAGCCTCCTAGCCCCCACCACTTTGGAGAAATGTGGCGTGTACCGCCGCCATAGGTCGGTGTACAACCGCAATAAGTTTACATGTTAAAATTAAAATTGCTCGGATTGGCTCGAAACCTATGCACAGTAACAGTCCACCATGGAGACATGAACATACTGCAATATCAGCCTCCTAGACCAAGAATCCTTGGAGATATTAACCCATACACTCACCATGTAAACCTATTGCTGTTGTACACCGACCTGTAACGGCTGTACGCGGCTGTTTCTCATGATTGATTGGGAGTAGGAGGCTGATCTCAGAGTATATTAATGCCACCCTTTGCTACTTGAGGTCCCCCGCTTCATAGCCTCCTAGCCCCCACCACTTTGGAGAAATGTGGCGTTTACCGCCGCCATAGGTCGGTGTACAACCGCAATAGGTTTACATGATAAAATTAAAATTGCTTGAATCAACTCAACCCTCTGCACAGTAACAGTACACCATGGAGATATAAACCTACTGCCATATCAACCTCTTACCCCAAGACACTTTGGAGATATCGACCCGTACACTCACCATGTAAACCTATTGCTGTTGTACACCGACCTGTGGTGGCTGTACGCGGCTGTTTCTCATGATTGGTTGGGAGTAGGAGGCTGATCTCAGAGTATGTTCATGCCACCCTTTGGTACTTGAGGATTCCGGCTTCATAGCCTCCTAGCCCCCACCACTTTGGAGAAATGTGGCATGTATCGCCGCCATAGGTCGGTGTACAACCGCAATAGGTTAACATGTTAAAATTAAAATTGCTCGGATTGGCTCGAAACCTATGCACAGTAACAGTACACCATGGAGACATGAACATACTGCAATATCAGCCTCCTAGACCAAGAATCTTTGGAGATATTGACCCGTACACTCACCATGTAAACCTATTGCTGTTGTACACCGACCTGTGGCGGCTGTACACGGCTGTTTCTCATGATTGGTTGGGAGTAGGAGGCTGATCTCAGAGTATGTTCATGCCACCCTTTGGTACTTGAGGACCCCTGCTTTATAGCCTCCTAGCCCCCACCACTTTGGAGAAATGTGGCGTGTACCGCCGCCATAGGTCGGTGTACAACCGCAATAGGTTTACATGTTAAAATTAAAATTGCTCGGATTGGCTCGAAACCTATGCACAGTAACAGTACACCATGGAGACATGAACATTCTGCAATATCAGCCTCCTAGACCAAGAATCTTTGGAGATATTGACCCGTACACTCACCATGTAAACCTATTGCTGTTGTACACCCACCTGTGGCGGCTGTACGCGGCTGTTTCTCATGATTGGTTGGGAGTAGGAGGCTGATCTCAGAGTATGTTCATGCCACCCTTTGGTACTTGAGGATTCCCGCTTTATAGCCTCCTAGCCCCCACCACTTTGGAGAAATGTGGCGTGTACCGCCGCCATAGGTCGGTGTACAACAGCAATAAGTTTACATGTTAAAATTAAAATTGCTCGGATTGGCTCGAAACCTATGCACAGTAACAGTCCACCATGGAGACATGAACATACAGCAATATCAGCCTCCTAGACCAAGAATCCTTGGAGATATTGACCCGTACACTCACCATGTAAACCTATTGCTGTTGTACACCGACCTGTGGCGGCTGTACGGTTGGGAGTAGGAGGCTGATCTCAGAGTATGTTCATGCCACCCTTTGGTACTTGAGGACCCCCGCTTTATAGCCTCCTAGCCCCCACCACTTTGGAGAAATGTGGCGTGTTCCACCGCCATAGGTCGGTGTACAACCGCAATAGGTTTACATGTTACAATTAAAATTGCTCGGATTGGCTCGAAACCTATGCACAGTAACAGTCCACCATGGAGACATGAACATACTGCAATATCAGCCTCCTAGACCAAGAATCCTTGGAGATATTAACCCGTACACTCACCATGTAAACCTATTGCTGTTGTACACCGACCTGTAACGGCTGTACGCGGCTGTTTCTCATGATTGGTTGGGAGTAGGAGGCTGATCTCAGAGTATATTAATGCCACCCTTTGCTACTTGAGGTCCCCCGCTTCATAGCCTCCTAGCCCCCACCACTTTGGAGAAATGTGGCGTTTACCGCCGCCATAGGTCGGTGTACAACCGCAATAGGTTTACATGATAAAATTAAAATTGCTTGAATCAACTCAACCCTCTGCACAGTAACAGTACACCATGGAGACATAAACCTACTGCCATATCAACCTCCTACCCCAAGACACTTTGGAGATATCGACCCGTACACTCACTATGTAAACCTATTGCTGTTGTACACCGACCTGAGGCGGCTGTACGCGGCTGTTTCTCATGATTGGTTGGGAGTAGGAGGCTGATCTCAGAGTATGTTCATGCCACCCTTTGGTACTTGAGGACCCCTGCTTTATAGCCTCCTAGCCCCCACCACTTTGGAGAAATGTGGCATGTACCGCCGCCATAGGTCGGTGTACAACCGCAATAGGTTTACATGTTAAAATTAAAATTGCTCGGATTGGCTCGAAACCTATGCACAGTAACAGTACACCATGAAGACATGAACATACTGCAATATCAGCCTCCTAGACCAATAATCTTTGGAGATATTGACCCGTACACTGACCATGTAAACCTATTGCTGTTGTACACCGACCTGTGGCGGCTGTACGCGGCTGTTTCTCATGATTGGTTGGGAGTAGGAGGCTGATCTCAGAGTATGTTCATGCCACCCTTTGGTACTTGAGGACCCCCGCTTTATAGCCTCCTAGCCCCCACCACTTTGGAGAAATGTGGCGTGTACCGCCGCCATAGGTCGGTGTACAACCGCAATAGGTTTACATGTTAAAATAAAATAGCTCGGATTGGCTCGAAACCTATGCACAGTAACAGTACACCATGGAGACATGAACATACTGCAATATCAGCCTCCTAGACCAAGAATCTTTGGAGATATTAACCCGTACACTCACCATGTAAACCTATTGCTGTTGTACACCCACCTGTGGCGGCTGTACGCGGCTGTTTCTCATGATTGGTTGGGAGTAGGAGGCTGATCTCAGAGTATGTTCATGCCACCCTTTGGTACTTGAGGACCCCCGCTTTATAGCCTCCTAGCCCCCACCACTTTGGAGAAATGTGGCGTGTACCGCCGCCATAGGTCGGTGTACAACCGCAATAGGTTTACATGTTAAAATAAAAATTGCTCGGATTGGCTCGAAACCTATGCACAGTAACTGTACACCATGAAGACATGAACATACTGCAATATCAGCCTCCTAGACCAATAATCTTTGGAGATATTGACCCGTACACTAACCATGTAAACCTATTGCTGTTGTACACCGACCTGTGGCGGCTGTACGCGGCTGTTTCTCATGATTGGTTGGGAGTAGGAGGCTGATCTCAGAGTATGTTCATGCCACCCTTTGGTACTTGAGGATTCCCGCTTTATAGCCTCCTAGCCCCCACCACTTTGGAGAAATGTGGCGTGTACCGCCGCCATAGGTCGGTGTACAACAGCAATAAGTTTACATGTTAAAATTAAAATTGCTCGGATTGGCTCGAAACCTATGCACAGTAACAGTCCACCATGGAGACATGAACATACAGCAATATCAGCCTCCTAGACCAAGAATCCTTGGAGATATTGACCCGTACACTCACCATGTAAACCTATTGCTGTTGTACACCGACCTGTGGCGGCTGTACGCGGCTGTTTCTCATGATTGGTTGGGAGTAGGAGGCTGATCTCAGAGTATGTTCATGCCACCCCTTGGTACTTGAGGATTCCGGCTTTATAGCCTCCTAGCCCCCACCACTTTGGAGAAATGTGGCATGTATCGCCGCCATAGGTCGGTGTACAACCGCAATAGGTTTACATGTTAAAATTAAAATTGCTCGGATTGGCTCGAAACCTATGCACAGTAACAGTACACCATGGAGACATGAACATACTGCAATATCAGCCTCCTAGACCAAGAATCTTTGGAGATATTGACCCGTACACTCACCATGTAAACCTATTGCTGTTGTACACCGACCTGTGGCGGCTGTACGCGGCTGTTTCTCATGATTGGTTGTGAGTAGGAGGCTGATCTCAGAGTATGTTCATGCCACCCTTTGGTACTTGAGGACCCCTGCTTTATAGCCTCCTTGCCCCCACCACTTTGGAGAAATGTGGCGTGTACCGCCGCCATAGGTCGGTGTACAACCGCAATAGGTTTACATGTTAAAATTAAAATTGCTCGGATTGGCTCGAAACCTATGCACAGTAACAGTACACCATGGAGACATGAACATACTGCAATATCAGCCTCCTAGACCAATAATCTTTGGAGATATTGACCCGTACACTAACCATGTAAACCTATTGCTGTTGTACACCGACCTGTGGCGGCTGTACGCGGCTGTTTCTCATGATTGGTTGGGAGTAGGAGGCTGATCTCAGAGTATGTTCATGCCACCCTTTGGTACTTGAGGATTCCCGCTTTAAAGCCTCCTAGCCCCCACCACTTTGGAGAAATGTGGCGTGTACTGCCGCCATAGGTCGGTGTACAACCGCAATAAGTTTACATGTTAAAATTAAAATTGCTCGGATTGGCTCGAAACCTATGCACAGTAACAGTCCACCATGGAGACATGAACATACTGCAATATCAGCCTCCTAGACCAAGAATCCTTGGAGATATTGACCCATACACTCACCATGTAAACCTATTGCTGTTGTACACCGACCTGTGGCGGCTGTACGCGGCTGTTTCTCATGATTGGTTGGGAGTAGGAGGCTGATCTCAGAGTATGTTCATGCCACCCTTTGGTACTTGAGGACCCCCGCTTTATAGCCTCCTAGCCCCCACCACTTTGGAGAAATGTGGCGTGTACCGCCGCCATAGGTCGGTGTACAACCGCAATAGGTTTACATGTTAAAATAAAAATTGCTCGGATTGGCTCGAAACCTATGCACAGTAACTGTACACCATGAAGACATGAACATACTGCAATATCAGCCTCCTAGACCAAGAATCCTTGGAGATATTGACCCGTACACTCACCATGTAAACCTATTGCTGTTGTACACCGACCTGTGGCGGCTGTACGGTTGGGAGTAGGAGGCTGATCTCAGAGTATGTTCATGCCACCCTTTGGTACTTGAGGACCCCCGCTTTATAGCCTCCTAGCCCCCACCACTTTGGAGAAATGTGGCGTCTTCCACCGCCATATGTCGGTGTACAACCGCAATAGGTTTACATGTTACAATTAAAATTGCTCGGATTGGCTCGAAACCTATGCACAGTAACAGTACACCATGAAGACATGAACATACTGCAATATCAGCCTCCTAGACCAATAATCTTTGGAGATATTGACCCGTACACTAACCATGTAAACCTATTGCTGTTGTACACCGACCTGTGGCGGCTGTACGCGGCTGTTTCTCATGATTGGTTGGGAGTAGGAGGCTGATCTCAGAGTATGTTCATGCCACCCTTTGGTACTTGAGGATTCCCGCTTTATAGCCTCCTAGCCCCCACCACTTTGGAGAAATGTGGCGTGTACTGCCGCCATAGGTCGGTGTACAACCGCAATAAGTTTACATGTTAAAATTAAAATTGCTCGGATTGGCTCGAAACCTATGCACAGTAACAGTCCACCATGGAGACATGAACATACTGCAATATCAGCCTCCTAGACCAAGAATCCTTGGAGATATTGACCCGTACACTCACCATGTAAACCTATTGCTGTTGTACACCGACCTGTGGCGGCTGTACGGTTGGGAGTAGGAGGCTGATCTCAGAGTATGTTCATGCCACCCTTTGGTACTTGAGGACCCCCACTTTATAGCCTCCTAGCCCCCACCACTTTGGAGAAATGTGGCGTGTTCCACCGCCATAGGTCGGTGTACAACCGCAATAGGTTTACATGTTACAATTAAAATTGCTCGGATTGGCTCGAAACCTATGCACAGTAACAGTACACCATGAAGACATGCACATACTGCAATATCAGCCTCCTAGACCAATAATCTTTGGAGATATTGACCCGTACACTCACCATGTAAACCTATTGCTGTTGTACACCGACCTGTGGCGGCTGTACGCGGCTGTTTCTCATGATTGGTTGGGAGTAGGAGGCTGATCTCAGAGTATGTTCATGCCACCCTTTGCTACTTGAGGATTCCGGCTTTATAGCCTCCTAGCCCCCACCACTTTGGAGAAATGTGGCATGTATCGCCGCCATAGGTCGGTGTACAACCGCAATAGGTTTACATGTTAAAATTAAAATTGCTCGGATTGGCTCGAAACCTATGCACAGTAACAGTACACCATGGAGACATGAACATACTGCAATATCAGCCTCCTAGACCAAGAATCTTTGGAGATATTGACCCGTACACTCACCATGTAAACCTATTGCTGTTGTACACCGACCTGTGGCGGCTGTACGCGGCTGTTTCTCATGATTGGTTGGAAGTAGGAGGCTGATCTCAGAGTATGTTCATGCCACCCTTTGGTACTTGAGGACCCCTGCTTTATAGCCTCCTAGCCCCCACCACTTTGGAGAAATGTGGCGTGTACCGCCGCCATAGGTCGGTGTACAACCGCAATAGGTTTACATGTTAAAATTAAAATTGCTCGGATTGGCTCGAAACCTATGCACAGTAACAGTACACCAAGAATGTGCGCTCACTCTTTCACTCGACGCTTGCTGGCTGAGTTTTAATGCAAAAGTAATGTCCCTTATATGAAAATAAAGAAAAAGGGATGGCGAAATGAATGATATAAAGCATTCCATGCTATATTGTGAGGAAACTTGAGAAATATCGTTGCAAAGTGTTGCCAAAAATGGCGGAGAAAAATGTTCTCTAGTTTTCCTCTCAGGATATGGCATTCACATTGAAAACAATATTTCTCAACTTTCCTCACAATATTGCATGAAATGCCTTATATCATTCGATTCCCCATCCATCTTGTTGTCTTTCTTTTCATATAAGGTACCTCACTTCTACATTAAACCCAGCCCGCAAGCAAGACCGCTCAATGCAAATTAGGCCTACTCCATACTGTACTTTAAGAATGTGCGCTCACTCTTTCACTCGACGCTTGCTGGCTGAGTTTTAATGCAAAAGTAATGCAAAAACAAATTGATAGTTAGCAAAAACTTTAGAATTTTAGCATAGCAGTTTACATGGAGTTTAAATTGAAAACCTTCTAGCAAGGAATACAGTCTAAGCTCAGGGTTTCAGTTCTAAAAGGGACTTATATCTACAGACTACCTATTACAGTGAGAAAATAATACTTCAGTTCAGTTTAGATTATAGTTAAGTTTGTCTCTTGCTAAAAGCATGTATTGGGCCTGTGCTGGTAGTCAGTTTGTTAGTAGGTAGGTAGATAGTTGAGGCTGTTGAGTAGCCCACTCCCTCTTGCCACTCAAGACAATGATAGGGCAGTCAACAGGGAAATGGTGCACTCACCAGGGCAATGAGTCTATCTCAGGCAGAAACTAACTCTCACAATATAATTGAATAACAATGACACTGATGACTTACCTATTAGAGAGACTAAACCTTATTTTACTACCTACATTTAAAACTTTATAATGGGAAGAGCAAGAATTAGGTCATCATCATTTAAATTGTATTAACGTCCACATGGGAAGCGCTCTTGGTTCCTAAATTGACAGTGTGCTTCCTAAATTGACTGTGTGCTTCAAAAGCTACAGTCAACTCAGGAAGCCCCCGTAGGGTGACATAGAATTGGTGTACAGTCCTTATTACTGCCCTGTGTGACCTATTTCTTTTCTACCTAATAAAAATGTCTTATTCTCCTTATTCTAGTAAAGGATGACTATGCCAAAGCGCGGCGTGAGGTGCCCCATCTGCCGGAAGTTTCTTGCCGGCTCCCTTGGACGGCATCTAAGGCAAATGCACGCAGTTTTTAATGGGGAGGAGAGACGGATATTGATAAACCTGGCCAACAACCGGACCAACATCCGTTCAGGTGTGTATTCTCTGGAGTCTGTTTTTCTTCAAATCTTCAGTGAATAATTCATTGAAAGGATGTGGTCTGACTTGCCCTAATCCTAGTCAGTTTTAACACTGACTATTTGAGAGATAAAAAGAAGTAATTATGCAATCAGTCAAAGCCTTTTTTTTAAATTAAGGTTAGACCAGATTTAATTGTATGCTGTGTGTGTGTTAACAATGATCATATCCCTTACACATAACAAGGATCATACCCCCATCATAGCCCTATGATGACCCATAATAATGTTTTTTTTTTTTTACATATTTATCCAACAGGTAGCTGCCCAGTCCCTGGTTGTCCTCACTTGGGGCAAAAGCTGGACAGGCACCTTCAGGGGCACCCTGATGTCACCCCAGAGAGATTCGAACAGATGATTAGCAATCTGAGGTGGACGAGGGCAATGGAGCTCCTGGCCGACCTCCGGGCCTCCAACCCGGAGGTCCCAATGTCCAGCGAGCTGGATCGTGAGGCCGAAAGGCTTCAAGGAATGTCGGTGAGGCCAGGACCGTCCACTGGCCCGTCCACCGGCCCGTCCACTGGCCCGTCCACTTCAGGGCAGGGCGGCTGCCGTGATGCAGCCTGCCAGGCTGAGAGGGAGAGACTCAAGGCCAAGGTCAGGCAGCTGGAGGGGGAGCTTGCCAGCATAAGAAAAATGTTTCGCAAGCACATCAGGAAGCACGCGCCTGTAAGTGTGAGCAGAGGAAAAAAAGGAAGGTTTAAAGGGAGACTTTTGGGCTTGTGTTGATGTTATTTGGATTTAATGCTTAATTTATTTGTGGACACCTTTCTAAGCTCTTTGTCAGTGTAGCTGGATACTAGCCCTTTTCTCCATTCAGTATTTCTGTTTCAGTCAGACAGTCATTGTGATTTCAGAGAAAATCTGGGCAATTAAAGAAACTTGCATGTCCCTGATTGTGCCCCTTTAAAATTGTCAAATAATAAGTCATTCTGTCCTTTTATTTTTTACATCCACAGAAGACCGCAGCTCTCGGAAAGAAGCTGCTGCTGGCTTCCAAAAGAAGGAAGCATGGTTCTGCTGCAACGGTGAATTGATTAATTGAGTGATGGTTTTTTAAAGCATGCATACGTGAAGTACTTTCCTATCTGGGCAGCAATACTGGGCAGCAATACATCATTAAAATCATTCTGAGAAGGAACTATTTTTTCATTGTGCCATTTCGTTGTGCCATCCTCTAGCTCCCTGCCAGCAGTACCACCGTGACCCAGTCCCCGACTGCAGCTGAGCCGGAAGGGGAGGAGGAAGAGGAGGAGCAAGGCCCCGCTTCAACGGTGAATTGATTAATTGAGTGATGTTATTTTAAAGCATGCATACGTGAAGTACTTCCCTGTCTGGGCAGCAATACTGGGCAGCAATACATCATTAAAATCATTCTGAGAAGGAACTATTTTTTCATTGTGCCATTTCGTTGTGCCATACTCTAGCTCCCTGCCAGCAGTACCACCGTGACCCAGTCCCCGACTGCAGCTGAGCCGGAAGGGGAGGAGGAAGAGGAGGAGCAAGGCCCCGCTTCAACGGTGAATTGATTAATTGAGTGATGTTATTTTAAAGCATGCATACGTGAAGTACTTCCCTATCTGTGCAGCAATACTGGGCAGCAATACATCATTAAAATCATTCTGAGAAGGAACTCTTTTTTCATTGTGCCATTTCGTTGTGCCATCCTCTAGCTCCCTGCCAGCAGTACCACCGTGACCCAGTCCCCGACTGCAGCTGAGCCGGAAGGGGAGGAGGAAGAGGAGGAGCAAGGCCCCGCTTCAACGGTGAATTGATTAATTGAGTGATGTTATTTTACAGCATGCATACGTGAAGTACTTCCCTTTCTGGGCAGCAATACATCATTAAAACCATTCTGAAAAGGAACACGTTTTTCATTGTGCCATTTTGTTGTGCCATCTTCTAGGAGGAGGAGGACAAGGGGGTCAGCTCCCCTCCCTCAAGCAGGCCTTCAAGGATTTACTGTACCTCCATCGGTAAGACAGAACACAGTGTGTATGTGTGTGTGCTTGCAGGGGTGTAATACTATCTTAAATATACATCATACATATTTAATTGCATATTTCTGATGTGTTCACAGAAAACTTCCTGATGGAGTACAGTGCCTTTTGTGAGGGGGTCCGCCCATCCCCCAAACAAAAAGATAATGTGAGGTCCAGGAGGCAGCGCATAAGGGTGTTCATGGACTTCATGGTCGCGGGCAAGCCGGAGGAGAAAGTCTGGACCTGGCAGTTCCTGGACCAGACCTCCCGCATCATGGAGTAAGTTGCATTATACTATTGATACATTAATGCACCAACAGTCTGATTTGATTGTATGCTAAATGTGTGGTTGTGTGTTTACTTTGTGTTTTAGTAACTGTACGAATAAAAGCAATAAGCCAATTTGAATACAACAAAGTGACTACAACTAAAGGTATCTTTCCTTCCTCAGATTTCCAGGAGAGCTACAAAAGCAGGGCATGGCGGTGACCACTGCAGCTCTGTATTTGAGCAACCTGGTCCATTTCATTGGCTTCTTGAAGGAGACTCCTCCTCAGTTGTGTCGCCTCACCAAGGTCCGGATGGTGGCCGTCTTGCGGGCAATGAAGCAGGCGCTTCAGACCCTCAACCGGCACCTGGTGGTGCACCAGCTGCAGGTGAAAGCCCGCAAGGCGGCTACCATCACCCCTCGGGAGGTTCTCAGAAGGTGCCAAGACCTTGCTCGGGAAAAGATGGCAGAGTTGCTCCGTAAGTGTGCATTACTTTTGAGTCTCTCCCTCTCTGTCTCTCTCTCTCTCTCTCCCTATCTCCAATATGTATGTGTCTCACTGTTTAATATGCCCAAATAACTATTTATCCTTGTTTGTGGAATATTTTCTCTTTCAGAAGACATCAAGGACGCTCCAATTACCGATCTTAAGGCAAGGTTCAGGTTTTATGGATACCTGTCCGCCTACCTCAGCGCCATCTACGGCCATCGCGCGGGGGTCCTCTGCAACCTCACCGTTGCAGAGGTGCTGAAGGCAGACGGCAACCCTCAGACCGGCTACGTGATAGGCGTAAGTTTCACTGTCTCTGCGGATATCTGGTCAAAATAGACATTGCACTTTATTCAAGTAGTGTCAAACTTTCTTCATGCATTTAGCTTATTTTTGTTTTACTTCCTGGTGCTGATTCAACGTACCTGAAGTCTAGACCTCTATATGTTTTATCATTAGAATAGTATACAATACAAGAATACAGTACAATAGAATAGAATGTTTATTTTGCCATGTGTAACCAGCACAGGTACAGGTACATCAGAATTATTGTAGAGGCCCATTGGGATTAAAAGTAAATTGCAAATAATGTTTGTCATTTTTGTAGATCAAGGAGCACAAGACAAACAGGAGGTTTGGCCAGGCCCAGCTCTACCTGAACACCCAGGAATACGGGTGGTTCCTGGAGTGGGTCCGGCTAAGGAGACGGTTAGCCCCCTTGAACGACCTGTTCTTTACCACCAGCGGCAAGGGGGCTGCCAAGAACCTCGTGGTCTACATGAGGCAGGCCTGGAGGGAGATGGGGCTGGAGGGAAGGCCCACATTCACATCCATTCGGACTGCGGTGGCGACGCATGTAAGTTGCATTCAAAGTCAACTTTATTCATACAAGTGTTTTTTTCTGTACAGCATGATTTGAAAATAACATAGCCAGAATCGGCCGCGAGGCATTTCCTTTTTAATAACAGTTCTAACTTGCTTGTGTTCCTCTGTTTCAGAGTCACTTCGTCAATGATGAAGAGGTGCAACAGAGAGTTGCACTCTTCATGAGTCATGAAGCACCCTCCCACGCCTCCGCCGACATGCCCGGACCCTCCCACGCCTCCGCCGACATGCCCGGACCCTCCCACGCCTCCGCCGACATGCCCGGACCCTCCCACGCCTCCGCCGACATGCCCGGACCCTCCCACGCCTCCGCCGACATGCCCGGACCCTCCCACGCCTCCGCCGACATGCCCGGACCCTCCCACGCCTCGGCCGACATGCCCGGACCCTCCCACGCCTACCACACTCCAAGGGCAAAGAAGCGGCGGTCCGCCTCATCAAGTGAAGAGGAGGAGGAGGAGGGAGCAGCCTCGACCACCACTGTAAGTACAGTCTTCTAAATGCATGGACCCTAGTATCAAATGCTAGACTCTGTAGACCCCTAGTATGTCTCTTTTCTTCATCTGGAATAAAAAAGGGTGTATATCTGGTGGAGATAGCATAGGGCTTTATTCAAATACCCTAGCACTTCTGCTAGTATGCATTTTTCAACTATACACTTCCTTGCACTGATTCTAACCAGATGAAGCCCATTGTTAAAAGGTCTTGCTCATGAGACTACATGGACCCAAATTCCATTCACAATTCTCAATATGTTTTCTTTTTCTTTTACAGACACCAGTGAAAAGACAGTGCACAGTCAAGATATCCCCCCTCAAGTCGGCCGTGATTGTCGCACAAAAGGTGAAAAGGAGGCTGGGACTCACGAGTTCCCCGAGGAAGCAATGGCCCCGCCGTCGCAAGCGGTAGAATTTTTTGGTAATTCTTGTTTTTGCAATTGTTTTTTTACAATTTATACTGTTTTAATTTACATTGTTGCATTTTTCCTTGTTCATAGTTGATTGTTCATTGTTTATAGTTGATAGTTCATAGTGTTTATAGTTGATAGTTCATAGTGTTCATAGTTGATAGTTCATAGTGTTCATAGTTGATGGTTCATAGTTTTAGTTCTTATTGTGTTGTTGTTGTTATAGTTCTTATTGTCTTGTTGTTATATTGTTCACATAAAGTTAATATTTGATTCAAAACTGGGACTCTTCTGATTTCTTAAGAAATTATTGCATGCATCATTGAAATGTATTCTTATTGTTGAGAGGCAGTAGGGCTCTGGTATTTCCAAAAGTTTAATGATGTTATTTTGGGAACTGTGAGACACCGAGAGGAAACGCAGGGTGGAGTTAAGCACTGAGGTCGAGTCATGGAGCAGGTTAGCGCCAAGGCGCATTTATTACCAGTTCTAAAGAGAAAATGTCACAAGAGAAATGTGCCTCCGTGCTCTCAGAGGTTCTCTTCGCCTGGCTGCGGAGATCCTGGGCTTAGGTCCGGGCTTCTGACCTGCGGCGTGAGCAGAGAAGCATTTTACGAGAGGCTGTGACTGATTGACTCATGTGATGGTAGTTTAAGCAATAACATATTAGATTCATGAGCCACGGATTACAATAAAAGCCGTGGTAGGGACTTCACATAAGCCATCACCTTGAGGTCAATAGGTCAGTAGCCTACTCTTCAACAGGTACAATACATTTGTGAGTCTGTTTGTATCCATGGCGTCCATTTGCCAAATGGTCAAGGTGTGGTTTGGGTACTTCCTGAGGTCCAATCAACTCAGGACCAGCTTAGCTGGTCTCAGGGTGTGCTTAAACACTCACACAGTAAAGTGCAAGGCTGTACTTTGAAAGGAAGTGTCCAATTTGGTGATGTCAGTTCAGGAAGCATTAATGTTTCCTGAATTGACGTCTATTTAGGAAGTGTTTCTGTTTCCCAAATTGACATTGCGGTTCTGGTCTTTGCAAAGGTACACTACACTCAAGCCCACTGTAGCTAGTCTCAGGGCATGCTAAAACCCCCACACACCAAGGTAAAATACTCTAAGTTAATAAGAAGTGTCCAAATTGATGGTGTCCATTTGCCATAAGGTCAAGGTGTGGTTTGGGTCTTCCTGAGGTCCAATCAACTCAGGACCAGCTTAGCTGGTCTCAGGGTGTGCTTAAACACTCACACAGTAAAGTGCAAGGCTGTACTTTGAAAGGAAGTGTCCAATTTGGTGATGTCAGTTCAGGAAGCATTAATGTTTCCTGAATTGACGTCTATTTAGGAAGCGTTTCTGTTTCCCAAATTGACATTGCGGTTCTGGTCTTTGCAAAGGTACACTACACTCAAGCCCACTGTAGCTAGTCTCAGGGCATGCTAAAACCCCCACACACCAAGGTAAAATACTCTAAGTTAATAAGAAGTGTCCAAATTGATGGCGTCCATTTGCCATAAGGTCAAGGTGTGGTTTGGGTCTTCCTGAGGTCCAATCAACTCAGGACCAGCTTAGCTGGTCTCAGGGTGTGCTTAAACACTCACACAGTAAAGTGCAAGGCTGTACTTTGAAAGGAAGTGTCCAATTTGGTGATGTCAGTTCAGGAAGCATTAATGTTTCCTGAATTGACGTCTATTTAGGAAGCGTTTCTGTTTCCCAAATTGACATTGCGGTTCTGGTCTTTGCAAAGGTACACTACACTCAAGCCCACTGTAGCTAGTCTCAGGGCATGCTAAAACCCCCACACACCAAGGTAAAATACTCTAAGTTAATAAGAAGTGTCCAAATTGATGGCGTCCATTTGCCATAAGGTCAAGGTGTGGTTTGGGTCTTCCTGAGGTCCAATCAACTCAGGACCAGCTTAGCTGGTCTCAGGGTGTGCTTAAACACTCACACAGTAAAGTGCAAGGCTGTACTTTGAAAGGAAGTGTCCAATTTGGTGATGTCAGTTCAGGAAGCATTAATGTTTCCTGAATTGACGTCTATTTAGGAAGCGTTTCTGTTTCCCAAATTGACATTGCGGTTCTGGTCTTTGCAAAGGTACACTACACTCAAGCCCACTGTAGCTAGTCTCAGGGCATGCTAAAACCCCCACACACCAAGGTAAAATACTCTAAGTTAATAAGAAGTGTCCAAATTGATGGCGTCCATTTGCCATAAGGTCAAGGTGTGGTTTGGGTCTTCCTGAGGTCCAATCAACTCAGGACCAGCTTAGCTGGTCTCAGGGTGTGCTTAAACACTCACACAGTAAAGTGCAAGGCTGTACTTTGAAAGGAAGTGTCCAATTTGGTGATGTCAGTTCAGGAAGCATTAATGTTTCCTGAATTGACGTCTATTTAGGAAGCGTTTCTGTTTCCCAAATTGACATTGCGGTTCTGGTCTTTGCAAAGGTACACTACACTCAAGCCCACTTTAGCTAGTCTCAGGGCATGCTAAAACCCCCACACACCAAGGTAAAATACTCTAAGTTAATAAGAAGTGTCCAAATTGATGGCGTCCATTTGCCATAAGGTCAAGGTGTGGTTTGGGTCTTCCTGAGGTCCAATCAACTCAGGACCAGCTTAGCTGGTCTCAGGGTGTGCTTAAACACTCACACAGTAAAGTGCAAGGCTGTACTTTGAAAGGAAGTGTCCAATTTGGTGATGTCAGTTCAGGAAGCATTAATGTTTCCTGAATTGACGTCTATTTAGGAAGCGTTTCTGTTTCCCAAATTGACATTGCGGTTCTGGTCTTTGCAAAGGTACACTACACTCAAGCCCACTGTAGCTAGTCTCAGGGCATGCTAAAACCCCCACACACCAAGGTAAAATACTCTAAGTTAATAAGAAGTGTCCAAATTGATGGCGTCCATTTGCCATAAGGTCAAGGTGTGGTTTGGGTCTTCCTGAGGTCCAATCAACTCAGGACCAGCTTAGCTGGTCTCAGGGTGTGCTTAAACACTCACACAGTAAAGTGCAAGGCTGTACTTTGAAAGGAAGTGTCCAATTTGGTGATGTCGGTTCAGGAAGCATTAATGTTTCCTGAATTGACGTCTATTTAGGAAGCGTTTCTGTTTCCCAAATTGACATTGCGGTTCTGGTCTTTGCAAAGGTACACTACACTCAAGCCCACTGTAGCTAGTCTCAGGGCATGCTAAAACCCCCACACACCAAGGTAAAATACTCTAAGTTAATAAGAAGTGTCCAAATTGATGGCGTCCATTTGCCATAAGGTCAAGGTGTGGTTTGGGTCTTCCTGAGGTCCAATCAACTCAGGACCAGCTTAGCTGGTCTCAGGGTGTGCTTAAACACTCACACAGTAAAGTGCAAGGCTGTACTTTGAAAGGAAGTGTCCAATTTGGTGATGTCAGTTCAGGAAGCATTAATGTTTCCTGAATTGACGTCTATTTAGGAAGCGTTTCTGTTTCCCAAATTGACATTGCGGTTCTGGTCTTTGCAAAGGTACACTACACTCAAGCCCACTGTAGCTAGTCTCAGGGCATGCTAAAACCCCCACACACCAAGGTAAAATACTCTAAGTTAATAAGAAGTGTCCAAATTGATGGCGTCCATTTGCCATAAGGTCAAGGTGTGGTTTGGGTCTTCCTGAGGTCCAATCAACTCAGGACCAGCTTAGCTGGTCTCAGGGTGTGCTTAAACACTCACACAGTAAAGTGCAAGGCTGTACTTTGAAAGGAAGTGTCCAATTTGGTGATGTCGGTTCAGGAAGCATTAATGTTTCCTGAATTGACGTCTATTTAGGAAGCGTTTCTGTTTCCCAAATTGACATTGCGGTTCTGGTCTTTGCAAAGGTACACTACACTCAAGCCCACTGTAGCTAGTCTCAGGGCATGCTAAAACCCCCACACACCAAGGTAAAATACTCTAAGTTAATAAGAAGTGTCCAAATTGATGGCGTCCATTTGCCATAAGGTCAAGGTGTGGTTTGGGTCTTCCTGAGGTCCAATCAACTCAGGACCAGCTTAGCTGGTCTCAGGGTGTGCTTAAACACTCACACAGTAAAGTGCAAGGCTGTACTTTGAAAGGAAGTGTCCAATTTGGTGATGTCAGTTCAGGAAGCATTAATGTTTCCTGAATTGACGTCTATTTAGGAAGCGTTTCTGTTTCCCAAATTGACATTGCGGTTCTGGTCTTTGCAAAGGTACACTACACTCAAGCCCACTGTAGCTAGTCTCAGGGCATGCTAAAACCCCCACACACCAAGGTAAAATACTCTAAGTTAATAAGAAGTGTCCAAATTGATGGCGTCCATTTGCCATAAGGTCAAGGTGTGGTTTGGGTCTTCCTGAGGTCCAATCAACTCAGGACCAGCTTAGCTGGTCTCAGGGTGTGCTTAAACACTCACACAGTAAAGTGCAAGGCTGTACTTTGAAAGGAAGTGTCCAATTTGGTGATGTCGGTTCAGGAAGCATTAATGTTTCCTGAATTGACGTCTATTTAGGAAGCGTTTCTGTTTCCCAAATTGACATTGCGGTTCTGGTCTTTGCAAAGGTACACTACACTCAAGCCCACTGTAGCTAGTCTCAGGGCATGCTAAAACCCCCACACACCAAGGTAAAATACTCTAAGTTAATAAGAAGTGTCCAAATTGATGGCGTCCATTTTCCATAAGGTCAAGGTGTGGTTTGGGTCTTCCTGAGGTCCAATCAACTCAGGACCAGCTTAGCTGGTCTCAGGGTGTGCTTAAACACTCACACAGTAAAGTGCAAGGCTGTACTTTGAAAGGAAGTGTCCAATTTGGTGATGTCAGTTCAGGAAGCATTAATGTTTCCTGAATTGACGTCTATTTAGGAAGCGTTTCTGTTTCCCAAATTGACATTGCGGTTCTGGTCTTTGCAAAGGTACACTACACTCAAGCCCACTGTAGCTAGTCTCAGGGCATGCTAAAACCCCCACACACCAAGGTAAAATACTCTAAGTTAATAAGAAGTGTCCAAATTGATGGCGTCCATTTGCCATAAGGTCAAGGTGTGGTTTGGGTCTTCCTGAGGTCCAATCAACTCAGGACCAGCTTAGCTGGTCTCAGGGTGTGCTTAAACACTCACACAGTAAAGTGCAAGGCTGTACTTTGAAAGGAAGTGTCCAATTTGGTGATGTCAGTTCAGGAAGCATTAATGTTTCCTGAATTGACGTCTATTTAGGAAGCGTTTCTGTTTCCCAAATTGACATTGCGGTTCTGGTCTTTGCAAAGGTACACTACACTCAAGCCCACTGTAGCTAGTCTCAGGGCATGCTAAAACCCCCACACACCAAGGTAAAATACTCTAAGTTAATAAGAAGTGTCCAAATTGATGGCGTCCATTTGCCATAAGGTCAAGGTGTGGTTTGGGTCTTCCTGAGGTCCAATCAACTCAGGACCAGCTTAGCTGGTCTCAGGGTGTGCTTAAACACTCACACAGTAAAGTGCAAGGCTGTACTTTGAAAGGAAGTGTCCAATTTGGTGATGTCGGTTCAGGAAGCATTAATGTTTCCTGAATTGACGTCTATTTAGGAAGCGTTTCTGTTTCCCAAATTGACATTGCGGTTCTGGTCTTTGCAAAGGTACACTACACTCAAGCCCACTGTAGCTAGTCTCAGGGCATGCTAAAACCCCCACACACCAAGGTAAAATACTCTAAGTTAATAAGAAGTGTCCAAATTGATGGCGTCCATTTGCCATAAGGTCAAGGTGTGGTTTGGGTCTTCCTGAGGTCCAATCAACTCAGGACCAGCGTAGCTGGTCTCAGGGTGTGCTTAAACACTCACACAGTAAAGTGCAAGGCTGTACTTTGAAAGGAAGTGTCCAATTTGGTGATGTCAGTTCAGGAAGCATTAATGTTTCCTGAATTGACGTCTATTTAGGAAGCGTTTCTGTTTCCCAAATTGACATTGCGGTTCTGGTCTTTGCAAAGGTACACTACACTCAAGCCCACTGTAGCTAGTCTCAGGGCATGCTAAAACCCCCACACACCAAGGTAAAATACTCTAAGTTAATAAGAAGTGTCCAAATTGATGGCGTCCATTTGCCATAAGGTCAAGGTGTGGTTTGGGTCTTCCTGAGGTCCAATCAACTCAGGACCAGCTTAGCTGGTCTCAGGGTGTGCTTAAACACTCACACAGTAAAGTGCAAGGCTGTACTTTGAAAGGAAGTGTCCAATTTGGTGATGTCAGTTCAGGAAGCATTAATGTTTCCTGAATTGACGTCTATTTAGGAAGCGTTTCTGTTTCCCAAATTGACATTGCGGTTCTGGTCTTTGCAAAGGTACACTACACTCAAGCCCACTGTAGCTAGTCTCAGGGCATGCTAAAACCCCCACACACCAAGGTAAAATACTCTAAGTTAATAAGAAGTGTCCAAATTGATGGCGTCCATTTGCCATAAGGTCAAGGTGTGGTTTGGGTCTTCCTGAGGTCCAATCAACTCAGGACCAGCTTAGCTGGTCTCAGGGTGTGCTTAAACACTCACACAGTAAAGTGCAAGGCTGTACTTTGAAAGGAAGTGTCCAATTTGGTGATGTCGGTTCAGGAAGCATTAATGTTTCCTGAATTGACGTCTATTTAGGAAGCGTTTCTGTTTCCCAAATTGACATTGCGGTTCTGGTCTTTGCAAAGGTACACTACACTCAAGCCCACTGTAGCTAGTCTCAGGGCATGCTAAAACCCCCACACACCAAGGTAAAATACTCTAAGTTAATAAGAAGTGTCCAAATTGATGGCGTCCATTTGCCATAAGGTCAAGGTGTGGTTTGGGTCTTCCTGAGGTCCAATCAACTCAGGACCAGCTTAGCTGGTCTCAGGGTGTGCTTAAACACTCACACAGTAAAGTGCAAGGCTGTACTTTGAAAGGAAGTGTCCAATTTGGTGATGTCAGTTCAGGAAGCATTAATGTTTCCTGAATTGACGTCTATTTAGGAAGCGTTTCTGTTTCCCAAATTGACATTGCGGTTCTGGTCTTTGCAAAGGTACACTACACTCAAGCCCACTGTAGCTAGTCTCAGGGCATGCTAAAACCCCCACACACCAAGGTAAAATACTCTAAGTTAATAAGAAGTGTCCAAATTGATGGCGTCCATTTGCCATAAGGTCAAGGTGTGGTTTGGGTCTTCCTGAGGTCCAATCAACTCAGGACCAGCTTAGCTGGTCTCAGGGTGTGCTTAAACACTCACACAGTAAAGTGCAAGGCTGTACTTTGAAAGGAAGTGTCCAATTTGGTGATGTCAGTTCAGGAAGCATTAATGTTTCCTGAATTGACATCTATTTAGGAAGCGTTTCTGTTTCCCAAATTGACATTGCGGTTCTGGTCTTTGCAAAGGTACACTACACTCAAGCCCACTGTAGCTAGTCTCAGGGCATGCTAAAACCCCCACACACCAAGGTAAAATACTCTAAGTTAATAAGAAGTGTCCAAATTGATGGCGTCCATTTGCCATAAGGTCAAGGTGTGGTTTGGGTCTTCCTGAGGTCCAATCAACTCAGGACCAGCTTAGCTGGTCTCAGGGTGTGCTTAAACACTCACACAGTAAAGTGCAAGGCTGTACTTTGAAAGGAAGTGTCCAATTTGGTGATGTCAGTTCAGGAAGCATTAATGTTTCCTGAATTGACGTCTATTTAGGAAGCGTTTCTGTTTCCCAAATTGACATTGCGGTTCTGGTCTTTGCAAAGGTACACTACACTCAAGCCCACTGTAGCTAGTCTCAGGGCATGCTAAAACCCCCACACACCAAGGTAAAATACTCTAAGTTAATAAGAAGTGTCCAAATTGATGGCGTCCATTTGCCATAAGGTCAAGGTGTGGTTTGGGTCTTCCTGAGGTCCAATCAACTCAGGACCAGCTTAGCTGGTCTCAGGGTGTGCTTAAACACTCACACAGTAAAGTGCAAGGCTGTACTTTGAAAGGAAGTGTCCAATTTGGTGATGTCGGTTCAGGAAGCATTAATGTTTCCTGAATTGACGTCTATTTAGGAAGCGTTTCTGTTTCCCAAATTGACATTGCGGTTCTGGTCTTTGCAAAGGTACACTACACTCAAGCCCACTGTAGCTAGTCTCAGGGCATGCTAAAACCCCCACACACCAAGGTAAAATACTCTAAGTTAATAAGAAGTGTCCAAATTGATGGCGTCCATTTGCCATAAGGTCAAGGTGTGGTTTGGGTCTTCCTGAGGTCCAATCAACTCAGGACCAGCTTAGCTGGTCTCAGGGTGTGCTTAAACACTCACACAGTAAAGTGCAAGGCTGTACTTTGAAAGGAAGTGTCCAATTTGGTGATGTCAGTTCAGGAAGCATTAATGTTTCCTGAATTGACGTCTATTTAGGAAGCGTTTCTGTTTCCCAAATTGACATTGCGGTTCTGGTCTTTGCAAAGGTACACTACACTCAAGCCCACTGTAGCTAGTCTCAGGGCATGCTAAAACCCCCACACACCAAGGTAAAATACTCTAAGTTAATAAGAAGTGTCCAAATTGATGGCGTCCATTTGCCATAAGGTCAAGGTGTGGTTTGGGTCTTCCTGAGGTCCAATCAACTCAGGACCAGCTTAGCTGGTCTCAGGGTGTGCTTAAACACTCACACAGTAAAGTGCAAGGCTGTACTTTGAAAGGAAGTGTCCAATTTGGTGATGTCAGTTCAGGAAGCATTAATGTTTCCTGAATTGACGTCTATTTAGGAAGCGTTTCTGTTTCCCAAATTGACATTGCGGTTCTGGTCTTTGCAAAGGTACACTACACTCAAGCCCACTGTAGCTAGTCTCAGGGCATGCTAAAACCCCCACACACCAAGGTAAAATACTCTAAGTTAATAAGAAGTGTCCAAATTGATGGCGTCCATTTGCCATAAGGTCAAGGTGTGGTTTGGGTCTTCCTGAGGTCCAATCAACTCAGGACCAGCTTAGCTGGTCTCAGGGTGTGCTTAAACACTCACACAGTAAAGTGCAAGGCTGTACTTTGAAAGGAAGTGTCCAATTTGGTGATGTCAGTTCAGGAAGCATTAATGTTTCCTGAATTGACGTCTATTTAGGAAGCGTTTCTGTTTCCCAAATTGACATTGCGGTTCTGGTCTTTGCAAAGGTACACTACACTCAAGCCCACTGTAGCTAGTCTCAGGGCATGCTAAAACCCCCACAGACCAAGGTAAAATACTCTAAGTTAATAAGAAGTGTCCAAATTGATGGCGTCCATTTGCCATAAGGTCAAGGTGTGGTTTGGGTCTTCCTGAGGTCCAATCAACTCAGGACCAGCTTAGCTGGTCTCAGGGTGTGCTTAAACACTCACACAGTAAAGTGCAAGGCTGTACTTTGAAAGGAAGTGTCCAATTTGGTGATGTCGGTTCAGGAAGCATTAATGTTTCCTGAATTGACGTCTATTTAGGAAGCGTTTCTGTTTCCCAAATTGACATTGCGGTTCTGGTCTTTGCAAAGGTACACTACACTCAAGCCCACTGTAGCTAGTCTCAGGGCATGCTAAAACCCCCACACACCAAGGTAAAATACTCTAAGTTAATAAGAAGTGTCCAAATTGATGGCGTCCATTTGCCATAAGGTCAAGGTGTGGTTTGGGTCTTCCTGAGGTCCAATCAACTCAGGACCAGCTTAGCTGGTCTCAGGGTGTGCTTAAACACTCACACAGTAAAGTGCAAGGCTGTACTTTGAAAGGAAGTGTCCAATTTGGTGATGTCAGTTCAGGAAGCATTAATGTTTCCTGAATTGACGTCTATTTAGGAAGCGTTTCTGTTTCCCAAATTGACATTGCGGTTCTGGTCTTTGCAAAGGTACACTACACTCAAGCCCACTGTAGCTAGTCTCAGGGCATGCTAAAACCCCCACACACCAAGGTAAAATACTCTAAGTTAATAAGAAGTGTCCAAATTGATGGCGTCCATTTGCCATAAGGTCAAGGTGTGGTTTGGGTCTTCCTGAGGTCCAATCAACTCAGGACCAGCTTAGCTGGTCTCAGGGTGTGCTTAAACACTCACACAGTAAAGTGCAAGGCTGTACTTTGAAAGGAAGTGTCCAATTTGGTGATGTCAGTTCAGGAAGCATTAATGTTTCCTGAATTGACGTCTATTTAGGAAGCGTTTCTGTTTCCCAAATTGACATTGCGGTTCTGGTCTTTGCAAAGGTACACTACACTCAAGCCCACTGTAGCTAGTCTCAGGGCATGCTAAAACCCCCACACACCAAGGTAAAATACTCTAAGTTAATAAGAAGTGTCCAAATTGATGGCGTCCATTTGCCATAAGGTCAAGGTGTGGTTTGGGTCTTCCTGAGGTCCAATCAACTCAGGACCAGCTTAGCTGGTCTCAGGGTGTGCTTAAACACTCACACAGTAAAGTGCAAGGCTGTACTTTGAAAGGAAGTGTCCAATTTGGTGATGTCAGTTCAGGAAGCATTAATGTTTCCTGAATTGACGTCTATTTAGGAAGCGTTTCTGTTTCCCAAATTGACATTGCGGTTCTGGTCTTTGCAAAGGTACACTACACTCAAGCCCACTGTAGCTAGTCTCAGGGCATGCTAAAACCCCCACACACCAAGGTAAAATACTCTAAGTTAATAAGAAGTGTCCAAATTGATGGCGTCCATTTGCCATATGGTCAAGGTGGGGTTTGGGTACTTCCTGATGTCCAATCAACTCAGGACCAGCTTAGCTGGTCTCAGGGTGTGCTTAAACACTCACACAGTAAAGTGCAAGGCTGTACTTTGAAAGGAAGTGTCCAATTTGGTGATGTCAGTTCAGGAAGCATTAATGTTTCCTGAATTGACGTCTATTTAGGAAGCGTTTCTGTTTCCCAAATTGACATTGCGGTTCTGGTCTTTGCAAAGGTACACTACACTCAAGCCCACTGTAGCTAGTCTCAGGGCATGCTAAAACCCCCACACACCAAGGTAAAATACTCTAAGTTAATAAGAAGTGTCCAAATTGATGGCGTCCATTTGCCATAAGGTCAAGGTGTGGTTTGGGTCTTCCTGATGTCCAATCAACTCAGGACCAGCTTAGCTGGTCTCAGGGTGTGCTTAAACACTCACACAGTAAAGTGCAAGGCTGTACTTTGAAAGGAAGTGTCCAATTTGGTGATGTCAGTTCAGGAAGCATTAATGTTTCCTGAATTGACGTCTATTTAGGAAGCGTTTCTGTTTCCCAAATTGACATTGCGGTTCTGGTCTTTGCAAAGGTACACTACACTCAAGCCCACTGTAGCTAGTCTCAGGGCATGCTAAAACCCCCACACACCAAGGTAAAATACTCTAAGTTAATAAGAAGTGTCCAAATTGATGGCGTCCATTTGCCATAAGGTCAAGGTGTGGTTTGGGTCTTCCTGAGGTCCAATCAACTCAGGACCAGCTTAGCTGGTCTCAGGGTGTGCTTAAACACTCACACAGTAAAGTGCAAGGCTGTACTTTGAAAGGAAGTGTCCAATTTGGTGATGTCAGTTCAGGAAGCATTAATGTTTCCTGAATTGACGTCTATTTAGGAAGCGTTTCTGTTTCCCAAATTGACATTGCGGTTCTGGTCTTTGCAAAGGTACACTACACTCAAGCCCACTGTAGCTAGTCTCAGGGCATGCTAAAACCCCCACACACCAAGGTAAAATACTCTAAGTTAATAAGAAGTGTCCAAATTGATGGCGTCCATTTGCCATAAGGTCAAGGTGTGGTTTGGGTCTTCCTGAGGTCCAATCAACTCAGGACCAGCTTAGCTGGTCTCAGGGTGTGCTTAAACACTCACACAGTAAAGTGCAAGGCTGTACTTTGAAAGGAAGTGTCCAATTTGGTGATGTCAGTTCAGGAAGCATTAATGTTTCCTGAATTGACGTCTATTTAGGAAGCGTTTCTGTTTCCCAAATTGACATTGCGGTTCTGGTCTTTGCAAAGGTACACTACACTCAAGCCCACTGTAGCTAGTCTCAGGGCATGCTAAAACCCCCACACACCAAGGTAAAATACTCTAAGTTAATAAGAAGTGTCCAAATTGATGGCGTCCATTTGCCATAAGGTCAAGGTGTGGTTTGGGTCTTCCTGAGGTCCAATCAACTCAGGTCTCAGGGTGTGCTTAAACACTCACACAGTAAAGTGCAAGGCTGTACTTTGAAAGGAAGTGTCCAATTTGGTGATGTCAGTTCAGGAAGCATTAATGTTTCCTGAATTGACGTCTATTTAGGAAGCGTTTCTGTTTCCCAAATTGACATTGCGGTTCTGGTCTTTGCAAAGGTACACTACACTCAAGCCCACTGTAGCTAGTCTCAGGGCATGCTAAAACCCCCACACACCAAGGTAAAATACTCTAAGTTAATAAGAAGTGTCCAAATTGATGGCGTCCATTTGCCATAAGGTCAAGGTGTGGTTTGGGTCTTCCTGAGGTCCAATCAACTCAGGACCAGCTTAGCTGGTCTCAGGGTGTGCTTAAACACTCACACAGTAAAGTGCAAGGCTGTACTTTGAAAGGAAGTGTCCAATTTGGTGATGTCAGTTCAGGAAGCATTAATGTTTCCTGAATTGACATCTATTTAGGAAGTGTTTCTGTTTCCCAAATTGACATTGCGGTTCTGGTCTTTGCAAAGGTACACTACACTCAAGCCCACTGTAGCTAGTCTCAGGGCATGCTAAAACCCCCACACACCAAGGTAAAATACTCTAAGTTAATAAGAAGTGTCCAAATTGATGGCGTCCATTTGCCATAAGGTCAAGGTGTGGTTTGGGTCTTCCTGAGGTCCAATCAACTCAGGACCAGCTTAGCTGGTCTCAGGGTGTGCTTAAACACTCACACAGTAAAGTGCAAGGCTGTACTTTGAAAGGAAGTGTCCAATTTGGTGATGTCAGTTCAGGAAGCATTAATGTTTCCTGAATTGACGTCTATTTAGGAAGCGTTTCTGTTTCCCAAATTGACATTGCGGTTCTGGTCTTTGCAAAGGTACACTACACTCAAGCCCACTGTAGCTAGTCTCAGGGCATGCTAAAACCCCCACACACCAAGGTAAAATACTCTAAGTTAATAAGAAGTGTCCAAATTGATGGCGTCCATTTGCCATAAGGTCAAGGTGTGGTTTGGGTCTTCCTGAGGTCCAATCAACTCAGGACCAGCTTAGCTGGTCTCAGGGTGTGCTTAAACACTCACACAGTAAAGTGCAAGGCTGTACTTTGAAAGGAAGTGTCCAATTTGGTGATGTCAGTTCAGGAAGCATTAATGTTTCCTGAATTGACGTCTATTTAGGAAGCGTTTCTGTTTCCCAAATTGACATTGCGGTTCTGGTCTTTGCAAAGGTACACTACACTCAAGCTAACTGTAGCTAGTCTCAGGGCATGCTAAAACCCCCACACACCAAGGTAAAATACTCTAAGTTAATAAGAAGTGTCCAAATTGATGGCGTCCATTTGCCATAAGGTCAAGGTGTGGTTTGGGTCTTCCTGAGGTCCAATCAACTCAGGACCAGCTTAGCTGGTCTCAGGGTGTGCTTAAACACTCACACAGTAAAGTGCAAGGCTGTACTTTGAAAGGAAGTGTCCAATTTGGTGATGTCAGTTCAGGAAGCATTAATGTTTCCTGAATTGACGTCTATTTAGGAAGCGTTTCTGTTTCCCAAATTGACATTGCGGTTCTGGTCTTTGCAAAGGTACACTACACTCAAGCCCACTGTAGCTAGTCTCAGGGCATGCTAAAACCCCCACACACCAAGGTAAAATACTCTAAGTTAATAAGAAGTGTCCAAATTGATGGCGTCCATTTGCCATATGGTCAAGGTGGGGTTTGGGTACTTCCTGATGTCCAATCAACTCAGGACCAGCTTAGCTGGTCTCAGGGTGTGCTTAAACACTCACACAGTAAAGTGCAAGGCTGTACTTTGAAAGGAAGTGTCCAATTTGGTGATGTCAGTTCAGGAAGCATTAATGTTTCCTGAATTGACGTCTATTTAGGAAGCGTTTCTGTTTCCCAAATTGACATTGCGGTTCTGGTCTTTGCAAAGGTACACTACACTCAAGCCCACTGTAGCTAGTCTCAGGGCATGCTAAAACCCCCACACACCAAGGTAAAATACTCTAAGTTAATAAGAAGTGTCCAAATTGATGGCGTCCATTTGCCATAAGGTCAAGGTGTGGTTTGGGTCTTCCTGAGGTCCAATCAACTCAGGACCAGCTTAGCTGGTCTCAGGGTGTGCTTAAACACTCACACAGTAAAGTGCAAGGCTGTACTTTGAAAGGAAGTGTCCAATTTGGTGATGTCAGTTCAGGAAGCATTAATGTTTCCTGAATTGACGTCTATTTAGGAAGCGTTTCTGTTTCCCAAATTGACATTGCGGTTCTGGTCTTTGCAAAGGTACACTACACTCAAGCCCACTGTAGCTAGTCTCAGGGCATGCTAAAACCCCCACACACCAAGGTAAAATACTCTAAGTTAATAAGAAGTGTCCAAATTGATGGCGTCCATTTGCCATAAGGTCAAGGTGTGGTTTGGGTCTTCCTGAGGTCCAATCAACTCAGGACCAGCTTAGCTGGTCTCAGGGTGTGCTTAAACACTCACACAGTAAAGTGCAAGGCTGTACTTTGAAAGGAAGTGTCCAATTTGGTGATGTCAGTTCAGGAAGCATTAATGTTTCCTGAATTGACGTCTATTTAGGAAGCGTTTCTGTTTCCCAAATTGACATTGCGGTTCTGGTCTTTGCAAAGGTACACTACACTCAAGCCCACTGTAGCTAGTCTCAGGGCATGCTAAAACCCCCACACACCAAGGTAAAATACTCTAAGTTAATAAGAAGTGTCCAAATTGATGGCGTCCATTTGCCATAAGGTCAAGGTGTGGTTTGGGTCTTCCTGAGGTCCAATCAACTCAGGACCAGCTTAGCTGGTCTCAGGGTGTGCTTAAACACTCACACAGTAAAGTGCAAGGCTGTACTTTGAAAGGAAGTGTCCAATTTGGTGATGTCAGTTCAGGAAGCATTAATGTTTCCTGAATTGACGTCTATTTAGGAAGCGTTTCTGTTTCCCAAATTGACATTGCGGTTCTGGTCTTTGCAAAGGTACACTACACTCAAGCCCACTGTAGCTAGTCTCAGGGCATGCTAAAACCCCCACACACCAAGGTAAAATACTCTAAGTTAATAAGAAGTGTCCAAATTGATGGCGTCCATTTGCCATATGGTCAAGGTGGGGTTTGGGTACTTCCTGATGTCCAATCAACTCAGGACCAGCTTAGCTGGTCTCAGGGTGTGCTTAAACACTCACACAGTAAAGTGCAAGGCTGTACTTTGAAAGGAAGTGTCCAATTTGGTGATGTCAGTTCAGGAAGCATTAATGTTTCCTGAATTGACGTCTATTTAGGAAGCGTTTCTGTTTCCCAAATTGACATTGCGGTTCTGGTCTTTGCAAAGGTACACTACACTCAAGCCCACTGTAGCTAGTCTCAGGGCATGCTAAAACCCCCACACACCAAGGTAAAATACTCTAAGTTAATAAGAAGTGTCCAAATTGATGGCGTCCATTTGCCATAAGGTCAAGGTGTGGTTTGGGTCTTCCTGATGTCCAATCAACTCAGGACCAGCTTAGCTGGTCTCAGGGTGTGCTTAAACACTCACACAGTAAAGTGCAAGGCTGTACTTTGAAAGGAAGTGTCCAATTTGGTGACGTCAGTTCAGGAAGCATTAATGTTTCCTGAATTGACGTCTATTTAGGAAGCGTTTCTGTTTCCCAAATTGACATTGCGGTTCTGGTCTTTGCAAAGGTACACTACACTCAAGCCCACTGTAGCTAGTCTCAGGGCATGCTAAAACCCCCACACACCAAGGTAAAATACTCTAAGTTAATAAGAAGTGTCCAAATTGATGGCGTCCATTTGCCATAAGGTCAAGGTGTGGTTTGGGTCTTCCTGAGGTCCAATCAACTCAGGACCAGCTTAGCTGGTCTCAGGGTGTGCTTAAACACTCACACAGTAAAGTGCAAGGCTGTACTTTGAAAGGAAGTGTCCAATTTGGTGATGTCAGTTCAGGAAGCATTAATGTTTCCTGAATTGACGTCTATTTAGGAAGCGTTTCTGTTTCCCAAATTGACATTGCGGTTCTGGTCTTTGCAAAGGTACACTACACTCAAGCCCACTGTAGCTAGTCTCAGGGCATGCTAAAACCCCCACACACCAAGGTAAAATACTCTAAGTTAATAAGAAGTGTCCAAATTGATGGCGTCCATTTGCCATAAGGTCAAGGTGTGGTTTGGGTCTTCCTGAGGTCCAATCAACTCAGGTCTCAGGGTGTGCTTAAACACTCACACAGTAAAGTGCAAGGCTGTACTTTGAAAGGAAGTGTCCAATTTGGTGATGTCAGTTCAGGAAGCATTAATGTTTCCTGAATTGACGTCTATTTAGGAAGCGTTTCTGTTTCCCAAATTGACATTGCGGTTCTGGTCTTTGCAAAGGTACACTACACTCAAGCCCACTGTAGCTAGTCTCAGGGCATGCTAAAACCCCCACACACCAAGGTAAAATACTCTAAGTTAATAAGAAGTGTCCAAATTGATGGCGTCCATTTGCCATAAGGTCAAGGTGTGGTTTGGGTCTTCCTGAGGTCCAATCAACTCAGGACCAGCTTAGCTGGTCTCAGGGTGTGCTTAAACACTCACACAGTAAAGTGCAAGGCTGTACTTTGAAAGGAAGTGTCCAATTTGGTGATGTCAGTTCAGGAAGCATTAATGTTTCCTGAATTGACATCTATTTAGGAAGTGTTTCTGTTTCCCAAATTGACATTGCGGTTCTGGTCTTTGCAAAGGTACACTACACTCAAGCCCACTGTAGCTAGTCTCAGGGCATGCTAAAACCCCCACACACCAAGGTAAAATACTCTAAGTTAATAAGAAGTGTCCAAATTGATGGCGTCCATTTGCCATAAGGTCAAGGTGTGGTTTGGGTCTTCCTGAGGTCCAATCAACTCAGGACCAGCTTAGCTGGTCTCAGGGTGTGCTTAAACACTCACACAGTAAAGTGCAAGGCTGTACTTTGAAAGGAAGTGTCCAATTTGGTGATGTCAGTTCAGGAAGCATTAATGTTTCCTGAATTGACGTCTATTTAGGAAGCGTTTCTGTTTCCCAAATTGACATTGCGGTTCTGGTCTTTGCAAAGGTACACTACACTCAAGCCCACTGTAGCTAGTCTCAGGGCATGCTAAAACCCCCACACACCAAGGTAAAATACTCTAAGTTAATAAGAAGTGTCCAAATTGATGGCGTCCATTTGCCATAAGGTCAAGGTGTGGTTTGGGTCTTCCTGAGGTCCAATCAACTCAGGACCAGCTTAGCTGGTCTCAGGGTGTGCTTAAACACTCACACAGTAAAGTGCAAGGCTGTACTTTGAAAGGAAGTGTCCAATTTGGTGATGTCAGTTCAGGAAGCATTAATGTTTCCTGAATTGACGTCTATTTAGGAAGCGTTTCTGTTTCCCAAATTGACATTGCGGTTCTGGTCTTTGCAAAGGTACACTACACTCAAGCCCACTGTAGCTAGTCTCAGGGCATGCTAAAACCCCCACACACCAAGGTAAAATACTCTAAGTTAATAAGAAGTGTCCAAATTGATGGCGTCCATTTGCCATAAGGTCAAGGTGTGGTTTGGGTCTTCCTGAGGTCCAATCAACTCAGGACCAGCTTAGCTGGTCTCAGGGTGTGCTTAAACACTCACACAGTAAAGTGCAAGGCTGTACTTTGAAAGGAAGTGTCCAATTTGGTGATGTCAGTTCAGGAAGCATTAATGTTTCCTGAATTGACGTCTATTTAGGAAGCGTTTCTGTTTCCCAAATTGACATTGCGGTTCTGGTCTTTGCAAAGGTACACTACACTCAAGCCCACTGTAGCTAGTCTCAGGGCATGCTAAAACCCCCACACACCAAGGTAAAATACTCTAAGTTAATAAGAAGTGTCCAAATTGATGGCGTCCATTTGCCATATGGTCAAGGTGGGGTTTGGGTACTTCCTGATGTCCAATCAACTCAGGACCAGCTTAGCTGGTCTCAGGGTGTGCTTAAACACTCACACAGTAAAGTGCAAGGCTGTACTTTGAAAGGAAGTGTCCAATTTGGTGATGTCAGTTCAGGAAGCATTAATGTTTCCTGAATTGACGTCTATTTAGGAAGCGTTTCTGTTTCCCAAATTGACATTGCGGTTCTGGTCTTTGCAAAGGTACACTACACTCAAGCCCACTGTAGCTAGTCTCAGGGCATGCTAAAACCCCCACACACCAAGGTAAAATACTCTAAGTTAATAAGAAGTGTCCAAATTGATGGCGTCCATTTGCCATAAGGTCAAGGTGTGGTTTGGGTCTTCCTGAGGTCCAATCAACTCAGGACCAGCTTAGCTGGTCTCAGGGTGTGCTTAAACACTCACACAGTAAAGTGCAAGGCTGTACTTTGAAAGGAAGTGTCCAATTTGGTGATGTCAGTTCAGGAAGCATTAATGTTTCCTGAATTGACGTCTATTTAGGAAGCGTTTCTGTTTCCCAAATTGACATTGCGGTTCTGGTCTTTGCAAAGGTACACTACACTCAAGCCCACTGTAGCTAGTCTCAGGGCATGCTAAAACCCCCACACACCAAGGTAAAATACTCTAAGTTAATAAGAAGTGTCCAAATTGATGGCGTCCATTTGCCATAAGGTCAAGGTGTGGTTTGGGTCTTCCTGAGGTCCAATCAACTCAGGACCAGCTTAGCTGGTCTCAGGGTGTGCTTAAACACTCACACAGTAAAGTGCAAGGCTGTACTTTGAAAGGAAGTGTCCAATTTGGTGATGTCAGTTCAGGAAGCATTAATGTTTCCTGAATTGACGTCTATTTAGGAAGCGTTTCTGTTTCCCAAATTGACATTGCGGTTCTGGTCTTTGCAAAGGTACACTACACTCAAGCCCACTGTAGCTAGTCTCAGGGCATGCTAAAACCCCCACACACCAAGGTAAAATACTCTAAGTTAATAAGAAGTGTCCAAATTGATGGCGTCCATTTGCCATAAGGTCAAGGTGTGGTTTGGGTCTTCCTGAGGTCCAATCAACTCAGGACCAGCTTAGCTGGTCTCAGGGTGTGCTTAAACACTCACACAGTAAAGTGCAAGGCTGTACTTTGAAAGGAAGTGTCCAATTTGGTGATGTCAGTTCAGGAAGCATTAATGTTTCCTGAATTGACGTCTATTTAGGAAGCGTTTCTGTTTCCCAAATTGACATTGCGGTTCTGGTCTTTGCAAAGGTACACTACACTCAAGCCCACTGTAGCTAGTCTCAGGGCATGCTAAAACCCCCACACACCAAGGTAAAATACTCTAAGTTAATAAGAAGTGTCCAAATTGATGGCGTCCATTTGCCATAAGGTCAAGGTGTGGTTTGGGTCTTCCTGAGGTCCAATCAACTCAGGACCAGCTTAGCTGGTCTCAGGGTGTGCTTAAACACTCACACAGTAAAGTGCAAGGCTGTACTTTGAAAGGAAGTGTCCAATTTGGTGATGTCAGTTCAGGAAGCATTAATGTTTCCTGAATTGACGTCTATTTAGGAAGCGTTTCTGTTTCCCAAATTGACATTGCGGTTCTGGTCTTTGCAAAGGTACACTACACTCAAGCCCACTGTAGCTAGTCTCAGGGCATGCTAAAACCCCCACACACCAAGGTAAAATACTCTAAGTTAATAAGAAGTGTCCAAATTGATGGCGTCCATTTGCCATATGGTCAAGGTGGGGTTTGGGTACTTCCTGATGTCCAATCAACTCAGGACCAGCTTAGCTGGTCTCAGGGTGTGCTTAAACACTCACACAGTAAAGTGCAAGGCTGTACTTTGAAAGGAAGTGTCCAATTTGGTGATGTCAGTTCAGGAAGCATTAATGTTTCCTGAATTGACGTCTATTTAGGAAGCGTTTCTGTTTCCCAAATTGACATTGCGGTTCTGGTCTTTGCAAAGGTACACTACACTCAAGCCCACTGTAGCTAGTCTCAGGGCATGCTAAAACCCCCACACACCAAGGTAAAATACTCTAAGTTAATAAGAAGTGTCCAAATTGATGGCGTCCATTTGCCATAAGGTCAAGGTGTGGTTTGGGTCTTCCTGAGGTCCAATCAACTCAGGACCAGCTTAGCTGGTCTCAGGGTGTGCTTAAACACTCACACAGTAAAGTGCAAGGCTGTACTTTGAAAGGAAGTGTCCAATTTGGTGATGTCAGTTCAGGAAGCATTAATGTTTCCTGAATTGACGTCTATTTAGGAAGCGTTTCTGTTTCCCAAATTGACATTGCGGTTCTGGTCTTTGCAAAGGTACACTACACTCAAGCCCACTGTAGCTAGTCTCAGGGCATGCTAAAACCCCCACACACCAAGGTAAAATACTCTAAGTTAATAAGAAGTGTCCAAATTGATGGCGTCCATTTGCCATAAGGTCAAGGTGTGGTTTGGGTCTTCCTGAGGTCCAATCAACTCAGGACCAGCTTAGCTGGTCTCAGGGTGTGCTTAAACACTCACACAGTAAAGTGCAAGGCTGTACTTTGAAAGGAAGTGTCCAATTTGGTGATGTCAGTTCAGGAAGCATTAATGTTTCCTGAATTGACGTCTATTTAGGAAGCGTTTCTGTTTCCCAAATTGACATTGCGGTTCTGGTCTTTGCAAAGGTACACTACACTCAAGCCCACTGTAGCTAGTCTCAGGGCATGCTTAAACCCCCACACACCAAGGTAAAATACTCTAAGTTAATAAGAAGTGTCCAAATTGATGGCGTCCATTTGCCATAAGGTCAAGGTGTGGTTTGGGTCTTCCTGAGGTCCAATCAACTCAGGACCAGCTTAGCTGGTCTCAGGGTGTGCTTAAACACTCACACAGTAAAGTGCAAGGCTGTACTTTGAAAGGAAGTGTCCAATTTGGTGATGTCAGTTCAGGAAGCATTAATGTTTCCTGAATTGACGTCTATTTAGGAAGCGTTTCTGTTTCCCAAATTGACATTGCGGTTCTGGTCTTTGCAAAGGTACACTACACTCAAGCCCACTGTAGCTAGTCTCAGGGCATGCTAAAACCCCCACACACCAAGGTAAAATACTCTAAGTTAATAAGAAGTGTCCAAATTGATGGCGTCCATTTGCCATAAGGTCAAGGTGTGGTTTGGGTCTTCCTGAGGTCCAATCAACTCAGGACCAGCTTAGCTGGTCTCAGGGTGTGCTTAAACACTCACACAGTAAAGTGCAAGGCTGTACTTTGAAAGGAAGTGTCCAATTTGGTGATGTCAGTTCAGGAAGCATTAATGTTTCCTGAATTGACGTCTATTTAGGAAGCGTTTCTGTTTCCCAAATTGACATTGCGGTTCTGGTCTTTGCAAAGGTACACTACACTCAAGCCCACTGTAGCTAGTCTCAGGGCATGCTAAAACCCCCACACACCAAGGTAAAATACTCTAAGTTAATAAGAAGTGTCCAAATTGATGGCGTCCATTTGCCATATGGTCAAGGTGGGGTTTGGGTACTTCCTAATGTCCAATCAACTCAGGACCAGCTTAGCTGGTCTCAGGGTGTGCTTAAACACTCACACAGTAAAGTGCAAGGCTGTACTTTGAAAGGAAGTGTCCAATTTGGTGATGTCAGTTCAGGAAGCATTAATGTTTCCTGAATTGACGTCTATTTAGGAAGCGTTTCTGTTTCCCAAATTGACATTGCGGTTCTGGTCTTTGCAAAGGTACACTACACTCAAGCCCACTGTAGCTAGTCTCAGGGCATGCTAAAACCCCCACACACCAAGGTAAAATACTCTAAGTTAATAAGAAGTGTCCAAATTGATGGCGTCCATTTGCCATAAGGTCAAGGTGTGGTTTGGGTCTTCCTGAGGTCCAATCAACTCAGGACCAGCTTAGCTGGTCTCAGGGTGTGCTTAAACACTCACACAGTAAAGTGCAAGGCTGTACTTTGAAAGGAAGTGTCCAATTTGGTGATGTCAGTTCAGGAAGCATTAATGTTTCCTGAATTGACGTCTATTTAGGAAGCGTTTCTGTTTCCCAAATTGACATTGCGGTTCTGGTCTTTGCAAAGGTACACTACACTCAAGCCAACTGTAGCTAGTCTCAGGGCATGCTAAAACCCCCACACACCAAGGTAAAATACTCTAAGTTAATAAGAAGTGTCCAAATTGATGGCGTCCATTTGCCATAAGGTCAAGGTGTGGTTTGGGTCTTCCTGAGGTCCAATCAACTCAGGACCAGCTTAGCTGGTCTCAGGGTGTGCTTAAACACTCACACAGTAAAGTGCAAGGCTGTACTTTGAAAGGAAGTGTCCAATTTGGTGATGTCAGTTCAGGAAGCATTAATGTTTCCTGAATTGACGTCTATTTAGGAAGCGTTTCTGTTTCCCAAATTGACATTGCGGTTCTGGTCTTTGCAAAGGTACACTACACTCAAGCCCACTGTAGCTAGTCTCAGGGCATGCTAAAACCCCCACACACCAAGGTAAAATACTCTAAGTTAATAAGAAGTGTCCAAATTGATGGCGTCCATTTGCCATAAGGTCAAGGTGTGGTTTGGGTCTTCCTGAGGTCCAATCAACTCAGGACCAGCTTAGCTGGTCTCAGGGTGTGCTTAAACACTCACACAGTAAAGTGCAAGGCTGTACTTTGAAAGGAAGTGTCCAATTTGGTGATGTCAGTTCAGGAAGCATTAATGTTTCCTGAATTGACGTCTATTTAGGAAGCGTTTCTGTTTCCCAAATTGACATTGCGGTTCTGGTCTTTGCAAAGGTACACTACACTCAAGCCCACTGTAGCTAGTCTCAGGGCATGCTAAAACCCCCACACACCAAGGTAAAATACTCTAAGTTAATAAGAAGTGTCCAAATTGATGGCGTCCATTTGCCATAAGGTCAAGGTGTGGTTTGGGTCTTCCTGAGGTCCAATCAACTCAGGACCAGCTTAGCTGGTCTCAGGGTGTGCTTAAACACTCACAGTAAAGTGCAAGGCTGTACTTTGAAAGGAAGTGTCCAATTTGGTGATGTCAGTTCAGGAAGCATTAATGTTTCCTGAATTGACGTCTATTTAGGAAGCGTTTCTGTTTCCCAAATTGACATTGCGGTTCTGGTCTTTGCAAAGGTACACTACACTCAAGCCCACTGTAGCTAGTCTCAGGGCATGCTAAAACCCCCACACACCAAGGTAAAATACTCTAAGTTAATAAGAAGTGTCCAAATTGATGGCGTCCATTTGCCATAAGGTCAAGGTGTGGTTTGGGTCTTCCTGAGGTCCAATCAACTCAGGACCAGCTTAGCTGGTCTCAGGGTGTGCTTAAACACTCACACAGTAAAGTGCAAGGCTGTACTTTGAAAGGAAGTGTCCAATTTGGTGATGTCAGTTCAGGAAGCATTAATGTTTCCTGAATTGACGTCTATTTAGGAAGCGTTTCTGTTTCCCAAATTGACATTGCGGTTCTGGTCTTTGCAAAGGTACACTACACTCAAGCCCACTGTAGCTAGTCTCAGGGCATGCTAAAACCCCCACACACCAAGGTAAAATACTCTAAGTTAATAAGAAGTGTCCAAATTGATGGCGTCCATTTGCCATATGGTCAAGGTGGGGTTTGGGTACTTCCTAATGTCCAATCAACTCAGGACCAGCTTAGCTGGTCTCAGGGTGTGCTTAAACACTCACACAGTAAAGTGCAAGGCTGTACTTTGAAAGGAAGTGTCCAATTTGGTGATGTCAGTTCAGGAAGCATTAATGTTTCCTGAATTGACGTCTATTTAGGAAGCGTTTCTGTTTCCCAAATTGACATTGCGGTTCTGGTCTTTGCAAAGGTACACTACACTCAAGCCCACTGTAGCTAGTCTCAGGGCATGCTAAAACCCCCACACACCAAGGTAAAATACTCTAAGTTAATAAGAAGTGTCCAAATTGATGGCGTCCATTTGCCATAAGGTCAAGGTGTGGTTTGGGTCTTCCTGAGGTCCAATCAACTCAGGACCAGCTTAGCTGGTCTCAGGGTGTGCTTAAACACTCACACAGTAAAGTGCAAGGCTGTACTTTGAAAGGAAGTGTCCAATTTGGTGATGTCAGTTCAGGAAGCATTAATGTTTCCTGAATTGACGTCTATTTAGGAAGCGTTTCTGTTTCCCAAATTGACATTGCGGTTCTGGTCTTTGCAAAGGTACACTACACTCAAGCCCACTGTAGCTAGTCTCAGGGCATGCTAAAACACCCACACACCAAGGTAAAATACTCTAAGTTAATAAGAAGTGTCCAAATTGATGGCGTCCATTTGCCATAAGGTCAAGGTGTGGTTTGGGTCTTCCTGAGGTCCAATCAACTCAGGACCAGCGTAGCTGGTCTCAGGGTGTGCTTAAACACTCACACAGTAAAGTGCAAGGCTGTACTTTGAAAGGAAGTGTCCAATTTGGTGATGTCAGTTCAGGAAGCATTAATGTTTCCTGAATTGACGTCTATTTAGGAAGCGTTTCTGTTTCCCAAATTGACATTGCGGTTCTGGTCTTTGCAAAGGTACACTACACTCAAGCCCACTGTAGCTAGTCTCAGGGCATGCTAAAACCCCCACACACCAAGGTAAAATACTCTAAGTTAATAAGAAGTGTCCAAATTGATGGCGTCCATTTGCCATATGGTCAAGGTGGGGTTTGGGTACTTCCTGATGTCCAATCAACTCAGGACCAGCTTAGCTGGTCTCAGGGTGTGCTTAAACACTCACACAGTAAAGTGCAAGGCTGTACTTTGAAAGGAAGTGTCCAATTTGGTGATGTCAGTTCAGGAAGCATTAATGTTTCCTGAATTGACGTCTATTTAGGAAGCGTTTCTGTTTCCCAAATTGACATTGCGGTTCTGGTCTTTGCAAAGGTACACTACACTCAAGCCCACTGTAGCTAGTCTCAGGGCATGCTAAAACCCCCACACACCAAGGTAAAATACTCTAAGTTAATAAGAAGTGTCCAAATTGATGGCGTCCATTTGCCATAAGGTCAAGGTGTGGTTTGGGTCTTCCTGAGGTCCAATCAACTCAGGACCAGCTTAGCTGGTCTCAGGGTGTGCTTAAACACTCACACAGTAAAGTGCAAGGCTGTACTTTGAAAGGAAGTGTCCAATTTGGTGATGTCAGTTCAGGAAGCATTAATGTTTCCTGAATTGACGTCTATTTAGGAAGCGTTTCTGTTTCCCAAATTGACATTGCGGTTCTGGTCTTTGCAAAGGTACACTACACTCAAGCCCACTGTAGCTAGTCTCAGGGCATGCTAAAACCCCCACACACCAAGGTAAAATACTCTAAGTTAATAAGAAGTGTCCAAATTGATGGCGTCCATTTGCCATAAGGTCAAGGTGTGGTTTGGGTCTTCCTGAGGTCCAATCAACTCAGGACCAGCTTAGCTGGTCTCAGGGTGTGCTTAAACACTCACACAGTAAAGTGCAAGGCTGTACTTTGAAAGGAAGTGTCCAATTTGGTGATGTCAGTTCAGGAAGCATTAATGTTTCCTGAATTGACGTCTATTTAGGAAGCGTTTCTGTTTCCCAAATTGACATTGCGGTTCTGGTCTTTGCAAAGGTACACTACACTCAAGCCCACTGTAGCTAGTCTCAGGGCATGCTAAAACCCCCACACACCAAGGTAAAATACTCTAAGTTAATAAGAAGTGTCCAAATTGATGGCGTCCATTTGCCATATGGTCAAGGTGGGGTTTGGGTACTTCCTGATGTCCAATCAACTCAGGACCAGCTTAGCTGGTCTCAGGGTGTGCTTAAACACTCACACAGTAAAGTGCAAGGCTGTACTTTGAAAGGAAGTGTCCAATTTGGTGATGTCAGTTCAGGAAGCATTAATGTTTCCTGAATTGACGTCTATTTAGGAAGCGTTTCTGTTTCCCAAATTGACATTGCGGTTCTGGTCTTTGCAAAGGTACACTACACTCAAGCCCACTGTAGCTAGTCTCAGGGCATGCTAAAACCCCCACACACCAAGGTAAAATACTCTAAGTTAATAAGAAGTGTCCAAATTGATGGCGTCCATTTGCCATAAGGTCAAGGTGTGGTTTGGGTCTTCCTGAGGTCCAATCAACTCAGGACCAGCTTAGCTGGTCTCAGGGTGTGCTTAAACACTCACACAGTAAAGTGCAAGGCTGTACTTTGAAAGGAAGTGTCCAATTTGGTGATGTCAGTTCAGGAAGCATTAATGTTTCCTGAATTGACGTCTATTTAGGAAGCGTTTCTGTTTCCCAAATTGACATTGCGGTTCTGGTCTTTGCAAAGGTACACTACACTCAAGCCCACTGTAGCTAGTCTCAGGGCATGCTAAAACCCCCACACACCAAGGTAAAATACTCTAAGTTAATAAGAAGTGTCCAAATTGATGGCGTCCATTTGCCATAAGGTCAAGGTGTGGTTTGGGTCTTCCTGAGGTCCAATCAACTCAGGACCAGCGTAGCTGGTCTCAGGGTGTGCTTAAACACTCACACAGTAAAGTGCAAGGCTGTACTTTGAAAGGAAGTGTCCAATTTGGTGATGTCAGTTCAGGAAGCATTAATGTTTCCTGAATTGACGTCTATTTAGGAAGCGTTTCTGTTTCCCAAATTGACATTGCGGTTCTGGTCTTTGCAAAGGTACACTACACTCAAGCCCACTGTAGCTAGTCTCAGGGCATGCTAAAACCCCCACACACCAAGGTAAAATACTCTAAGTTAATAAGAAGTGTCCAAATTGATGGCGTCCATTTGCCATATGGTCAAGGTGGGGTTTGGGTACTTCCTGATGTCCAATCAACTCAGGACCAGCTTAGCTGGTCTCAGGGTGTGCTTAAACACTCACACAGTAAAGTGCAAGGCTGTACTTTGAAAGGAAGTGTCCAATTTGGTGATGTCAGTTCAGGAAGCATTAATGTTTCCTGAATTGACGTCTATTTAGGAAGCGTTTCTGTTTCCCAAATTGACATTGCGGTTCTGGTCTTTGCAAAGGTACACTACACTCAAGCCCACTGTAGCTAGTCTCAGGGCATGCTAAAACCCCCACACACCAAGGTAAAATACTCTAAGTTAATAAGAAGTGTCCAAATTGATGGCGTCCATTTGCCATAAGGTCAAGGTGTGGTTTGGGTCTTCCTGAGGTCCAATCAACTCAGGACCAGCTTAGCTGGTCTCAGGGTGTGCTTAAACACTCACACAGTAAAGTGCAAGGCTGTACTTTGAAAGGAAGTGTCCAATTTGGTGATGTCAGTTCAGGAAGCATTAATGTTTCCTGAATTGACGTCTATTTAGGAAGCGTTTCTGTTTCCCAAATTGACATTGCGGTTCTGGTCTTTGCAAAGGTACACTACACTCAAGCCCACTGTAGCTAGTCTCAGGGCATGCTAAAACCCCCACACACCAAGGTAAAATACTCTAAGTTAATAAGAAGTGTCCAAATTGATGGCGTCCATTTGCCATAAGGTCAAGGTGTGGTTTGGGTCTTCCTGAGGTCCAATCAACTCAGGACCAGCTTAGCTGGTCTCAGGGTGTGCTTAAACACTCACACAGTAAAGTGCAAGGCTGTACTTTGAAAGGAAGTGTCCAATTTGGTGATGTCAGTTCAGGAAGCATTAATGTTTCCTGAATTGACGTCTATTTAGGAAGCGTTTCTGTTTCCCAAATTGACATTGCGGTTCTGGTCTTTGCAAAGGTACACTACACTCAAGCCCACTGTAGCTAGTCTCAGGGCATGCTAAAACCCCCACACACCAAGGTAAAATACTCTAAGTTAATAAGAAGTGTCCAAATTGATGGCGTCCATTTGCCATAAGGTCAAGGTGTGGTTTGGGTCTTCCTGAGGTCCAATCAACTCAGGACCAGCTTAGCTGGTCTCAGGGTGTGCTTAAACACTCACACAGTAAAGTGCAAGGCTGTACTTTGAAAGGAAGTGTCCAATTTGGTGATGTCAGTTCAGGAAGCATTAATGTTTCCTGAATTGACGTCTATTTAGGAAGCGTTTCTGTTTCCCAAATTGACATTGCGGTTCTGGTCTTTGCAAAGGTACACTACACTCAAGCCCACTGTAGCTAGTCTCAGGGCATGCTAAAACCCCCACACACCAAGGTAAAATACTCTAAGTTAATAAGAAGTGTCCAAATTGATGGCGTCCATTTGCCATAAGGTCAAGGTGTGGTTTGGGTCTTCCTGAGGTCCAATCAACTCAGGACCAGCTTAGCTGGTCTCAGGGTGTGCTTAAACACTCACACAGTAAAGTGCAAGGCTGTACTTTGAAAGGAAGTGTCCAATTTGGTGATGTCAGTTCAGGAAGCATTAATGTTTCCTGAATTGACGTCTATTTAGGAAGCGTTTCTGTTTCCCAAATTGACATTGCGGTTCTGGTCTTTGCAAAGGTACACTACACTCAAGCCCACTGTAGCTAGTCTCAGGGCATGCTAAAACCCCCACACACCAAGGTAAAATACTCTAAGTTAATAAGAAGTGTCCAAATTGATGGCGTCCATTTGCCATATGGTCAAGGTGGGGTTTGGGTACTTCCTGATGTCCAATCAACTCAGGACCAGCTTAGCTGGTCTCAGGGTGTGCTTAAACACTCACACAGTAAAGTGCAAGGCTGTACTTTGAAAGGAAGTGTCCAATTTGGTGATGTCAGTTCAGGAAGCATTAATGTTTCCTGAATTGACGTCTATTTAGGAAGCGTTTCTGTTTCCCAAATTGACATTGCGGTTCTGGTCTTTGCAAAGGTACACTACACTCAAGCCCACTGTAGCTAGTCTCAGGGCATGCTAAAACCCCCACACACCAAGGTAAAATACTCTAAGTTAATAAGAAGTGTCCAAATTGATGGCGTCCATTTGCCATAAGGTCAAGGTGTGGTTTGGGTCTTCCTGAGGTCCAATCAACTCAGGACCAGCTTAGCTGGTCTCAGGGTGTGCTTAAACACTCACACAGTAAAGTGCAAGGCTGTACTTTGAAAGGAAGTGTCCAATTTGGTGATGTCAGTTCAGGAAGCATTAATGTTTCCTGAATTGACGTCTATTTAGGAAGCGTTTCTGTTTCCCAAATTGACATTGCGGTTCTGGTCTTTGCAAAGGTACACTACACTCAAGCCCACTGTAGCTAGTCTCAGGGCATGCTAAAACCCCCACACACCAAGGTAAAATACTCTAAGTTAATAAGAAGTGTCCAAATTGATGGCGTCCATTTGCCATAAGGTCAAGGTGTGGTTTGGGTCTTCCTGAGGTCCAATCAACTCAGGACCAGCGTAGCTGGTCTCAGGGTGTGCTTAAACACTCACACAGTAAAGTGCAAGGCTGTACTTTGAAAGGAAGTGTCCAATTTGGTGATGTCAGTTCAGGAAGCATTAATGTTTCCTGAATTGACGTCTATTTAGGAAGCGTTTCTGTTTCCCAAATTGACATTGCGGTTCTGGTCTTTGCAAAGGTACACTACACTCAAGCCCACTGTAGCTAGTCTCAGGGCATGCTAAAACCCCCACACACCAAGGTAAAATACTCTAAGTTAATAAGAAGTGTCCAAATTGATGGCGTCCATTTGCCATAAGGTCAAGGTGTGGTTTGGGTCTTCCTGAGGTCCAATCAACTCAGGACCAGCTTAGCTGGTCTCAGGGTGTGCTTAAACACTCACACAGTAAAGTGCAAGGCTGTACTTTGAAAGGAAGTGTCCAATTTGGTGATGTCAGTTCAGGAAGCATTAATGTTTCCTGAATTGACGTCTATTTAGGAAGCGTTTCTGTTTCCCAAATTGACATTGCGGTTCTGGTCTTTGCAAAGGTACACTACACTCAAGCCCACTGTAGCTAGTCTCAGGGCATGCTAAAACCCCCACACACCAAGGTAAAATACTCTAAGTTAATAAGAAGTGTCCAAATTGATGGCGTCCATTTGCCATAAGGTCAAGGTGTGGTTTGGGTCTTCCTGAGGTCCAATCAACTCAGGACCAGCTTAGCTGGTCTCAGGGTGTGCTTAAACACTCACACAGTAAAGTGCAAGGCTGTACTTTGAAAGGAAGTGTCCAATTTGGTGATGTCAGTTCAGGAAGCATTAATGTTTCCTGAATTGACGTCTATTTAGGAAGCGTTTCTGTTTCCCAAATTGACATTGCGGTTCTGGTCTTTGCAAAGGTACACTACACTCAAGCCCACTGTAGCTAGTCTCAGGGCATGCTAAAACCCCCACACACCAAGGTAAAATACTCTAAGTTAATAAGAAGTGTCCAAATTGATGGCGTCCATTTGCCATAAGGTCAAGGTGTGGTTTGGGTCTTCCTGAGGTCCAATCAACTCAGGACCAGCTTAGCTGGTCTCAGGGTGTGCTTAAACACTCACACAGTAAAGTGCAAGGCTGTACTTTGAAAGGAAGTGTCCAATTTGGTGATGTCGGTTCAGGAAGCATTAATGTTTCCTGAATTGACGTCTATTTAGGAAGCGTTTCTGTTTCCCAAATTGACATTGCGGTTCTGGTCTTTGCAAAGGTACACTACACTCAAGCCCACTGTAGCTAGTCTCAGGGCATGCTAAAACCCCCACACACCAAGGTAAAATACTCTAAGTTAATAGGAAGTGTCCAAATTGATGGCGTCCATTTGCCATAAGGTCAAGGTGTGGTTTGGGTCTTCCTGAGGTCCAATCAACTCAGGACCAGCTTAGCTGGTCTCAGGGTGTGCTTAAACACTCACACAGTAAAGTGCAAGGCTGTACTTTGAAAGGAAGTGTCCAATTTGGTGATGTCAGTTCAGGAAGCATTAATGTTTCCTGAATTGACATCTATTTAGGAAGTGTTTCTGTTTCCCAAATTGACATTGCGGTTCTGGTCTTTGCAAAGGTACACTACACTCAAGCCCACTGTAGCTAGTCTCAGGGCATGCTAAAACCCCCACACACCAAGGTAAAATACTCTAAGTTAATAAGAAGTGTCCAAATTGATGGCGTCCATTTGCCATAAGGTCAAGGTGTGGTTTGGGTCTTCCTGAGGTCCAATCAACTCAGGACCAGCTTAGCTGGTCTCAGGGTGTGCTTAAACACTCACACAGTAAAGTGCAAGGCTGTACTTTGAAAGGAAGTGTCCAATTTGGTGATGTCAGTTCAGGAAGCATTAATGTTTCCTGAATTGACGTCTATTTAGGAAGCGTTTCTGTTTCCCAAATTGACATTGCGGTTCTGGTCTTTGCAAAGGTACACTACACTCAAGCCCACTGTAGCTAGTCTCAGGGCATGCTAAAACCCCCACACACCAAGGTAAAATACTCTAAGTTAATAAGAAGTGTCCAAATTGATGGCGTCCATTTGCCATAAGGTCAAGGTGTGGTTTGGGTCTTCCTGAGGTCCAATCAACTCAGGACCAGCTTAGCTGGTCTCAGGGTGTGCTTAAACACTCACACAGTAAAGTGCAAGGCTGTACTTTGAAAGGAAGTGTCCAATTTGGTGATGTCAGTTCAGGAAGCATTAATGTTTCCTGAATTGACGTCTATTTAGGAAGCGTTTCTGTTTCCCAAATTGACATTGCGGTTCTGGTCTTTGCAAAGGTACACTACACTCAAGCCCACTGTAGCTAGTCTCAGGGCATGCTAAAACCCCCACACACCAAGGTAAAATACAAGTGTCCAAATTGATGGCGTCCATTTGCCATAAGGTCAAGGTGTGGTTTGGGTCTTCCTGAGGTCCAATCAACTCAGGACCAGCTTAGCTGGTCTCAGGGTGTGCTTAAACACTCACACAGTAAAGTGCAAGGCTGTACTTTGAAAGGAAGTGTCCAATTTGGTGATGTCAGTTCAGGAAGCATTAATGTTTCCTGAATTGACGTCTATTTAGGAAGCGTTTCTGTTTCCCAAATTGACATTGCGGTTCTGGTCTTTGCAAAGGTACACTACACTCAAGTCCACTGTAGCTAGTCTCAGGGCATGCTAAAACCCCCACACACCAAGGTAAAATACTCTAAGTTAATAAGAAGTGTCCAAATTGATGGCGTCCATTTGCCATAAGGTCAAGGTGTGGTTTGGGTCTTCCTGAGGTCCAATCAACTCAGGACCAGCTTAGCTGGTCTCAGGGTGTGCTTAAACACTCACACAGTAAAGTGCAAGGCTGTACTTTGAAAGGAAGTGTCCAATTTGGTGATGTCAGTTCAGGAAGCATTAATGTTTCCTGAATTGACGTCTATTTAGGAAGCGTTTCTGTTTCCCAAATTGACATTGCGGTTCTGGTCTTTGCAAAGGTACACTACACTCAAGCCCACTGTAGCTAGTCTCAGGGCATGCTAAAACCCCCACACACCAAGGTAAAATACTCTAAGTTAATAAGAAGTGTCCAAATTGATGGCGTCCATTTGCCATAAGGTCAAGGTGTGGTTTGGGTCTTCCTGAGGTCCAATCAACTCAGGACCAGCTTAGCTGGTCTCAGGGTGTGCTTAAACACTCACACAGTAAAGTGCAAGGCTGTACTTTGAAAGGAAGTGTCCAATTTGGTGATGTCAGTTCAGGAAGCATTAATGTTTCCTGAATTGACGTCTATTTAGGAAGCGTTTCTGTTTCCCAAATTGACATTGCGGTTCTGGTCTTTGCAAAGGTACACTACACTCAAGCCCACTGTAGCTAGTCTCAGGGCATGCTAAAACCCCCACACACCAAGGTAAAATACTCTAAGTTAATAAGAAGTGTCCAAATTGATGGCGTCCATTTGCCATAAGGTCAAGGTGTGGTTTGGGTCTTCCTGAGGTCCAATCAACTCAGGACCAGCTTAGCTGGTCTCAGGGTGTGCTTAAACACTCACACAGTAAAGTGCAAGGCTGTACTTTGAAAGGAAGTGTCCAATTTGGTGATGTCAGTTCAGGAAGCATTAATGTTTCCTGAATTGACGTCTATTTAGGAAGCGTTTCTGTTTCCCAAATTGACATTGCGGTTCTGGTCTTTGCAAAGGTACACTACACTCAAGCCCACTGTAGCTAGTCTCAGGGCATGCTAAAACCCCCACACACCAAGGTAAAATACTCTAAGTTAATAAGAAGTGTCCAAATTGATGGCGTCCATTTGCCATAAGGTCAAGGTGTGGTTTGGGTCTTCCTGAGGTCCAATCAACTCAGGACCAGCTTAGCTGGTCTCAGGGTGTGCTTAAACACTCACACAGTAAAGTGCAAGGCTGTACTTTGAAAGGAAGTGTCCAATTTGGTGATGTCAGTTCAGGAAGCATTAATGTTTCCTGAATTGACGTCTATTTAGGAAGCGTTTCTGTTTCCCAAATTGACATTGCGGTTCTGGTCTTTGCAAAGGTACACTACACTCAAGCCCACTGTAGCTAGTCTCAGGGCATGCTAAAACCCCCACACACCAAGGTAAAATACTCTAAGTTAATAAGAAGTGTCCAAATTGATGGCGTCCATTTGCCATATGGTCAAGGTGGGGTTTGGGTACTTCCTGATGTCCAATCAACTCAGGACCAGCTTAGCTGGTCTCAGGGTGTGCTTAAACACTCACACAGTAAAGTGCAAGGCTGTACTTTGAAAGGAAGTGTCCAATTTGGTGATGTCAGTTCAGGAAGCATTAATGTTTCCTGAATTGACGTCTATTTAGGAAGCGTTTCTGTTTCCCAAATTGACATTGCGGTTCTGGTCTTTGCAAAGGTACACTACACTCAAGCCCACTGTAGCTAGTCTCAGGGCATGCTAAAACCCCCACACACCAAGGTAAAATACTCTAAGTTAATAAGAAGTGTCCAAATTGATGGCGTCCATTTGCCATAAGGTCAAGGTGTGGTTTGGGTCTTCCTGAGGTCCAATCAACTCAGGACCAGCTTAGCTGGTCTCAGGGTGTGCTTAAACACTCACACAGTAAAGTGCAAGGCTGTACTTTGAAAGGAAGTGTCCAATTTGGTGATGTCAGTTCAGGAAGCATTAATGTTTCCTGAATTGACGTCTATTTAGGAAGCGTTTCTGTTTCCCAAATTGACATTGCGGTTCTGGTCTTTGCAAAGGTACACTACACTCAAGCCCACTGTAGCTAGTCTCAGGGCATGCTAAAACCCCCACACACCAAGGTAAAATACTCTAAGTTAATAAGAAGTGTCCAAATTGATGGCGTCCATTTGCCATAAGGTCAAGGTGTGGTTTGGGTCTTCCTGAGGTCCAATCAACTCAGGACCAGCTTAGCTGGTCTCAGGGTGTGCTTAAACACTCACACAGTAAAGTGCAAGGCTGTACTTTGAAAGGAAGTGTCCAATTTGGTGATGTCAGTTCAGGAAGCATTAATGTTTCCTGAATTGACGTCTATTTAGGAAGCGTTTCTGTTTCCCAAATTGACATTGCGGTTCTGGTCTTTGCAAAGGTACACTACACTCAAGCCCACTGTAGCTAGTCTCAGGGCATGCTAAAACCCCCACACACCAAGGTAAAATACAAGTGTCCAAATTGATGGCGTCCATTTGCCATAAGGTCAAGGTGTGGTTTGGGTCTTCCTGAGGTCCAATCAACTCAGGACCAGCTTAGCTGGTCTCAGGGTGTGCTTAAACACTCACACAGTAAAGTGCAAGGCTGTACTTTGAAAGGAAGTGTCCAATTTGGTGATGTCAGTTCAGGAAGCATTAATGTTTCCTGAATTGACGTCTATTTAGGAAGCGTTTCTGTTTCCCAAATTGACATTGCGGTTCTGGTCTTTGCAAAGGTACACTACACTCAAGTCCACTGTAGCTAGTCTCAGGGCATGCTAAAACCCCCACACACCAAGGTAAAATACTCTAAGTTAATAAGAAGTGTCCAAATTGATGGCGTCCATTTGCCATAAGGTCAAGGTGTGGTTTGGGTCTTCCTGAGGTCCAATCAACTCAGGACCAGCTTAGCTGGTCTCAGGGTGTGCTTAAACACTCACACAGTAAAGTGCAAGGCTGTACTTTGAAAGGAAGTGTCCAATTTGGTGATGTCAGTTCAGGAAGCATTAATGTTTCCTGAATTGACGTCTATTTAGGAAGCGTTTCTGTTTCCCAAATTGACATTGCGGTTCTGGTCTTTGCAAAGGTACACTACACTCAAGCCCACTGTAGCTAGTCTCAGGGCATGCTAAAACCCCCACACACCAAGGTAAAATACTCTAAGTTAATAAGAAGTGTCCAAATTGATGGCGTCCATTTGCCATAAGGTCAAGGTGTGGTTTGGGTCTTCCTGAGGTCCAATCAACTCAGGACCAGCTTAGCTGGTCTCAGGGTGTGCTTAAACACTCACACAGTAAAGTGCAAGGCTGTACTTTGAAAGGAAGTGTCCAATTTGGTGATGTCAGTTCAGGAAGCATTAATGTTTCCTGAATTGACGTCTATTTAGGAAGCGTTTCTGTTTCCCAAATTGACATTGCGGTTCTGGTCTTTGCAAAGGTACACTACACTCAAGCCCACTGTAGCTAGTCTCAGGGCATGCTAAAACCCCCACACACCAAGGTAAAATACTCTAAGTTAATAAGAAGTGTCCAAATTGATGGCGTCCATTTGCCATAAGGTCAAGGTGTGGTTTGGGTCTTCCTGAGGTCCAATCAACTCAGGACCAGCTTAGCTGGTCTCAGGGTGTGCTTAAACACTCACACAGTAAAGTGCAAGGCTGTACTTTGAAAGGAAGTGTCCAATTTGGTGATGTCAGTTCAGGAAGCATTAATGTTTCCTGAATTGACGTCTATTTAGGAAGCGTTTCTGTTTCCCAAATTGACATTGCGGTTCTGGTCTTTGCAAAGGTACACTACACTCAAGCCCACTGTAGCTAGTCTCAGGGCATGCTAAAACCCCCACACACCAAGGTAAAATACTCTAAGTTAATAAGAAGTGTCCAAATTGATGGCGTCCATTTGCCATAAGGTCAAGGTGTGGTTTGGGTCTTCCTGAGGTCCAATCAACTCAGGACCAGCTTAGCTGGTCTCAGGGTGTGCTTAAACACTCACACAGTAAAGTGCAAGGCTGTACTTTGAAAGGAAGTGTCCAATTTGGTGATGTCAGTTCAGGAAGCATTAATGTTTCCTGAATTGACGTCTATTTAGGAAGCGTTTCTGTTTCCCAAATTGACATTGCGGTTCTGGTCTTTGCAAAGGTACACTACACTCAAGCCCACTGTAGCTAGTCTCAGGGCATGCTAAAACCCCCACACACCAAGGTAAAATACTCTAAGTTAATAAGAAGTGTCCAAATTGATGGCGTCCATTTGCCATATGGTCAAGGTGGGGTTTGGGTACTTCCTGATGTCCAATCAACTCAGGACCAGCTTAGCTGGTCTCAGGGTGTGCTTAAACACTCACACAGTAAAGTGCAAGGCTGTACTTTGAAAGGAAGTGTCCAATTTGGTGATGTCAGTTCAGGAAGCATTAATGTTTCCTGAATTGACGTCTATTTAGGAAGCGTTTCTGTTTCCCAAATTGACATTGCGGTTCTGGTCTTTGCAAAGGTACACTACACTCAAGCCCACTGTAGCTAGTCTCAGGGCATGCTAAAACCCCCACACACCAAGGTAAAATACTCTAAGTTAATAAGAAGTGTCCAAATTGATGGCGTCCATTTGCCATAAGGTCAAGGTGTGGTTTGGGTCTTCCTGAGGTCCAATCAACTCAGGACCAGCTTAGCTGGTCTCAGGGTGTGCTTAAACACTCACACAGTAAAGTGCAAGGCTGTACTTTGAAAGGAAGTGTCCAATTTGGTGATGTCAGTTCAGGAAGCATTAATGTTTCCTGAATTGACGTCTATTTAGGAAGCGTTTCTGTTTCCCAAATTGACATTGCGGTTCTGGTCTTTGCAAAGGTACACTACACTCAAGCCCACTGTAGCTAGTCTCAGGGCATGCTAAAACCCCCACACACCAAGGTAAAATACTCTAAGTTAATAAGAAGTGTCCAAATTGATGGCGTCCATTTGCCATAAGGTCAAGGTGTGGTTTGGGTCTTCCTGAGGTCCAATCAACTCAGGACCAGCTTAGCTGGTCTCAGGGTGTGCTTAAACACTCACACAGTAAAGTGCAAGGCTGTACTTTGAAAGGAAGTGTCCAATTTGGTGATGTCAGTTCAGGAAGCATTAATGTTTCCTGAATTGACGTCTATTTAGGAAGCGTTTCTGTTTCCCAAATTGACATTGCGGTTCTGGTCTTTGCAAAGGTACACTACACTCAAGCCCACTGTAGCTAGTCTCAGGGCATGCTAAAACCCCCACACACCAAGGTAAAATACTCTAAGTTAATAAGAAGTGTCCAAATTGATGGCGTCCATTTGCCATAAGGTCAAGGTGTGGTTTGGGTCTTCCTGAGGTCCAATCAACTCAGGACCAGCTTAGCTGGTCTCAGGGTGTGCTTAAACACTCACACAGTAAAGTGCAAGGCTGTACTTTGAAAGGAAGTGTCCAATTTGGTGATGTCAGTTCAGGAAGCATTAATGTTTCCTGAATTGACGTCTATTTAGGAAGCGTTTCTGTTTCCCAAATTGACATTGCGGTTCTGGTCTTTGCAAAGGTACACTACACTCAAGCCCACTGTAGCTAGTCTCAGGGCATGCTAAAACCCCCACACACCAAGGTAAAATACTCTAAGTTAATAAGAAGTGTCCAAATTGATGGCGTCCATTTGCCATATGGTCAAGGTGGGGTTTGGGTACTTCCTGATGTCCAATCAACTCAGGACCAGCTTAGCTGGTCTCAGGGTGTGCTTAAACACTCACACAGTAAAGTGCAAGGCTGTACTTTGAAAGGAAGTGTCCAATTTGGTGATGTCAGTTCAGGAAGCATTAATGTTTCCTGAATTGACGTCTATTTAGGAAGCGTTTCTGTTTCCCAAATTGACATTGCGGTTCTGGTCTTTGCAAAGGTACACTACACTCAAGCCCACTGTAGCTAGTCTCAGGGCATGCTAAAACCCCCACACACCAAGGTAAAATACTCTAAGTTAATAAGAAGTGTCCAAATTGATGGCGTCCATTTGCCATAAGGTCAAGGTGTGGTTTGGGTCTTCCTGAGGTCCAATCAACTCAGGACCAGCTTAGCTGGTCTCAGGGTGTGCTTAAACACTCACACAGTAAAGTGCAAGGCTGTACTTTGAAAGGAAGTGTCCAATTTGGTGATGTCAGTTCAGGAAGCATTAATGTTTCCTGAATTGACGTCTATTTAGGAAGCGTTTCTGTTTCCCAAATTGACATTGCGGTTCTGGTCTTTGCAAAGGTACACTACACTCAAGCCCACTGTAGCTAGTCTCAGGGCATGCTAAAACCCCCACACACCAAGGTAAAATACTCTAAGTTAATAAGAAGTGTCCAAATTGATGGCGTCCATTTGCCATAAGGTCAAGGTGTGGTTTGGGTCTTCCTGAGGTCCAATCAACTCAGGACCAGCGTAGCTGGTCTCAGGGTGTGCTTAAACACTCACACAGTAAAGTGCAAGGCTGTACTTTGAAAGGAAGTGTCCAATTTGGTGATGTCAGTTCAGGAAGCATTAATGTTTCCTGAATTGACGTCTATTTAGGAAGCGTTTCTGTTTCCCAAATTGACATTGCGGTTCTGGTCTTTGCAAAGGTACACTACACTCAAGCCCACTGTAGCTAGTCTCAGGGCATGCTAAAACCCCCACACACCAAGGTAAAATACTCTAAGTTAATAAGAAGTGTCCAAATTGATGGCGTCCATTTGCCATAAGGTCAAGGTGTGGTTTGGGTCTTCCTGAGGTCCAATCAACTCAGGACCAGCTTAGCTGGTCTCAGGGTGTGCTTAAACACTCACACAGTAAAGTGCAAGGCTGTACTTTGAAAGGAAGTGTCCAATTTGGTGATGTCAGTTCAGGAAGCATTAATGTTTCCTGAATTGACGTCTATTTAGGAAGCGTTTCTGTTTCCCAAATTGACATTGCGGTTCTGGTCTTTGCAAAGGTACACTACACTCAAGCCCACTGTAGCTAGTCTCAGGGCATGCTAAAACCCCCACACACCAAGGTAAAATACTCTAAGTTAATAAGAAGTGTCCAAATTGATGGCGTCCATTTGCCATAAGGTCAAGGTGTGGTTTGGGTCTTCCTGAGGTCCAATCAACTCAGGACCAGCTTAGCTGGTCTCAGGGTGTGCTTAAACACTCACACAGTAAAGTGCAAGGCTGTACTTTGAAAGGAAGTGTCCAATTTGGTGATGTCGGTTCAGGAAGCATTAATGTTTCCTGAATTGACGTCTATTTAGGAAGCGTTTCTGTTTCCCAAATTGACATTGCGGTTCTGGTCTTTGCAAAGGTACACTACACTCAAGCCCACTGTAGCTAGTCTCAGGGCATGCTAAAACCCCCACACACCAAGGTAAAATACTCTAAGTTAATAAGAAGTGTCCAAATTGATGGCATCCATTTGCCATAAGGTCAAGGTGTGGTTTGGGTCTTCCTGAGGTCCAATCAACTCAGGACCAGCTTAGCTGGTCTCAGGGTGTGCTTAAACACTCACACAGTAAAGTGCAAGGCTGTACTTTGAAAGGAAGTGTCCAATTTGGTGATGTCAGTTCAGGAAGCATTAATGTTTCCTGAATTGACGTCTATTTAGGAAGCGTTTCTGTTTCCCAAATTGACATTGCGGTTCTGGTCTTTGCAAAGGTACACTACACTCAAGCCCACTGTAGCTAGTCTCAGGGCATGCTAAAACCCCCACACACCAAGGTAAAATACTCTAAGTTAATAAGAAGTGTCCAAATTGATGGCGTCCATTTGCCATAAGGTCAAGGTGTGGTTTGGGTCTTCCTGAGGTCCAATCAACTCAGGACCAGCTTAGCTGGTCTCAGGGTGTGCTTAAACACTCACACAGTAAAGTGCAAGGCTGTACTTTGAAAGGAAGTGTCCAATTTGGTGATGTCAGTTCAGGAAGCATTAATGTTTCCTGAATTGACGTCTATTTAGGAAGCGTTTCTGTTTCCCAAATTGACATTGCGGTTCTGGTCTTTGCAAAGGTACACTACACTCAAGCCCACTGTAGCTAGTCTCAGGGCATGCTAAAACCCCCACACACCAAGGTAAAATACTCTAAGTTAATAAGAAGTGTCCAAATTGATGGCGTCCATTTGCCATAAGGTCAAGGTGTGGTTTGGGTCTTCCTGAGGTCCAATCAACTCAGGACCAGCTTAGCTGGTCTCAGGGTGTGCTTAAACACTCACACAGTAAAGTGCAAGGCTGTACTTTGAAAGGAAGTGTCCAATTTGGTGATGTCAGTTCAGGAAGCATTAATGTTTCCTGAATTGACGTCTATTTAGGAAGTGTTTCTGTTTCCCAAATTGACATTGCGGTTCTGGTCTTTGCAAAGGTACACTACACTCAAGCCCACTGTAGCTAGTCTCAGGGCATGCTAAAACCCCCACACACCAAGGTAAAATACTCTAAGTTAATAAGAAGTGTCCAAATTGATGGCGTCCATTTGCCATAAGGTCAAGGTGTGGTTTGGGTCTTCCTGAGGTCCAATCAACTCAGGACCAGCTTAGCTGGTCTCAGGGTGTGCTTAAACACTCACACAGTAAAGTGCAAGGCTGTACTTTGAAAGGAAGTGTCCAATTTGGTGATGTCAGTTCAGGAAGCATTAATGTTTCCTGAATTGACGTCTATTTAGGAAGCGTTTCTGTTTCCCAAATTGACATTGCGGTTCTGGTCTTTGCAAAGGTACACTACACTCAAGCCCACTGTAGCTAGTCTCAGGGCATGCTAAAACCCCCACACACCAAGGTAAAATACTCTAAGTTAATAAGAAGTGTCCAAATTGATGGCGTCCATTTGCCATAAGGTCAAGGTGTGGTTTGAGTCTTCCTGAGGTCCAATCAACTCAGGACCAGCTTAGCTGGTCTCAGGGTGTGCTTAAACACTCACACAGTAAAGTGCAAGGCTGTACTTTGAAAGGAAGTGTCCAATTTGGTGATGTCAGTTCAGGAAGCATTAATGTTTCCTGAATTGACGTCTATTTAGGAAGCGTTTCTGTTTCCCAAATTGACATTGCGGTTCTGGTCTTTGCAAAGGTACACTACACTCAAGCCCACTGTAGCTAGTCTCAGGGCATGCTAAAACCCCCACACACCAAGGTAAAATACTCTAAGTTAATAAGAAGTGTCCAAATTGATGGCGTCCATTTGCCATAAGGTCAAGGTGTGGTTTGGGTCTTCCTGAGGTCCAATCAACTCAGGACCAGCTTAGCTGGTCTCAGGGTGTGCTTAAACACTCACACAGTAAAGTGCAAGGCTGTACTTTGAAAGGAAGTGTCCAATTTGGTGATGTCAGTTCAGGAAGCATTAATGTTTCCTGAATTGACGTCTATTTAGGAAGCGTTTCTGTTTCCAAAATTGACATTGCGGTTCTGGTCTTTGCAAAGGTACACTACACTCAAGCCCACTGTAGCTAGTCTCAGGGCATGCTAAAACCCCCACACACCAAGGTAAAATACTCTAAGTTAATAAGAAGTGTCCAAATTGATGGCGTCCATTTGCCATAAGGTCAAGGTGTGGTTTGGGTCTTCCTGAGGTCCAATCAACTCAGGACCAGCTTAGCTGGTCTCAGGGTGTGCTTAAACACTCACACAGTAAAGTGCAAGGCTGTACTTTGAAAGGAAGTGTCCAATTTAGTGATGTCGGTTCAGGAAGCATTAATGTTTCCTGAATTGACGTCTATTTAGGAAGCGTTTCTGTTTCCCAAATTGACATTGCGGTTCTGGTCTTTGCAAAGGTACACTACACTCAAGCCCACTGTAGCTAGTCTCAGGGCATGCTAAAACCCCCACACACCAAGGTAAAATACTCTAAGTTAATAAGAAGTGTCCAAATTGATGGCATCCATTTGCCATAAGGTCAAGGTGTGGTTTGGGTCTTCCTGAGGTCCAATCAACTCAGGACCAGCTTAGCTGGTCTCAGGGTGTGCTTAAACACTCACACAGTAAAGTGCAAGGCTGTACTTTGAAAAGAAGTGTCCAATTTGGTGATGTCAGTTCAGGAAGCATTAATGTTTCCTGAATTGACGTCTATTTAGGAAGCGTTTCTGTTTCCCAAATTGACATTGCGGTTCTGGTCTTTGCAAAGGTACACTACACTCAAGCCCACTGTAGCTAGTCTCAGGGCATGCTAAAACCCCCACACACCAAGGTAAAATACTCTAAGTTAATAAGAAGTGTCCAAATTGATGGCGTCCATTTGCCATAAGGTCAAGGTGTGGTTTGGGTCTTCCTGAGGTCCAATCAACTCAGGACCAGCTTAGCTGGTCTCAGGGTGTGCTTAAACACTCACACAGTAAAGTGCAAGGCTGTACTTTGAAAGGAAGTGTCCAATTTGGTGATGTCAGTTCAGGAAGCATTAATGTTTCCTGAATTGACGTCTATTTAGGAAGCGTTTCTGTTTCCCAAATTGACATTGCGGTTCTGGTCTTTGCAAAGGTACACTACACTCAAGCCCACTGTAGCTAGTCTCAGGGCATGCTAAAACCCCCACACACCAAGGTAAAATACTCTAAGTTAATAAGAAGTGTCCAAATTGATGGCGTCCATTTGCCATAAGGTCAAGGTGTGGTTTGGGTCTTCCTGAGGTCCAATCAACTCAGGACCAGCTTAGCTGGTCTCAGGGTGTGCTTAAACACTCACACAGTAAAGTGCAAGGCTGTACTTTGAAAGGAAGTGTCCAATTTGGTGATGTCAGTTCAGGAAGCATTAATGTTTCCTGAATTGACGTCTATTTAGGAAGTGTTTCTGTTTCCCAAATTGACATTGCGGTTCTGGTCTTTGCAAAGGTACACTACACTCAAGCCCACTGTAGCTAGTCTCAGGGCATGCTAAAACCCCCACACACCAAGGTAAAATACTCTAAGTTAATAAGAAGTGTCCAAATTGATGGCGTCCATTTGCCATAAGGTCAAGGTGTGGTTTGGGTCTTCCTGAGGTCCAATCAACTCAGGACCAGCTTAGCTGGTCTCAGGGTGTGCTTAAACACTCACACAGTAAAGTGCAAGGCTGTACTTTGAAAGGAAGTGTCCAATTTGGTGATGTCAGTTCAGGAAGCATTAATGTTTCCTGAATTGACGTCTATTTAGGAAGCGTTTCTGTTTCCCAAATTGACATTGCGGTTCTGGTCTTTGCAAAGGTACACTACACTCAAGCCCACTGTAGCTAGTCTCAGGGCATGCTAAAACCCCCACACACCAAGGTAAAATACTCTAAGTTAATAAGAAGTGTCCAAATTGATGGCGTCCATTTGCCATAAGGTCAAGGTGTGGTTTGGGTCTTCCTGAGGTCCAATCAACTCAGGACCAGCTTAGCTGGTCTCAGGGTGTGCTTAAACACTCACACAGTAAAGTGCAAGGCTGTACTTTGAAAGGAAGTGTCCAATTTGGTGATGTCAGTTCAGGAAGCATTAATGTTTCCTGAATTGACGTCTATTTAGGAAGCGTTTCTGTTTCCCAAATTGACATTGCGGTTCTGGTCTTTGCAAAGGTACACTACACTCAAGCCCACTGTAGCTAGTCTCAGGGCATGCTAAAACCCCCACACACCAAGGTAAAATACTCTAAGTTAATAAGAAGTGTCCAAATTGATGGCGTCCATTTGCCATAAGGTCAAGGTGTGGTTTGGGTCTTCCTGAGGTCCAATCAACTCAGGACCAGCTTAGCTGGTCTCAGGGTGTGCTTAAACACTCACACAGTAAAGTGCAAGGCTGTACTTTGAAAGGAAGTGTCCAATTTGGTGATGTCAGTTCAGGAAGCATTAATGTTTCCTGAATTGACGTCTATTTAGGAAGTGTTTCTGTTTCCCAAATTGACATTGCGGTTCTGGTCTTTGCAAAGGTACACTACACTCAAGCCCACTGTAGCTAGTCTCAGGGCATGCTAAAACCCCCACACACCAAGGTAAAATACTCTAAGTTAATAAGAAGTGTCCAAATTGATGGCGTCCATTTGCCATAAGGTCAAGGTGTGGTTTGGGTCTTCCTGAGGTCCAATCAACTCAGGACCAGCTTAGCTGGTCTCAGGGTGTGCTTAAACACTCACACAGTAAAGTGCAAGGCTGTACTTTGAAAGGAAGTGTCCAATTTGGTGATGTCAGTTCAGGAAGCATTAATGTTTCCTGAATTGACGTCTATTTAGGAAGCGTTTCTGTTTCCCAAATTGACATTGCGGTTCTGGTCTTTGCAAAGGTACACTACACTCAAGCCCACTGTAGCTAGTCTCAGGGCATGCTAAAACCCCCACACACCAAGGTAAAATACTCTAAGTTAATAAGAAGTGTCCAAATTGATGGCGTCCATTTGCCATAAGGTCAAGGTGTGGTTTGGGTCTTCCTGAGGTCCAATCAACTCAGGACCAGCTTAGCTGGTCTCAGGGTGTGCTTAAACACTCACACAGTAAAGTGCAAGGCTGTACTTTGAAAGGAAGTGTCCAATTTGGTGATGTCAGTTCAGGAAGCATTAATGTTTCCTGAATTGACGTCTATTTAGGAAGCGTTTCTGTTTCCCAAATTGACATTGCGGTTCTGGTCTTTGCAAAGGTACACTACACTCAAGCCCACTGTAGCTAGTCTCAGGGCATGCTAAAACCCCCACACACCAAGGTAAAATACAAGTGTCCAAATTGATGGCGTCCATTTGCCATAAGGTCAAGGTGTGGTTTGGGTCTTCCTGAGGTCCAATCAACTCAGGACCAGCTTAGCTGGTCTCAGGGTGTGCTTAAACACTCACACAGTAAAGTGCAAGGCTGTACTTTGAAAGGAAGTGTCCAATTTGGTGATGTCAGTTCAGGAAGCATTAATGTTTCCTGAATTGACGTCTATTTAGGAAGCGTTTCTGTTTCCCAAATTGACATTGCGGTTCTGGTCTTTGCAAAGGTACACTACACTCAAGCCCACTGTAGCTAGTCTCAGGGCATGCTAAAACCCCCACACACCAAGGTAAAATACTCTAAGTTAATAAGAAGTGTCCAAATTGATGGCGTCCATTTGCCATGAGGTCAAGGTGTGGTTTGGGTCTTCCTGAGGTCCAATCAACTCAGGACCAGCTTAGCTGGTCTCAGGGTGTGCTTAAACACTCACACAGTAAAGTGCAAGGCTGTACTTTGAAAGGAAGTGTCCAATTTGGTGATGTCAGTTCAGGAAGCATTAATGTTTCCTGAATTGACGTCTATTTAGGAAGCGTTTCTGTTTCCCAAATTGACATTGCGGTTCTGGTCTTTGCAAAGGTACACTACACTCAAGCCCACTGTAGCTAGTCTCAGGGCATGCTAAAACCCCCACACACCAAGGTAAAATACTCTAAGTTAATAAGAAGTGTCCAAATTGATGGCGTCCATTTGCCATAAGGTCAAGGTGTGGTTTGGGTCTTCCTGAGGTCCAATCAACTCAGGACCAGCTTAGCTGGTCTCAGGGTGTGCTTAAACACTCACACAGTAAAGTGCAAGGCTGTACTTTGAAAGGAAGTGTCCAATTTGGTGATGTCGGTTCAGGAAGCATTAATGTTTCCTGAATTGACGTCTATTTAGGAAGCGTTTCTGTTTCCCAAATTGACATTGCGGTTCTGGTCTTTGCAAAGGTACACTACACTCAAGCCCACTGTAGCTAGTCTCAGGGCATGCTAAAACCCCCACACACCAAGGTAAAATACTCTAAGTTAATAAGAAGTGTCCAAATTGATGGCGTCCATTTGCCATAAGGTCAAGGTGTGGTTTGGGTCTTCCTGAGGTCCAATCAACTCAGGACCAGCTTAGCTGGTCTCAGGGTGTGCTTAAACACTCACACAGTAAAGTGCAAGGCTGTACTTTGAAAGGAAGTGTCCAATTTGGTGATGTCAGTTCAGGAAGCATTAATGTTTCCTGAATTGACGTCTATTTAGGAAGCGTTTCTGTTTCCCAAATTGACATTGCGGTTCTGGTCTTTGCAAAGGTACACTACACTCAAGCCCACTGTAGCTAGTCTCAGGGCATGCTAAAACCCCCACACACCAAGGTAAAATACTCTAAGTTAATAAGAAGTGTCCAAATTGATGGCGTCCATTTGCCATAAGGTCAAGGTGTGGTTTGGGTCTTCCTGAGGTCCAATCAACTCAGGACCAGCTTAGCTGGTCTCAGGGTGTGCTTAAACACTCACACAGTAAAGTGCAAGGCTGTACTTTGAAAGGAAGTGTCCAATTTGGTGATGTCGGTTCAGGAAGCATTAATGTTTCCTGAATTGACGTCTATTTAGGAAGCGTTTCTGTTTCCCAAATTGACATTGCGGTTCTGGTCTTTGCAAAGGTACACTACACTCAAGCCCACTGTAGCTAGTCTCAGGGCATGCTAAAACCCCCACACACCAAGGTAAAATACTCTAAGTTAATAAGAAGTGTCCAAATTGATGGCGTCCATTTGCCATAAGGTCAAGGTGTGGTTTGGGTCTTCCTGAGGTCCAATCAACTCAGGACCAGCTTAGCTGGTCTCAGGGTGTGCTTAAACACTCACACAGTAAAGTGCAAGGCTGTACTTTGAAAGGAAGTGTCCAATTTGGTGATGTCAGTTCAGGAAGCATTAATGTTTCCTGAATTGACGTCTATTTAGGAAGCGTTTCTGTTTCCCAAATTGACATTGCGGTTCTGGTCTTTGCAAAGGTACACTACACTCAAGCCCACTGTAGCTAGTCTCAGGGCATGCTAAAACCCCCACACACCAAGGTAAAATACTCTAAGTTAATAAGAAGTGTCCAAATTGATGGCGTCCATTTGCCATAAGGTCAAGGTGTGGTTTGGGTCTTCCTGAGGTCCAATCAACTCAGGACCAGCTTAGCTGGTCTCAGGGTGTGCTTAAACACTCACACAGTAAAGTGCAAGGCTGTACTTTGAAAGGAAGTGTCCAATTTGGTGATGTCAGTTCAGGAAGCATTAATGTTTCCTGAATTGACGTCTATTTAGGAAGCGTTTCTGTTTCCCAAATTGACATTGCGGTTCTGGTCTTTGCAAAGGTACACTACACTCAAGCCCACTGTAGCTAGTCTCAGGGCATGCTAAAACCCCCACACACCAAGGTAAAATACTCTAAGTTAATAAGAAGTGTCCAAATTGATGGCGTCCATTTGCCATAAGGTCAAGGTGTGGTTTGGGTCTTCCTGAGGTCCAATCAACTCAGGACCAGCTTAGCTGGTCTCAGGGTGTGCTTAAACACTCACACAGTAAAGTGCAAGGCTGTACTTTGAAAGGAAGTGTCCAATTTGGTGATGTCAGTTCAGGAAGCATTAATGTTTCCTGAATTGACGTCTATTTAGGAAGCGTTTCTGTTTCCCAAATTGACATTGCGGTTCTGGTCTTTGCAAAGGTACACTACACTCAAGCCCACTGTAGCTAGTCTCAGGGCATGCTAAAACCCCCACACACCAAGGTAAAATACTCTAAGTTAATAAGAAGTGTCCAAATTGATGGCGTCCATTTGCCATAAGGTCAAGGTGTGGTTTGGGTCTTCCTGAGGTCCAATCAACTCAGGACCAGCTTAGCTGGTCTCAGGGTGTGCTTAAACACTCACACAGTAAAGTGCAAGGCTGTACTTTGAAAGGAAGTGTCCAATTTGGTGATGTCGGTTCAGGAAGCATTAATGTTTCCTGAATTGACGTCTATTTAGGAAGCGTTTCTGTTTCCCAAATTGACATTGCGGTTCTGGTCTTTGCAAAGGTACACTACACTCAAGCCCACTGTAGCTAGTCTCAGGGCATGCTAAAACCCCCACACACCAAGGTAAAATACTCTAAGTTAATAAGAAGTGTCCAAATTGATGGCGTCCATTTGCCATAAGGTCAAGGTGTGGTTTGGGTCTTCCTGAGGTCCAATCAACTCAGGACCAGCTTAGCTGGTCTCAGGGTGTGCTTAAACACTCACACAGTAAAGTGCAAGGCTGTACTTTGAAAGGAAGTGTCCAATTTGGTGATGTCAGTTCAGGAAGCATTAATGTTTCCTGAATTGACGTCTATTTAGGAAGCGTTTCTGTTTCCCAAATTGACATTGCGGTTCTGGTCTTTGCAAAGGTACACTACACTCAAGCCCACTGTAGCTAGTCTCAGGGCATGCTAAAACCCCCACACACCAAGGTAAAATACTCTAAGTTAATAAGAAGTGTCCAAATTGATGGCGTCCATTTGCCATAAGGTCAAGGTGTGGTTTGGGTCTTCCTGAGGTCCAATCAACTCAGGACCAGCTTAGCTGGTCTCAGGGTGTGCTTAAACACTCACACAGTAAAGTGCAAGGCTGTACTTTGAAAGGAAGTGTCCAATTTGGTGATGTCAGTTCAGGAAGCATTAATGTTTCCTGAATTGACGTCTATTTAGGAAGCGTTTCTGTTTCCCAAATTGACATTGCGGTTCTGGTCTTTGCAAAGGTACACTACACTCAAGCCCACTGTAGCTAGTCTCAGGGCATGCTAAAACCCCCACACACCAAGGTAAAATACTCTAAGTTAATAAGAAGTGTCCAAATTGATGGCGTCCATTTGCCATAAGGTCAAGGTGTGGTTTGGGTCTTCCTGAGGTCCAATCAACTCAGGACCAGCTTAGCTGGTCTCAGGGTGTGCTTAAACACTCACAGTAAAGTGCAAGGCTGTACTTTGAAAGGAAGTGTCCAATTTGGTGATGTCAGTTCAGGAAGCATTAATGTTTCCTGAATTGACGTCTATTTAGGAAGCGTTTCTGTTTCCCAAATTGACATTGCGGTTCTGGTCTTTGCAAAGGTACACTACACTCAAGCCCACTGTAGCTAGTCTCAGGGCATGCTAAAACCCCCACACACCAAGGTAAAATACTCTAAGTTAATAAGAAGTGTCCAAATTGATGGCGTCCATTTGCCATAAGGTCAAGGTGTGGTTTGGGTCTTCCTGAGGTCCAATCAACTCAGGACCAGCTTAGCTGGTCTCAGGGTGTGCTTAAACACTCACACAGTAAAGTGCAAGGCTGTACTTTGAAAGGAAGTGTCCAATTTGGTGATGTCAGTTCAGGAAGCATTAATGTTTCCTGAATTGACGTCTATTTAGGAAGCGTTTCTGTTTCCCAAATTGACATTGCGGTTCTGGTCTTTGCAAAGGTACACTACACTCAAGCCCACTGTAGCTAGTCTCAGGGCATGCTAAAACCCCCACACACCAAGGTAAAATACTCTAAGTTAATAAGAAGTGTCCAAATTGATGGCGTCCATTTGCCATAAGGTCAAGGTGTGGTTTGGGTCTTCCTGAGGTCCAATCAACTCAGGACCAGCTTAGCTGGTCTCAGGGTGTGCTTAAACACTCACACAGTAAAGTGCAAGGCTGTACTTTGAAAGGAAGTGTCCAATTTGGTGATGTCAGTTCAGGAAGCATTAATGTTTCCTGAATTGACGTCTATTTAGGAAGCGTTTCTGTTTCCCAAATTGACATTGCGGTTCTGGTCTTTGCAAAGGTACACTACACTCAAGCCCACTGTAGCTAGTCTCAGGGCATGCTAAAACCCCCACACACCAAGGTAAAATACTCTAAGTTAATAAGAAGTGTCCAAATTGATGGCGTCCATTTGCCATAAGGTCAAGGTGTGGTTTGGGTCTTCCTGAGGTCCAATCAACTCAGGACCAGCTTAGCTGGTCTCAGGGTGTGCTTAAACACTCACAGTAAAGTGCAAGGCTGTACTTTGAAAGGAAGTGTCCAATTTGGTGATGTCAGTTCAGGAAGCATTAATGTTTCCTGAATTGACGTCTATTTAGGAAGCGTTTCTGTTTCCCAAATTGACATTGCGGTTCTGGTCTTTGCAAAGGTACACTACACTCAAGCCCACTGTAGCTAGTCTCAGGGCATGCTAAAACCCCCACACACCAAGGTAAAATACTCTAAGTTAATAAGAAGTGTCCAAATTGATGGCGTCCATTTGCCATAAGGTCAAGGTGTGGTTTGGGTCTTCCTGAGGTCCAATCAACTCAGGACCAGCTTAGCTGGTCTCAGGGTGTGCTTAAACACTCACACAGTAAAGTGCAAGGCTGTACTTTGAAAGGAAGTGTCCAATTTGGTGATGTCGGTTCAGGAAGCATTAATGTTTCCTGAATTGACGTCTATTTAGGAAGCGTTTCTGTTTCCCAAATTGACATTGCGGTTCTGGTCTTTGCAAAGGTACACTACACTCAAGCCCACTGTAGCTAGTCTCAGGGCATGCTAAAACCCCCACACACCAAGGTAAAATACTCTAAGTTAATAAGAAGTGTCCAAATTGATGGCGTCCATTTGCCATAAGGTCAAGGTGTGGTTTGGGTCTTCCTGAGGTCCAATCAACTCAGGACCAGCTTAGCTGGTCTCAGGGTGTGCTTAAACACTCACACAGTAAAGTGCAAGGCTGTACTTTGAAAGGAAGTGTCCAATTTGGTGATGTCAGTTCAGGAAGCATTAATGTTTCCTGAATTGACGTCTATTTAGGAAGCGTTTCTGTTTCCCAAATTGACATTGCGGTTCTGGTCTTTGCAAAGGTACACTACACTCAAGCCCACTGTAGCTAGTCTCAGGGCATGCTAAAACCCCCACACACCAAGGTAAAATACTCTAAGTTAATAAGAAGTGTCCAAATTGATGGCGTCCATTTGCCATAAGGTCAAGGTGTGGTTTGGGTCTTCCTGAGGTCCAATCAACTCAGGACCAGCTTAGCTGGTCTCAGGGTGTGCTTAAACACTCACACAGTAAAGTGCAAGGCTGTACTTTGAAAGGAAGTGTCCAATTTGGTGATGTCAGTTCAGGAAGCATTAATGTTTCCTGAATTGACGTCTATTTAGGAAGCGTTTCTGTTTCCCAAATTGACATTGCGGTTCTGGTCTTTGCAAAGGTACACTACACTCAAGCCCACTGTAGCTAGTCTCAGGGCATGCTAAAACCCCCACACACCAAGGTAAAATACTCTAAGTTAATAAGAAGTGTCCAAATTGATGGCGTCCATTTGCCATAAGGTCAAGGTGTGGTTTGGGTCTTCCTGAGGTCCAATCAACTCAGGACCAGCTTAGCTGGTCTCAGGGTGTGCTTAAACACTCACACAGTAAAGTGCAAGGCTGTACTTTGAAAGGAAGTGTCCAATTTGGTGATGTCGGTTCAGGAAGCATTAATGTTTCCTGAATTGACGTCTATTTAGGAAGCGTTTCTGTTTCCCAAATTGACATTGCGGTTCTGGTCTTTGCAAAGGTACACTACACTCAAGCCCACTGTAGCTAGTCTCAGGGCATGCTAAAACCCCCACACACCAAGGTAAAATACTCTAAGTTAATAAGAAGTGTCCAAATTGATGGCGTCCATTTGCCATAAGGTCAAGGTGTGGTTTGGGTCTTCCTGAGGTCCAATCAACTCAGGACCAGCTTAGCTGGTCTCAGGGTGTGCTTAAACACTCACACAGTAAAGTGCAAGGCTGTACTTTGAAAGGAAGTGTCCAATTTGGTGATGTCAGTTCAGGAAGCATTAATGTTTCCTGAATTGACGTCTATTTAGGAAGCGTTTCTGTTTCCCAAATTGACATTGCGGTTCTGGTCTTTGCAAAGGTACACTACACTCAAGCCCACTGTAGCTAGTCTCAGGGCATGCTAAAACCCCCACACACCAAGGTAAAATACTCTAAGTTAATAAGAAGTGTCCAAATTGATGGCGTCCATTTGCCATAAGGTCAAGGTGTGGTTTGGGTCTTCCTGAGGTCCAATCAACTCAGGACCAGCTTAGCTGGTCTCAGGGTGTGCTTAAACACTCACACAGTAAAGTGCAAGGCTGTACTTTGAAAGGAAGTGTCCAATTTGGTGATGTCGGTTCAGGAAGCATTAATGTTTCCTGAATTGACGTCTATTTAGGAAGCGTTTCTGTTTCCCAAATTGACATTGCGGTTCTGGTCTTTGCAAAGGTACACTACACTCAAGCCCACTGTAGCTAGTCTCAGGGCATGCTAAAACCCCCACACACCAAGGTAAAATACTCTAAGTTAATAAGAAGTGTCCAAATTGATGGCGTCCATTTGCCATAAGGTCAAGGTGTGGTTTGGGTCTTCCTGAGGTCCAATCAACTCAGGACCAGCTTAGCTGGTCTCAGGGTGTGCTTAAACACTCACACAGTAAAGTGCAAGGCTGTACTTTGAAAGGAAGTGTCCAATTTGGTGATGTCAGTTCAGGAAGCATTAATGTTTCCTGAATTGACGTCTATTTAGGAAGCGTTTCTGTTTCCCAAATTGACATTGCGGTTCTGGTCTTTGCAAAGGTACACTACACTCAAGCCCACTGTAGCTAGTCTCAGGGCATGCTAAAACCCCCACACACCAAGGTAAAATACTCTAAGTTAATAAGAAGTGTCCAAATTGATGGCGTCCATTTGCCATAAGGTCAAGGTGTGGTTTGGGTCTTCCTGAGGTCCAATCAACTCAGGACCAGCTTAGCTGGTCTCAGGGTGTGCTTAAACACTCACACAGTAAAGTGCAAGGCTGTACTTTGAAAGGAAGTGTCCAATTTGGTGATGTCAGTTCAGGAAGCATTAATGTTTCCTGAATTGACGTCTATTTAGGAAGCGTTTCTGTTTCCCAAATTGACATTGCGGTTCTGGTCTTTGCAAAGGTACACTACACTCAAGCCCACTGTAGCTAGTCTCAGGGCATGCTAAAACCCCCACACACCAAGGTAAAATACTCTAAGTTAATAAGAAGTGTCCAAATTGATGGCGTCCATTTGCCATAAGGTCAAGGTGTGGTTTGGGTCTTCCTGAGGTCCAATCAACTCAGGACCAGCTTAGCTGGTCTCAGGGTGTGCTTAAACACTCACACAGTAAAGTGCAAGGCTGTACTTTGAAAGGAAGTGTCCAATTTGGTGATGTCGGTTCAGGAAGCATTAATGTTTCCTGAATTGACGTCTATTTAGGAAGCGTTTCTGTTTCCCAAATTGACATTGCGGTTCTGGTCTTTGCAAAGGTACACTACACTCAAGCCCACTGTAGCTAGTCTCAGGGCATGCTAAAACCCCCACACACCAAGGTAAAATACTCTAAGTTAATAAGAAGTGTCCAAATTGATGGCGTCCATTTGCCATAAGGTCAAGGTGTGGTTTGGGTCTTCCTGAGGTCCAATCAACTCAGGACCAGCTTAGCTGGTCTCAGGGTGTGCTTAAACACTCACACAGTAAAGTGCAAGGCTGTACTTTGAAAGGAAGTGTCCAATTTGGTGATGTCAGTTCAGGAAGCATTAATGTTTCCTGAATTGACGTCTATTTAGGAAGCGTTTCTGTTTCCCAAATTGACATTGCGGTTCTGGTCTTTGCAAAGGTACACTACACTCAAGCCCACTGTAGCTAGTCTCAGGGCATGCTAAAACCCCCACACACCAAGGTAAAATACTCTAAGTTAATAAGAAGTGTCCAAATTGATGGCGTCCATTTGCCATAAGGTCAAGGTGTGGTTTGGGTCTTCCTGAGGTCCAATCAACTCAGGACCAGCTTAGCTGGTCTCAGGATGTGCTTAAACACTCACACAGTAAAGTGCAAGGCTGTACTTTGAAAGGAAGTGTCCAATTTGGTGATGTCAGTTCAGGAAGCATTAATGTTTCCTGAATTGACGTCTATTTAGGAAGCGTTTCTGTTTCCCAAATTGACATTGCGGTTCTGGTCTTTGCAAAGGTACACTACACTCAAGCCCACTGTAGCTAGTCTCAGGGCATGCTAAAACCCCCACACACCAAGGTAAAATACTCTAAGTTAATAAGAAGTGTCCAAATTGATGGCGTCCATTTGCCATAAGGTCAAGGTGTGGTTTGGGTCTTCCTGAGGTCCAATCAACTCAGGACCAGCTTAGCTGGTCTCAGGGTGTGCTTAAACACTCACACAGTAAAGTGCAAGGCTGTACTTTGAAAGGAAGTGTCCAATTTGGTGATGTCGGTTCAGGAAGCATTAATGTTTCCTGAATTGACGTCTATTTAGGAAGCGTTTCTGTTTCCCAAATTGACATTGCGGTTCTGGTCTTTGCAAAGGTACACTACACTCAAGCCCACTGTAGCTAGTCTCAGGGCATGCTAAAACCCCCACACACCAAGGTAAAATACTCTAAGTTAATAAGAAGTGTCCAAATTGATGGCGTCCATTTGCCATAAGGTCAAGGTGTGGTTTGGGTCTTCCTGAGGTCCAATCAACTCAGGACCAGCTTAGCTGGTCTCAGGGTGTGCTTAAACACTCACACAGTAAAGTGCAAGGCTGTACTTTGAAAGGAAGTGTCCAATTTGGTGATGTCAGTTCAGGAAGCATTAATGTTTCCTGAATTGACGTCTATTTAGGAAGCGTTTCTGTTTCCCAAATTGACATTGCGGTTCTGGTCTTTGCAAAGGTACACTACACTCAAGCCCACTGTAGCTAGTCTCAGGGCATGCTAAAACCCCCACACACCAAGGTAAAATACTCTAAGTTAATAAGAAGTGTCCAAATTGATGGCGTCCATTTGCCATAAGGTCAAGGTGTGGTTTGGGTCTTCCTGAGGTCCAATCAACTCAGGACCAGCTTAGCTGGTCTCAGGGTGTGCTTAAACAGTCACACAGTAAAGTGCAAGGCTGTACTTTGAAAGGAAGTGTCCAATTTGGTGATGTCAGTTCAGGAAGCATTAATGTTTCCTGAATTGACGTCTATTTAGGAAGCGTTTCTGTTTCCCAAATTGACATTGCGGTTCTGGTCTTTGCAAAGGTACACTACACTCAAGCCCACTGTAGCTAGTCTCAGGGCATGCTAAAACCCCCACACACCAAGGTAAAATACTCTAAGTTAATAAGAAGTGTCCAAATTGATGGCGTCCATTTGCCATAAGGTCAAGGTGTGGTTTGGGTCTTCCTGAGGTCCAATCAACTCAGGACCAGCTTAGCTGGTCTCAGGGTGTGCTTAAACACTCACACAGTAAAGTGCAAGGCTGTACTTTGAAAGGAAGTGTCCAATTTGGTGATGTCAGTTCAGGAAGCATTAATGTTTCCTGAATTGACGTCTATTTAGGAAGCGTTTCTGTTTCCCAAATTGACATTGCGGTTCTGGTCTTTGCAAAGGTACACTACACTCAAGCCCACTGTAGCTAGTCTCAGGGCATGCTAAAACCCCCACACACCAAGGTAAAATACTCTAAGTTAATAAGAAGTGTCCAAATTGATGGCGTCCATTTGCCATAAGGTCAAGGTGTGGTTTGGGTCTTCCTGAGGTCCAATCAACTCAGGACCAGCTTAGCTGGTCTCAGGGTGTGCTTAAACAGTCACACAGTAAAGTGCAAGGCTGTACTTTGAAAGGAAGTGTCCAATTTGGTGATGTCAGTTCAGGAAGCATTAATGTTTCCTGAATTGACGTCTATTTAGGAAGCGTTTCTGTTTCCCAAATTGACATTGCGGTTCTGGTCTTTGCAAAGGTACACTACACTCAAGCCCACTGTAGCTAGTCTCAGGGCATGCTAAAACCCCCACACACCAAGGTAAAATACTCTAAGTTAATAAGAAGTGTCCAAATTGATGGCGTCCATTTGCCATAAGGTCAAGGTGTGGTTTGGGTCTTCCTGAGGTCCAATCAACTCAGGACCAGCTTAGCTGGTCTCAGGGTGTGCTTAAACACTCACACAGTAAAGTGCAAGGCTGTACTTTGAAAGGAAGTGTCCAATTTGGTGATGTCAGTTCAGGAAGCATTAATGTTTCCTGAATTGACGTCTATTTAGGAAGCGTTTCTGTTTCCCAAATTGACATTGCGGTTCTGGTCTTTGCAAAGGTACACTACACTCAAGCCCACTGTAGCTAGTCTCAGGGCATGCTAAAACCCCCACACACCAAGGTAAAATACTCTAAGTTAATAAGAAGTGTCCAAATTGATGGCGTCCATTTGCCATAAGGTCAAGGTGTGGTTTGGGTCTTCCTGAGGTCCAATCAACTCAGGACCAGCTTAGCTGGTCTCAGGGTGTGCTTAAACACTCACACAGTAAAGTGCAAGGCTGTACTTTGAAAGGAAGTGTCCAATTTGGTGATGTCAGTTCAGGAAGCATTAATGTTTCCTGAATTGACGTCTATTTAGGAAGCGTTTCTGTTTCCCAAATTGACATTGCGGTTCTGGTCTTTGCAAAGGTACACTACACTCAAGCCCACTGTAGCTAGTCTCAGGGCATGCTAAAACCCCCACACACCAAGGTAAAATACTCTAAGTTAATAAGAAGTGTCCAAATTGATGGCGTCCATTTGCCATAAGGTCAAGGTGTGGTTTGGGTCTTCCTGAGGTCCAATCAACTCAGGACCAGCTTAGCTGGTCTCAGGGTGTGCTTAAACACTCACACAGTAAAGTGCAAGGCTGTACTTTGAAAGGAAGTGTCCAATTTGGTGATGTCAGTTCAGGAAGCATTAATGTTTCCTGAATTGACGTCTATTTAGGAAGCGTTTCTGTTTCCCAAATTGACATTGCGGTTCTGGTCTTTGCAAAGGTACACTACACTCAAGCCCACTGTAGCTAGTCTCAGGGCATGCTAAAACCCCCACACACCAAGGTAAAATACTCTAAGTTAATAAGAAGTGTCCAAATTGATGGCGTCCATTTGCCATATGGTCAAGGTGGGGTTTGGGTACTTCCTGATGTCCAATCAACTCAGGACCAGCTTAGCTGGTCTCAGGGTGTGCTTAAACACTCACACAGTAAAGTGCAAGGCTGTACTTTGAAAGGAAGTGTCCAATTTGGTGATGTCAGTTAAGGAAGCATTAATGTTTCCTGAATTGACGTCAATTTAGGAAGCGTTTCTGTTTCCCGAATTGACATTGCGGTTGACCTTTACAACATTTCATGGTGGTCATGACCTTTCTGCTACAACTAGACACTTGATTCCTTTTCTGCTTTAAAGTTGGCTTCGAGGACAATGTGTGACATGATTTTTGTGCCCATCGGTGCATGGCAAGACACTGACAATGAGCCTCAAAGTTTGCAAGGTCGCCAGGTTTCCCAAAATGACACTGTGTCCATTAGGGAACAGTTTTGTGTACATTAAATATTACATTACAGGACTTTCTGAAGCCTCAGAGATCCCATATTTCACACACAGAGCGGGGACATGGCCTACTACAGTCATGTGAAGTGAAAACTCTCCAAGTCCCTTGGGGAAAAAAGATTGTTTAATTGAGAAATCTAGGCGAAGACAGTGTTAGGCTTATAGCCCGCAACACCCTCTTTCATAGTTGGTCAGATTGGAGTCATTTTTTTTCTGAACATGCGTGAGCTCTGATCTTTTAGTATGTTGTTGCCAGACCCAAGTGGAGTACAGTAGGCTTGGTTTGGACCTGCTGGGACCGAGCATGCCAGTGCCACACAACTGTCATTTTGGGGTACTTTTGCATTGAAAATGTTTTCAATGGGAAATGCTTCTCAAATGGACACCCTTCAAATGATCATATTTCATGTAGAAATTGTCAGAATGGCTTGAAACCTGCACCAAACCCTCAACTCGGAACACAGATTTAGCATGTAGAGCACTGGTTCTGTAAACCCTCTGCATTCCTATATCCTTTCAGGAATGTCCCTAAAGAATGGGACAAGGAGAGCCTTGTAGAGCAGCTTTTGTTATGAAACATATCTCAGATTTGTTTCAGTACATTGATAGTAAGTATCCAATTTGGGATGTCCAGTGTGGTTCTGGGTTTTGCAAAGGTACACTAAACTCAATACCACTGTAGCTGTTCTAAGTGTGTGCTAAAACCCCCTCTCACTAATGTGCATTGCTGTACACCACATGGAAAAAGGTTTCCCCGGTGTAGGATAGGCACCCCCCCATGGACAGTCGATGCTTGCCAAGTTGACCAATGCTTCCCTCGTGGACAGACAATGCTTGCCAAGTGGACCAATGCTTCCCTCGTGGACAGTTGATTGCTTGCCAAGTGGACCAATGCTTCCCTCGTGGACAGTCGATTGCTTCCCAAGTGGACCAATGCTTCCCTCGTGGACAGACGATTGCTTGCCAAGTGGACCAATGCTTCCCTCGTGGACGATTGCTTGCCAAGTGGACCAATGCTTCCCTCGTGGACAGTCGATTGCTTGCCAAGTGGACCAATGCTTCCCTCGTGGACAGACGATTGCTTGCCAAGTGGACCAATGCTTCCCTCGTGGACAGACGATGCTTGCCAAGTGGACGAATGTGTCCCTCGTGGCCAGTCGATTGCTTGCCAAGTGGACCGATGCTTCCCTCGTGGACGATTGCTTGCCAAGTGGACCAATGCTTCCCTCGTGGACAGTTGATTGCTTGCCAAGTGGACCAATGCTTCCCTCGTGGACAGTCGATTGCTTGCCAAGTGGACCAATGCTTCCCTCGTGGACAGTTGATTGCCAAGTGGACCAATGCTTCCCTCGTGGACAGTCGATTGCTTGCCAAGTGGACCAATGCTTCCCTCGTGGACGATTGCTTGCCAAGTGGACCAATGCTTCCCTCGTGGACAGTTGATTGCTTGCCAAGTGGACCAATGCTTCCCTCGTGGACAGTCGATTGCTTGCCAAGTGGACCAATGCCAGGTTTTTGTGTCCACTGGAGTTTCAGGAAATGTTTTGTGTGAATGTTGTGTGCTTTAGTGCACAAACGATGTACAATGTTCATATAATTTAAACAAAGTACTGTTATAAATAACTGAATGAGTAATGGGCTCTTTTTTTGTTCATAGAGCATTGTATAAGATATCTTGGTCGGTTCCCTGTAGTGTCTCAGATGTAGTAGCAGGATGTACGTGCCATATGTGACCGCCGCTGGTAATTTGGTCCTCAACTAGGCATTTTCATTTTTCAGTTTTTTACAGATTATGAAAGTGCAGATTGTAAGCTTTCAAATGAGGTCTCATACATTGAAATCTGAACATATTTGAAGAAGATATGCTTATTTGAATGCTAGTACTGCCAAATCAACTTAGCTGAGAAATCGCCCTCCAAAGTTCTCCAACATTTCACACCTCTGACTGCCAGGTAATGGGCGTGAACAATAGCCTGGTAACCGCACCCCCAGCCACTCCCCCACTGGACGATCTGTCATTATCTGTCAGAGTGGCTGTCAACTTGGGGTATTACCTGAGAGTGGGGTGCTCTCTCACTGATTACCCCACACTCTTTGAGTCAGTATTAATCTTGTGTTGTGAATGCAGTTAAGAACAATATAAGATGAAGTTCAAATTTAACATTCTTTATTGTCAAATACATGATATACATTACAAGCATAAGTAGTAAAGTGTACAAAAAAAGGCAACAGTCTAAGTGTTAAAGTGTACAGTCAGTTGTATAGACGAGGTGCATAGTGTTCATTGTGATCAAGTGCACAACAAAGTAATAAGGTGCATAGTGTTCAATATGATCAAGTGCACAACAAAGTAATAACAAGGTGCATAGTGTTCATTGTGATCAAGTGCACAGCAAAGTAATAACAAGGTGCATAGTGTTCATTGTGATCAAGTGTACAACAAAGTAATAACAGTCCCCAGCTCAATACTCAAGGTAATAACAGTACTCGGCTCAGTATTCAATATTCGAACAATGCAGTCTGTGCAAGTGTGCGCAAGTCTGTGCAAGAGAACACGCAATGCTTCAGTATACAAACAGGAAAAGGCTGTGGCCTTTCTCCTGCAGTGCTGTCCATCCTGATGATCTGCAGTGAATCTACAAGCGGACAGTCTTGTTCTGAGCTGCTGTGGAGTTTGGCGGGGGACATGTGATGTCTCGTCCCTCATCAGAACAGAACTCTCTGATCTTGTTAAAGAGATATGTCTGTCTGGCCATGTCCAGTCCGGGTGGGGCATGCACAGGAAGACCTTCTCTGGGGGGCAGGACATCAGGCTTGCGCAGCAGCTGAAACTCAACTGCTGGTGCATCACGGTGTTCTCTGGCCACAACCATGCCAGGTCTCTCTGCATCAAAACTGCAATAGAATAGAAGGAAGAAAGTACATTAAACTATTGCCCACAGTACTGGCACTCCATATACATAAAATAGTACCAGAAAGTGTTGATTAAATAGACTAGCTAATGCATGATAATTACCTGAAGTGCTGGTAACTCGAAATCTGTGGGAGTGCCCGGAAGTAGGGTTTCAGATGCTCTTGCCAGTTGTAGCTTTCAACAAGCACGGTGCCGTCTTCCAGTCCAACAAGCTGGGGGATGTTGACGTGCTTCACAGGAGAGCTGTCCCTGACGACTCCAGCAATGGCAGACAGAGTGTCCACTCTGGTCTTCCTGAAGCTCTGCTTGACCAGGCCGAAGCACCAGTCAGGGCCAAACTTGGTGTGGCCTGCAATCAGGAAGTGGACGTCCAGCTGCAGGTGAAGCTTGTGCATGGTCCGCCAAGCACAGTACCACAGCACAAAATTGTTCTTGTTTTGTCCACGGCAGTTGTCGCAATGAAGGTCCACGTGTGTTTCTCCAACTCCATAGTTGTTGAAGAAATGATGCACGTAGTTGATGACTGCATTGCTGCCCTTGCTTGAGGCCATCCCTTCGTCGATCAGGTAGTTCACTTGCTTCGGTATTCCCTCACAGCAGACACCAAAAATGCCACACTTACGAGGAGTCAAGAAGTACATGGGTCCTGGCTGAAAAGGGTCAGAAGGGAAGTGAACCTAAGAGACAAAGGAAAAAATAGGAAGAAAAGGAAAAGATGAGATGCATTGAAAATCAAAAACACACATGTAACCCTAACCATACCACATCACATCACAACACACTCATCATAGGATGAACGTATTCTCACCTGTTGTGCAAAATCAAAGCTGTAGTGCATAGTGATCTTCTTGCTGGCTGGTGTGGAGGGGCCAAGGGAGAGCTGCAAATCCTCACAGGTCTTGGCACATGCAGCTTTCATGTCATTGTAGAGTGACCGCTCCTGTAGAACAAGGTTGAGATGCTGCTCCTGCTTCTTCAGCTTGGCTGATTTCACGTTGTCAGGCAGGTTGGCACTTCGGTAAACTTGATAGTTGTTGCTCTGACACAGCCAGCAGAGATCTGTCCGGGGTTTGGTGCTTGCTATGTGAGGGAGCAATGACTTCCACAGCCGTCTGAAGGTGTCCAGAGCCACAACACGGTGTTCTGAAAATAAATAATATTTTATTTGTATGATATTATTGAATTAAATATGTATGTTTTTAACCATAGGATGTCAAAGTATGTATGTATCCAACTTTTACATACCAAGCTTTTCCACAGCATCTTTGTAGAGCCGCCACACTGTAGTTTTGGAGACATTGGATGGCAGCAACTTTGCAGTTAAATCCCTGTGACCAGGGTGTCTGCCAGGCAAGACAATGGCATGGTCTTCAGCGTAGTTGCCGATGAACGTCACAACTCGTTCGATGTCCTCTTTCTTAAGGAAGTAGCGGTTTGTACGTGGACCCTTCTTCCTTTCTCGCACTTGTCCACCATTCTCCTGGTAGTCTTGGGCTATGGCCTGGAGCTTGTTCTTGCTCATGCTGTAACCAAAACAAAAAACAAGGTGTCAGACTAACATACCTCTCATGCTCTCTCATTCTGTTTCTCTCTGTAATAGCTACCTAGCTAGCTAGATATTAGCTGCCTCGCTGGGTAGTTTAGGAACACAGGGCTAGCTCAGCTAACTAGCATGTTAGCTAACATTAGCTAGCTAGATATTAGCTGCCTCGCTGGGTAGTTTAGGAACACAGGGCTAGCTCAGCTAACTAGCATGCTAGCTAACGTTAGCTAGCTAGATATTAGCTGCCTCGCTGGGTAGTTTAGGAACACAGGGCTAGCTCAGCTAACTAGCATGTTAGCTAACGTTAGCTAGCTAGATATTAGCTGCCTCGCTGGGTAGTTTAGGAACACAGGGCTAGCTCAGCTAACTAGCATGTTAGCTAACGTTAGCTAGCTAGATATTAGCTGCCTCGCTGGGTAGTTTAGGAACACAGGGCTAGCTCAGCTAACTAGCATGTTAGCTAACGTTAGCTAGCTAGATATTAGCTGCCTCGCTGGGTAGTTTAGGAACACAGGGCTAGCTCAGCTAACTAGCATGTTAGCTAACGTTAGCTAGCTAGATATTAGCTGCCTCGCTGGGTAGTTTAGGAACACAGGGCTAGCTCAGCTAACTAGCATGTTAGCTAACGTTAGCTAGCTATATATTAGCTGCCTCGCTGGGTAGTTTAGGAACACAGGGCTAGCTCAGCTAACTAGCATGTTAGCTAACGTTAGCTAGCTAGATATTAGCTGCCTCGCTGGGTAGTTTAGGAACGAAGGGACAGCTCAGCTAACTAGCATGTTAGCTAACGTTAGCTAGCTAGCCTTTGTTAGTTAGTGCTAGATTTGTTATGCTAGCTAGACTCAGTCACTTGTTTAGAAATGAGCTACTGCTAAACGACTAACGTAAATGTAAACAGCACAGGTAGTATAAAGATAGCTTACCCTATAGAAAAGCAGAAAGCTTGGCGGCAGACAACCGTCGTGTGAATCTGGTACGTCGTTCGCCGCAACTTTCGCTTGGTAGCAACTTGCTTTGTTGAAACAGTCAGCTCTGTATCACAGTTCAACACGTACAAAACTGCGTGTACGAACGAGTCCTGCTCTCCTGGAGTTCTAGCTGCCATGTTCAGTCTCGACCGGTAAACCAATTCAGGGTTCACTTTGCGAAGGCAAGAGGTAGGAGCCACAGCAGAATTCTCCTTTCGTCTCACTTGGCACTTGCAATCAAAGTTTTTGATCCTGTCCATTTCTTCTGTTTCACAGTCGATGTTCACGGTAACAATATCGATTGCTCGTAAAACTCTTTCCATGTCCTGGATGCCATCCCCCTCTTCTCCATCTTCGTCGACTTCCAGCTCGAGATCAGAAGCATTGTCCTCTTCTTCACTACCACATTCCGAGTTTGTACCATCGTCAACATCCATGTAGTCCTTTAGGTACGAATCCATAAGTTCTCCATTGTCGAATCGTCGAGCGGCGTTGAGCAGATCTTTGTTCAGAGCTTTCGCAAAAGCAGTAGCATCCATGGTTAAACGTGGAACTGAATGTAAACAAACACCACGTGCAGTTCTTATGGGCAGGGTGGGGGGCGGAGAACCCGGAAGCAATAGCCAATGAAAACAAATCATGCTAATCGATCTGCCCGCCCCCAAGCCCGGCTCGAAATCAGCTAAAAACGAGCTTAGTTTGCAGACTAATTAAACGTATTTCGTGAACCTAAAACTGTTGTCTGTTATAGTAAGTAGGTTCTTCACAACTTCAACTTTGGTAATACACCAAAAAACAAAAAACAAAAAAAAACGTTTTTTTAGTTATTTTGCCCTCTAGCGCATTTCGGGGTTTGCCGAGTTGCGGACCAAATCACCAGCCGCTGTCACATATACAAGCGCAAGCTACTTGTGACTATAGAAAGAAAGAAACTGGGTATGGAAAGCACAAGATTGGAAATGGAATATAAGCGGCACTAATAAAGGTCAAGCTAGAGATAAGAAAGCTGAAACAGGATGAAAGTAAATTCGAACACTAAAATTATTGATTACTAGTTATTTTGAATAACATTGTTTCAATGTATAATGCAATGCATAATATAGTTGAATCAATGTTGATGCAATTCTACATTCTTTCAATGTTGATCATATCGTCATTGAATCAAGGTTGATTCATTGTCGGGATTGATTGAAAATTCAATGTTCTTTCAATGTTGATCAAAGCGAGCACTTTCAATGTTATTTTCAATGTCTGACATCAATGTTGATCTCAATCTTCAGCGTGACAATATCTCAATGTTGATTCAATGACTTTTTGCTATCTGGGATTGCTGTTGTACACCGACCTGTGGCGGCTGTACGCGGCTGTTTCTCATGATTGGTTAGGAGTAGGAGGCTGATCTCAGAGTATATTAATGCCACCCTTTGCTACTTGAGGTCCCCCGCTTCATAGCCTCCTAGCCCCCACCACTTTGGAGAAATGTGGCGTTTACCGCCGCCATAGGTCGGTGTACAACCGCAATAGGTTTACATGATAAAATTAAAATTGCTTGAATCAACTCAACCCTCTGCACAGTAACAGTACACCATGGAGACATAAACCTACTGCCATATCAACCTCCTACCCCAAGACACTTTGGAGATATCGACCCGTACACTCACCATGTAAACCTATTGCTGTTGTACACCGACCTGTGGCGGCTGTACGCGGCTGTTTCTCATGATTGGTTGGGAGTAGGAGGCTGATCTCAGAGTATGTTCATGCCACCCTTTGGTACTTGAGGACCCCTGCTTTATAGCCTCCTAGCCCCCACCACTTTGGAGAAATGTGGCACTTACCGCCGCCATAGGTCGGTGTACAACCGCAATAGGTTTACATGATAAAATTAAAATTGCTTGAATCAACTCAACCCTCTGCACAGTAACAGTACACCATGGAGATATAAACCTACTGCCATATCAACCTCCTACCCCAAGACACTTTGGAGATATCGACCCGTACACTCACCATGTAAACCTATTGCTGTTGTACACCGACCTGTGGCGGCTGTACGCGGCTGTTTCTCATGATTGGTTGGGAGTAGGAGGCTGATCTCAGAGTATGTTCATGCCACCCTTTGGTACTTGAGGATTCCGGCTTCATAGCCTCCTAGCCCCCACCACTTTGGAGAAATGTGGCATGTATCTCCGCCATAGGTCGGTGTACAACCGCAATAGGTTTACATGTTAAAATTAAAATTGCTCGGATTGGCTCGAAACCTATGCACAGTAACAGTACACCATAAAGACATGAACATACTGCAATATCAGCCTCCTAGACCAAGAATCTTTGGAGATATTGACCCGTACACTCACCATGTAAACCTATTGCTGTTGTACACCGACCTGTGGCGGCTGTACGCGGCTGTTTCTCATGATTGGTTGGGAGTAGGAGGCTGATCTCAGAGTATGTTCATGCCACCCTTTGGTACTTGAGGACCCCTGCTTTATAGCCTCCTAGCCCCCACCACTTTGGAGAAATGTGGCGTGTACCGCCGCCATAGGTCGGTGTACAACCGCAATAGGTTTACATGTTAAAATTAAAATTGCTCGGATTGGCTCGAAACCTATGCACAGTAACAGTACACCATGGAGACATGTACATACTGCAATATCAGCCTCCTAGACCAAGAATCTTTGGAGATATTGACCCGTACACTCACCATGTAAACCTATTGCTGTTGTACACCCACCTGTGGCGGCTGTACGCGGCTGTTTCTCATGATTGGTTGGGAGTAGGAGGCTGATCTCAGAGTATGTTCATGCCACCCTTTGGTACTTGAGGACCCCCGCTTTATAGCCTCCTAGCCCCCACCACTTTGGAGAAATGTGGCGTGTTCCACCGCCATAGGTCGGTGTACAACCGCAATAGGTTTACATGTTACAATTAAGATTGCTCGGATTGGCTCGAAACCTATGCACAGTAACAGTACACCATGGAGACATGAACATACTGCAATATCAGCCTCCTAGACCAAGAATCTTTGGAGATATTGACCCGTACACTCACCATGTAAACCTATTGCTGTTGTACACCGACCTGTAACGGCTGTACGCGGCTGTTTCTCATGATTGGTTGGGAGTAGGAGGCTGATCTCAGAGTATATTAATGCCACCCTTTGCTACTTGAGGTCCCCCGCTTCATAGCCTCCTAGCCCCCACCACTTTGGAGAAATGTGGCGTTTACCGCCGCCATAGGTCGGTGTACAACCGCAATAGGTTTACATGATAAAATTAAAATTGCTTGAATCAACTCAACCCTCTGCACAGTAACAGTACACCATGGAGACATAAACCTACTGCCATATCAACCTCCTACCCCAAGACACTTTGGAGATATCGACCCGTACACTCACTATGTAAACCTATTGCTGTTGTACACCGACCTGTGGCGGCTGTACGCGGCTGTTTCTCATGATTGGTTGGGAGTAGGAGGCTGATCTCAGAGTATGTTCATGCCACCCTTTGGTACTTGAGGACCCCTGCTTTATAGCCTCCTAGCCCCCACCACTTTGGAGAAATGTGGCATGTACCGCCGCCATAGGTCGGTGTACAACCGCAATAGGTTTACATGTTAAAATTAAAATTGCTCGGATTGGCTCGAAACCTATGCACAGTAACAGTACACCATGGAGACATGAACATACTGCAATATCAGCCTCCTAGACCAAGAATCTTTGGAGATATTGACCCGTACACTCACCATGTAAACCTATTGCTGTTGTACACCCACCTGTGGCGGCTGTACGCGGCTGTTTCTCATGATTAGTTGGGAGTAGGAGGCTGATCTCAGAGTATGTTCATGCCACCCTTTGGTACTTGAGGACCCCCGCTTTATAGCCTCCTAGCCCCCACCACTTTGGAGAAATGTGGCGTGTACCGCCGCCATAGGTCGGTGTACAACCGCAATAGGTTTACATGTTAAAATAAAATTGCTCGGATTGGCTCGAAACCTATGCACAGTAACAGTACACCATGGAGACATGAACATACTGCAATATCAGCCTCCTAGACCAAGAATCTTTGGAGATATTGACCCGTACACTCACCATGTAAACCTATTGCTGTTGTACACCCACCTGTGGCGGCTGTACGCGGCTGTTTCTCATGATTAGTTGGGAGTAGGAGGCTGATCTCAGAGTATGTTCATGCCACCCTTTGGTACTTGAGGACCCCCGCTTCATAGCCTCCTAGCCCCCACCACTTTGGAGAAATGTGGCACTTACCGCCGCCATAGGTCGGTGTACAACCGCAATAGGTTTACATGATAAAATTAAAATTGCTTGAATCAACTCAACCCTCTGCACAGTAACAGTACACCATGGAGATATAAACCTACTGCCATATCAACCTCCTACCCCAAGACACTTTGGAGATATCGACCCGTACACTCACCATGTAAACCTATTGCTGTTGTACACCGACCTGTGGTGGCTGTACGCGGCTGTTTCTCATGATTGGTTGGGAGTAGGAGGCTGATCTCAGAGTATGTTCATGCCACCCTTTGGTACTTGAGGATTCCGGCTTCATAGCCTCCTAGCCCCCACCACTTTGGAGAAATGTGGCATGTATCGCCGCCATAGGTCGGTGTACAACCGCAATAGGTTTATATGTTAAAATTAAAATTGCTCGGATTGGCTCGAAACCTATGCACAGTAACAGTACACCATGGAGACATGAACATACTGCAATATCAGCCTCCTAGACCAAGAATCTTTGGAGATATTGACCCGTACACTCACCATGTAAACCTATTGCTGTTGTACACCGACCTGTGGCGGCTGTACACGGCTGTTTCTCATGATTGGTTGGGAGTAGGAGGCTGATCTCAGAGTATGTTCATGCCACCCTTTGGTACTTGAGGACCCCTGCTTTATAGCCTCCTAGCCCCCACCACTTTGGAGAAATGTGGCGTGTACCGCCGCCATAGGTCGGTGTACAACCGCAATAGGTTTACATGTTAAAATTAAAATTGCTCGGATTGGCTCGAAACCTATGCACAGTAACAGTACACCATGGAGACATGAACATACTGCAATATCAGCCTCCTAGACCAAGAATCTTTGGAGATATTGACCCGTACACTCACCATGTAAACCTATCCCAGATAGCAAAAAGTCATTGAATCAACATTGAGATATTGTCACGCTGAAGATTGAGATCAACATTGATGTCAGACATTGAAAATAACATTGAAAGTGCTCGCTATGATCAACATTGAAAGAACATTGAATTTTCAATCAATCCCGACAATGAATCAACCTTGATTCAATGACGATATGATCAACATTGAATTGCATCAACATTGATTCAACTATATTATGCATTGCATTATACATTGTAACAATGTTATTCAAAATAACTAGTAATCAATAATTTTATAGTGTTCGAATTTACTTTCATCCTGTTTCAGCTTTCTTATCTCTAGCTTGACCTTTATTAGTGCCGCTTATATTCCATTTCCAATCTCGTGCTTTCCATACCCAGTTTCTTGCTTTCTATAGTCACAAGTAGCTTGCGCTTGTATATGGCACGTACATCCTGCTACTACATCTGAGACACTACAGGGAACCGACCAAGATATCTTATACAATGCTCTATGAACAAAAAAAGAGCCCATTACTCATTCAGTTATTTATTACAGTACTGTTTCAATTATATGAACATTGTACATCGTTTGTACACTTAAGCACACAACATTCACACAAAACATTTCCTGAAACTCCAGGGGACACAAAAACCTGGCATCTGCAAACAGGGTTGTCATACTCAGAAAGGCCGTCGTGCAGAATAAGACGACATGAACAAAAAATAACAAACCCACTCGAAACAGTAGAAAGTGTGAAAGGACGGGAGAGAACAGGTATGAACTTAATCTGAATGAATTATACCTAGTCCTTTTAACTCTTAAGACTTCTCTTTCCGTCGTACCCCGCCATTCCTCTCTGGTGCGTAACGCAGCCACTTCTGCACTCCATCCCTGTAAGTCAATTCCGTCAGCCTGCGGTCAAATTGACGAGCAGCAACTGAAAAAAAAAAAGAAGTTATAATTTAGTTATTTTTAATTATAATAATAGGGAGAAGAAAGCTGCAGTGGATGCGTTCCAGTGTGTACTGTAGTGTACTAGATTTTCAGGCGGCCTTAATTGAGCAATTCACCCATCAACCCACCCTCAAGCCTATCTTCATATAATTGATTCACACCAAGGCCTGATTCATACTCACGTAAGCAACGCAAGCTACGTTATGAGCGTAAGCTCCAATACGACTCTGAGCTTGTGTATTGTCAGATGTAATATATCACCAGTCCAGCAGGGGGGGCAAATAGGTCTATACGGCAAAAACCATGGTGAAAGTTTAGCATCCCTATCGGAAACACAAGGAATTGCATTTGTGCTTGCATCAAGTGACAAATTTCGGCATTACACACGCAAGGAAGTCTTGCGTAGCCTTGCGAAGCTTGCATTGCTTGCGCTTATGTAGAATATGCGTAGAGTATGAATATGTAGAGTATGAATGGGCCCTAATACTCAATTCTGTCTACTCTCTGTGTCTCAGAGGAGTAAAGTACTAATACTAGTATTTTGAGGTGCAGGCTCACCAAACATGCAGTCCTGCATCAGTGTGTCCTTGAAGGCCCTCTTCTCTCCCTTTCCCACCCAGTTAAAAATGCAGGCTAGAGTGTTTGTCATGGCAGCGGATAGCATTCGTCGGATCATGTTTTCAGAGTTGGTCCCTCCAACTAATGCCAGGCGCGTAATCTTAACAGATTAGAGAGAAAATGGTTAGTGTGCTACAGAATACTATGTAAATGCACAGAGTATCTACTCATTTATAAATAATTACAAATGTAATGAATTTTAAGTTGTTCACCATCTTTTGACGGACTGCTTCCTCCCTCAGAGCAGCTTCAGCCTCATCAAACTGCTCCTCGTTGGTGAGTGCTGGGGCTGGACTGACCTGGTGCTGGACTGACCTGGTGCTGGGGCTGGACTGACCTGGTGCTGGGCTGATGCTGATTAAAAGAGGTAAAGAGAGGTGGTGCTAATTATATTACTTGGCCTTGTAGTGAATCCCCTTGACTTGTAGTAAAATCCTGAAATTAGAGGAAACAAAGCAGAATAAAAAAAATATGCATAAACCAACAGTAAAAAATATATATCAGCATATATATCTATGCAACAATTGTATCTAAATATCCTATATCAAGCTTTAACGTTACTAGCTTAAGCCAAGTTAGCAACCAAGAAGGCTGGTTAGAGGATACCACTGTTAGCTGACCAAAAACGCACAACATAGTCATCTATGCACAATTTTACCCAAATATCATATATGATGTTTTAACTTGACTGTATCAGACCAAATTTGATGTCATGTCTGAAGGATGGTAGATTAATTTCCGTTAGATAGCATGCCTGCCGCGTTAGCTAGGTGCGAGTACAGGCCTACACGTTAGCTAGGCACCTAGGAAGACCATGATGCTAGCACTAGCTAACTTAGTTAACAAATGCTAGCACTAGCTCAAACAAAAAACGCACAACAGCCATCTATGCACAATTTTACCCAAATATCCCATACGATGCTTTAGCTTGACTGTATCAGACCGAATCTGATTTAATTTCTGTAGGATGGTCGAGATTCATGTTGGATTTCATGAGCTAGCTGCGTTAGCTAGGTGCTAGTCCGGGCCTACACATGGAGCTAGACAACATATCGTCTTCTATGCACAATTTTACCCAAATATTCCATATAATGCTTTATCTTGACTGTATCAGACCAAATTCGATGTCATGTCTGAAGGATGGTAGAGATTTCTTACGGATTTGTGATTTCTTTGACTCCTCTTCGTATGGGGAAAATAAATGGCCGTTGGAACATTAAATGCAAAAGTTTGGGGACCTCAAGTCCCGTGAGATCTGGTTGGTCTCGCGAGCTGCGCAAGGTGGAGGGAGCACCACACATTGAAACAATGTCAATTCATTGTAGGGCATTTCAACATTGAAAAACCAGCATCTATATTAAATTGATTCAACAACACTTTTTCAATCGTTGAAATGGTATCTGTAATAAAACATTGAATTAACATAGATTTTTCAACCTCAACCAAAAATAACCAATTTGACCAAAATCCAACGTTGAATCAATGTCTTTTGCTATCTGGGATTGCTGTTGTACACCCACCTGTGGCGGCTGTACGCGGCTGTTTCTCATGATTGGTTGGGAGTAGGAGGCTGATCTCAGAGTATGTTCATGCCACCCTTTGGTACTTGAGGATTCCCGCTTTATAGCCTCCTAGCCCCCACCACTTTGGAGAAATGTGGCGTGTACCGCCGCCATAGGTCGGTGTACAACAGCAATAAGTTTACATGTTAAAATTAAAATTGCTCGGATTGGCTCGAAACCTATGCACAGTAACAGTAAACCATGGAGACATGAACATACAGCAATATCAGCCTCCTAGACCAAGAATCCTTGGAGATATTGACCCGTACACTCACCATGTAAACCTATTGCTGTTGTACACCGACCTGTGGCGGCTGTACGGTTGGGAGTAGGAGGCTGATCTCAGAGTATGTTCATGCCACCCTTTGGTACTTGAGGACCCCCGCTTTATAGCCTCCTAGCCCCCACCACTTTGGAGAAATGTGGCGTGTTCCACCGCCATAGGTCGGTGTACAACCGCAATAGGTTTACATGTTACAATTAAAATTGCTCGGATTGGCTCGAAACCTATGCACAGTAACAGTACACCATGGAGACATGAACATACTGCAATATCAGCCTCCTAGACCAAGAATCTTTGGAGATATTGACCCGTACACTCACCATGTAAACCTATTGCTGTTGTACACCCACCTGTGGCGGCTGTACGCGGCTGTTTCTCATGATTGGTTGGGAGTAGGAGGCTGATCTCAGAGTATGTTCATGCCACCCTTTGGTACTTGAGGACCCCCGCTTTATAGCCTCCTAGCCCCCACCACTTTGGAGAAATGTGGCGTGTACCGCCGCCATAGGTCGGTGTACAACCGCAATAGGTTTACATGTTAAAATAAAAATTGCTCGGATTGGCTCGAAACCTATGCACAGTAACTGTACACCATGAAGACATGAACATACTGCAATATCAGCCTCCTAGACCAATAATCTTTGGAGATATTGACCCGTACACTAACCATGTAAACCTCTTGCTGATGTACACCGACCTGTGGCGGCTGTACGCGGCTGTTTCTCATGATTGGTTGGGAGTAGGAGGCTGATCTCAGAGTATGTTCATGCCACCCTTTGGTACTTGAGGATTCCCGCTTTATAGCCTCCTAGCCCCCACCACTTTGGAGAAATGTGGCGTGTACCGCCGCCATAGGTCGGTGTACAACCGCAATAAGTTTACATGTTAAAATTAAAATTGCTCGGATTGGCTCGAAACCTATGCACAGTAACAGTCCACCATGGAGACATGAACATACTGCAATATCAGCCTCCTAGACCAAGAATCCTTGGAGATATTAACCCGTACACTCACCATGTAAACCTATTGCTGTTGTACACCGACCTGTAACGGCTGTACGCGGCTGTTTCTCATGATTGGTTGGGAGTAGGAGGCTGATCTCAGAGTATATTAATGCCACCCTTTGCTACTTGAGGTCCCCCGCTTCATAGCCTCCTAGCCCCCACCACTTTGGAGAAATGTGGCGTTTACCGCCGCCATAGGTCGGTGTACAACCGCAATAGGTTTACATGATAAAATTAAAATTGCTTGAATCAACTCAACCCTCTGCACAGTAACAGTACACCATGGAGACATAAACCTACTGCCATATCAACCTCCTACCCCAAGACACTTTGGAGATATCGACCCGTACACTCACTATGTAAACCTATTGCTGTTGTACACCGACCTGTGGCGGCTGTACACGGCTGTTACTCATGATTGGTTGGGAGTAGGAGGCTGATCTCAGAGTATGTTCATGCCACCCTTTGGTACTTGAGGACCCCTGCTTTATAGCCTCCTAGCCCCCACCACTTTGGAGAAATGTGGCATGTACCGCCGCCATAGGTCGGTGTACAACCGCAATAGGTTTACATGTTAAAATTAAAATTGCTCGGATTGGCTCGAAACCTATGCACAGTAACAGTACACCATGGAGACATGAACATACTGCAATATCAGCCTCCTAGACCAAGAATCTTTGGAGATATTGACCCGTACACTCACCATGTAAACCTATTGCTGTTGTACACCCACCTGTGGCGGCTGTACGCGGCTGTTTCTCATGATTAGTTGGGAGTAGGAGGCTGATCTCAGAGTATGTTCATGCCACCCTTTGGTACTTGAGGACCCCCGCTTTATAGCCTCCTAGCCCCCACCACTTTGGAGAAATGTGGCGTGTACCGCCGCCATAGGTCGGTGTACAACCGCAATAGGTTTACATGTTAAAATAAAATTGCTCGGATTGGCTCGAAACCTATGCACAGTAACAGTACACCATGGAGACATGAACATACTGCAATATCAGCCTCCTAGACCAAGAATCTTTGGAGATATTGACCCGTACACTCACCATGTAAACCTATTGCTGTTGTACACCCACCTGTGGCGGCTGTACGCGGCTGTTTCTCATGATTGGTTGGGAGTAGGAGGCTGATCTCAGAGTATGTTCATGCCACCCTTTGGTACTTGAGGACCCCCGCTTTATAGCCTCCTAGCCCCCACCACTTTGGAGAAATGTGGCGTGTACCGCCGCCATAGGTCGGTGTACAACCGCAATAGGTTTACATGTTAAAATAAAAATTGCTCGGATTGGCTCGAAACCTATGCACAGTAACTGTACACCATGAAGACATGAACATACTGCAATATCAGCCTCCTAGACCAATAATCTTTGGAGATATTGACCCGTACACTAACCATGTAAACCTATTGCTGATGTACACCGACCTGTGGCGGCTGTACGCGGCTGTTTCTCATGATTGGTTGGGAGTAGGAGGCTGATCTCAGAGTATGTTCATGCCACCCTTTGGTACTTGAGGATTCCCGCTTTATAGCCTCCTAGCCCCCACCACTTTGGAGAAATGTGGTGTGTACCGCCGCCATAGGTCGGTGTACAACCGCAATAAGTTTACATGTTAAAATTAAAATTGCTCGGATTGGCTCGAAACCTATGCACAGTAACAGTCCACCATGGAGACATGAACATACTGCAATATCAGCCTCCTAGACCAAGAATCCTTGGAGATATTAACCCGTACACTCACCATGTAAACCTATTGCTGTTGTACACCGACCTGTAACGGCTGTACGCGGCTGTTTCTCATGATTGGTTGGGAGTAGGAGGCTGATCTCAGAGTATATTAATGCCACCCTTTGCTACTTGAGGTCCCCCGCTTCATAGCCTCCTAGCCCCCACCACTTTGGAGAAATGTGGCGTTTACCGCCGCCATAGGTCGGTGTACAACCGCAATAGGTTTACATGATAAAATTAAAATTGCTTGAATCAACTCAACCCTCTGCACAGTAACAGTACACCATGGAGACATAAACCTACTGCCATATCAACCTCCTACCCCAAGACACTTTGGAGATATCGACCCGTACACTCACTATGTAAACCTATTGCTGTTGTACACCGACCTGTGGCGGCTGTACGCGGCTGTTTCTCATGATTGGTTGGGAGTAGGAGGCTGATCTCAGAGTATGTTCATGCCACCCTTTGGTACTTGAGGACCCCTGCTTTATAGCCTTCTAGCCCCCACCACTTTGGAGAAATGTGGCATGTACCGCCGCCATAGGTCGGTGTACAACCGCAATAGGTTTACATGTTAAAATTAAAATTGCTCGGATTGGCTCGAAACCTATGCACAGTAACAGTACACCATGGAGACATGAACATACTGCAATATCAGCCTCCTAGACCAAGAATCTTTGGAGATATTGACCCGTACACTCACCATGTAAACCTATTGCTGTTGTACACCCACCTGTGGCGGCTGTACGCGGCTGTTTCTCATGATTAGTTGGGAGTAGGAGGCTGATCTCAGAGTATGTTCATGCCACCCTTTGGTACTTGAGGACCCCCGCTTTATAGCCTCCTAGCCCCCACCACTTTGGAGAAATGTGGCGTGTACCGCCGCCATAGGTCGGTGTACAACCGCAATAGGTTTACATGTTAAAATAAAATAGCTCGGATTGGCTCGAAACCTATGCACAGTAACAGTACACCATGGAGACATGAACATACTGCAATATCAGCCTCCTAGACCAAGAATCTTTGGAGATATTGACCCGTACACTCACCATGTAAACCTATTGCTGTTGTACACCCACCTGTGGCGGCTGTACGCGGCTGTTTCTCATGATTAGTTGGGAGTAGGAGGCTGATCTCAGAGTATGTTCATGCCACCCTTTGGTACTTAAGGACCCCCGCTTCATAGCCTCCTAGCCCCCACCACTTTGGAGAAATGTGGCACTTACCGCCGCCATAGGTCGGTGTACAACCGCAATAGGTTTACATGATAAAATTAAAATTGCTTGAATCAACTCAACCCTCTGCACAGTAACAGTACACCATGGAGATATAAACCTACTGCCATATCAACCTCCTACCCCAAGACACTTTGGAGATATCGACCCGTACACTCACCATGTAAACCTATTGCTGTTGTACACCGACCTGTGGTGGCTGTACGCGGCTGTTTCTCATGATTGGTTGGGAGTAGGAGGCTGATCTCAGAGTATGTTCATGCCACCCTTTGGTACTTGAGGATTCCGGCTTCATAGCCTCCTAGCCCCCACCACTTTGGAGAAATGTGGCATGTATCGCCGCCATAGGTCGGTGTACAACCGCAATAGGTTTACATGTTAAAATTAAAATTGCTCGGATTGGCTCGAAACCTATGCACAGTAACAGTACACCATGGAGCCATGAACATACTGCAATATCAGCCTCCTAGACCAAGAATCTTTGGAGATATTGACCCGTACACTCACCATGTAAACCTATTGCTGTTGTACACCGACCTGTGGCGGCTGTACACGGCTGTTTCTCATGATTGGTTGGGAGTAGGAGGCTGATCTCAGAGTATGTTCATGCCACCCTTTGGTACTTGAGGACCCCTGCTTCATAGCCTCCTAGCCCCCACCACTTTGGAGAAATGTGGCGTGTACCGCCGCCATAGGTCGGTGTACAACCGCAATAGGTTTACATGTTAAAATTAAAATTGCTCGGATTGGCTCGAAACCTATGCACAGTAACAGTACACCATGGAGACATGAACATACAGCAATATCAGCCTCCTAGACCAAGAATCCTTGGAGATATTGACCCGTACACTCACCATGTAAACCTATTGCTGTTGTACACCGACCTGTGGCGGCTGTACGGTTGGGAGTAGGAGGCTGATCTCAGAGTATGTTCATGCCACCCTTTGGTACTTGAGGACCCCCGCTTTATAGCCTCCTAGCCCCCACCACTTTGGAGAAATGTGGCGTGTTCCACCGCCATAGGTCGGTGTACAACCGCAATAGGTTTACATGTTACAATTAAAATTGCTCGGATTGGCTCGAAACCTATGCACAGTAACAGTACACCATGGAGACATGAACATACAGCAATATCAGCCTCCTAGACCAAGAATCCTTGGAGATATTGACCCGTACACTCACCATGTAAACCTATTGCTGTTGTACACCGACCTGTGGCGGCTGTACGCGGCTGTTTCTCATGATTGGTTGGGAGTAGGAGGCTGATCTCAGAGTATATTAATACCACCCTTTGCTACTTGAGGTCCCCCGCTTCATAGCCTCCTAGCCCCCACCACTTTGGAGAAATGTGGCGTTTACCGCCGCCATAGGTCGGTGTACAACCGCAATAGGTTTACATGATAAAATTAAAATTGCTTGAATCAACTCAACCCTCTGCACAGTAACAGTACACCATGGAGACATAAACCTACTGCCATATCAACCTCCTACCCCAAGACACTTTGGAGATATCGACCCGTACACTCACTATGTAAACCTATTGCTGTTGTACACCGACCTGTGGCGGCTGTACGCGGCTGTTTCTCATGATTGGTTGGGAGTAGGAGGCTGATCTCAGAGTATGTTCATGCCACCCTTTGGTACTTGAGGACCCCTGCTTTATAGCCTCCTAGCCCCCACCACTTTGGAGAAATGTGGCATGAACCGCCGCCATAGGTCGGTGTACAACCGCAATAGGTTTACATGTTAAAATTAAAATTGCTCGGATTGGCTCGAAACCTATGCACAGTAACAGTACACCATGAAGACATGAACATACTGCAATATCAGCCTCCTAGACCAATAATCTTTGGAGATATTGACCCGTACACTGACCATGTAAACCTATTGCTGTTGTACACCGACCTGTGGCGGCTGTACGTGGCTGTTTCTCATGATTGGTTGGGAGTAGGAGGCTGATCTCAGAGTATGTTCATGCCACCCTTTGGTACTTGAGGACCCCCGCTTTATAGCCTCCTAGCCCCCACCACTTTGGAGAAATGTGGCGTGTACCGCCGCCATAGGTCGGTGTACAACCGCAATAGGTTTACATGTTAAAATAAAATAGCTCGGATTGGCTCGAAACCTATGCACAGTAACAGTACAACATGGAGACATGAACATACTGCAATATCAGCCTCCTAGACCAAGAATCTTTGGAGATATTGACCCGTACACTCACCATGTAAACCTATTGCTGTTGTACACCCACCTGTGGCGGCTGTACGCGGCTGTTTCTCATGATTAGTTGGGAGTAGGAGGCTGATCTCAGAGTATGTTCATGCCACCCTTTGGTACTTGAGGACCCCCGCTTCATAGCCTCCTAGCCCCCACCACTTTGGAGAAATGTGGCACTTACTGCCGCCATAGGTCGGTGTACAACCGCAATAGGTTTACATGATAAAATTAAAATTGCTTGAATCAACTCAACCCTCTGCACAGTAACAGTACACCATGGAGATATAAACCTACTGCCATATCAACCTCTTACCCCAAGACACTTTGGAGATATCGACCCGTACACTCACCATGTAAACCTATTGCTGTTGTACACCGACCTGTGGTGGCTGTACGCGGCTGTTTCTCATGATTGGTTGGGAGTAGGAGGCTGATCTCAGAGTATGTTCATGCCACCCTTTGGTACTTGAGGATTCCGGCTTCATAGCCTCCTAGCCCCCACCACTTTGGAGAAATGTGGCATGTATCGCCGCCATAGGTCGGTGTACAACCGCAATAGGTTTACATGTTAAAATTAAAATTGCTCGGATTGGCTCGAAACCTATGCACAGTAACAGTACACCATGGAGACATGAACATACTGCAATATCAGCCTCCTAGACCAAGAATCTTTGGAGATATTGACCCGTACACTCACCATGTAAACCTATTGCTGTTGTACACCGACCTGTGGCGGCTGTACACGGCTGTTTCTCATGATTGGTTGGGAGTAGGAGGCTGATCTCAGAGTATGTTCATGCCACCCTTTGGTACTTGAGGACCCCTGCTTTATAGCCTCCTAGCCCCCACCACTTTGGAGAAATGTGGCGTGTACCGCCGCCATAGGTCGGTGTACAACCGCAATAGGTTTACATGTTAAAATTAAAATTGCTCGAATTGGCTTGAAACCTATGCACAGTAACAGTACACCATGGAGACATGAACATTCTGCAATATCAGCCTCCTAGACCAAGAATCTTTGGAGATATTGACCCGTACACTCACCATGTAAACCTATTGCTGTTGTACACCCACCTGTGGCGGCTGTACGCGGCTGTTTCTCATGATTGGTTGGGAGTAGGAGGCTGATCTCAGAGTATGTTCATGCCACCCTTTGGTACTTGAGGACCCCCGCTTTATAGCCTCCTAGCCCCCACCACTTTGGAGAAATGTGGCGTGTACCGCCGCCATAGGTCGGTGTACAACCGCAATAGGTTTACATGTTAAAATAAAAATTGCTCGGATTGGCTCGAAACCTATGCACAGTAACTGTACACCATGAAGACATGAACATACTGCAATATCAGCCTCCTAGACCAATAATCTTTGGAGATATTGACCCGTACACTAACCATGTAAACCTATTGCTGTTGTACACCGACCTGTGGCGGCTGTACGCGGCTGTTTCTCATGATTGGTTGGGAGTAGGAGGCTGATCTCAGAGTATGTTCATGCCACCCTTTGGTACTTGAGGATTCCCGCTTTATAGCCTCCTAGCCCCCACCACTTTGGAGAAATGTGGCGTGTACCGCCGCCATAGGTCGGTGTACAACAGCAATAAGTTTACATGTTAAAATTAAAATTGCTCGGATTGGCTCGAAACCTATGCACAGTAACAGTCCACCATGGAGACATGAACATACAGCAATATCAGCCTCCTAGACCAAGAATCCTTGGAGATATTGACCCGTACACTCACCATGTAAACCTATTGCTGTTGTACACCGACCTGTGGCGGCTGTACGGTTGGGAGTAGGAGGCTGATCTCAGAGTATGTTCATGCCACCCTTTGGTACTTGAGGACCCCCGCTTCATAGCCTCCTAGCCCCCACCACTTTGGAGAAATGTGGCGTGTTCCACCGCCATAGGTCGGTGTACAACCGCAATAGGTTTACATGTTACAATTAAAATTGCTCGGATTGGCTCGAAACCTATGCACAGTAACAGTCCACCATGGAGACATGAACATACTGCAATATCAGCCTCCTAGACCAAGAATCCTTGGAGATATTAACCCGTACACTCACCATGTAAACCTATTGCTGTTGTACACCGACCTGTAACGGCTGTACGCGGCTGTTTCTCATGATTGGTTGGGAGTAGGAGGCTGATCTCAGAGTATATTAATGCCACCCTTTGCTACTTGAGGTCCCCCGCTTCATAGCCTCCTAGCCCCCACCACTTTGGAGAAATGTGGCGTTTACCGCCGCCATAGGTCGGTGTACAACCGCAATAGGTTTACATGATAAAATTAAAATTGCTTGAATCAACTCAACCCTCTGCACAGTAACAGTACACCATGGAGACATAAACCTACTGCCATATCAACCTCCTACCCCAAGACACTTTGGAGATATCGACCCGTACACTCACTATGTAAACCTATTGCTGTTGTACACCGACCTGTGGCGGCTGTACGCGGCTGTTTCTCATGATTGGTTGGGAGTAGGAGGCTGATCTCAGAGTATGTTCATGCCACCCTTTGGTACTTGAGGACCCCTGCTTTATAGCCTCCTAGCCCCCACCACTTTGGAGAAATGTGGCATGTACCGCCGCCATAGGTCGGTGTACAACCGCAATAGGTTTACATGTTAAAATTAAAATTGGTCGGATTGGCTCGAAACCTATGCACAGTAACAGTACACCATGGAGACATGAACATACTGCAATATCAGCCTCCTAGACCAAGAATCTTTGGAGATATTGACCCGTACACTCACCATGTAAACCTATTGCTGTTGTACACCCACCTGTGGCGGCTGTACGCGGCTGTTTCTCATGATTAGTTGGGAGTAGGAGGCTGATCTCAGAGTATGTTCATGCCACCCTTTGGTACTTGAGGACCCCCGCTTTATAGCCTCCTAGCCCCCACCACTTTGGAGAAATGTGGCGTGTACCGCCGCCATAGGTCGGTGTACAACCGCAATAGGTTTACATGTTAAAATAAAATTGCTCGGATTGGCTCGAAACCTATGCACAGTAACAGTACACCATGGAGACATGAACATACTGCAATATCAGCCTCCTAGACCAATAATCTTTGGAGATATTGACCCGTACACTCACCATGTAAACCTATTGCTGTTGTACACCCACCTGTGGCGGCTGTACGCGGCTGTTTCTCATGATTAGTTGGGAGTAGGAGGCTGATCTCAGAGTATGTTCATGCCACCCTTTGGTACTTGAGGACCCCCGCTTCATAGCCTCCTAGCCCCCACCACTTTGGAGAAATGTGGCACTTACCGCCGCCATAGGTCGGTGTACAACCGCAATAGGTTTACATGATAAAATTAAAATTGCTTGAATCAACTCAACCCTCTGCACAGTAACAGTACACCATGGAGATATAAACCTACTGCCATATCAACCTCCTACCCCAAGACACTTTGGAGATATCGACCCGTACACTCACCATGTAAACCTATTGCTGTTGTACACCGACCTGTGGTGGCTGTACGCGGCTGTTTCTCATGATTGGTTGGGAGTAGGAGGCTGATCTCAGAGTATGTTCATGCCACCCTTTGGTACTTGAGGATTCCGGCTTTATAGCCTCCTAGCCCCCACCACTTTGGAGAAATGTGGCATGTATCGCCGCCATAGGTCGGTGTACAACCGCAATAAGTTTACATGTTAAAATTAAAATTGCTCGGATTGGCTCGAAACCTATGCACAGTAACAGTACACCATGGAGACATGAACATACTGCAATATCAGCCTCCTAGACCAAGAATCTTTGGAGATATTGACCCGTACACTCACCATGTAAACCTATTGCTGTTGTACACCGACCTGTGGCGGCTGTACGGTTGGGAGTAGGAGGCTGATCTCAGAGTATGTTCATGCCACCCTTTCGTACTTGAGGACCCCCGCTTTATAGCCTCCTAGCCCCCACCACTTTGGAGAAATGTGGCATGTATCGCCGCCATAGGTCGGTGTACAACCGCAATAGGTTTACATGTTAAAATTAAAATTGCTCGGATTGGCTCGAAACCTATGCACAGTAACAGTACACCATGGAGACATGAACATACTGCAATATCAGCCTCCTAGACCAAGAATCTTTGGAGATATTGACCCGTACACTCACCATGTAAACCTATTGCTGTTGTACACCGACCTGTGGCGGCTGTACGCGGCTGTTTCTCATGATTGGTTGGGAGTAGGAGGCTGATCTCAGAGTATGTTCATGCCACCCTTTGGTACTTGAGGACCCCTGCTTTATAGCCTCCTTGCCCCCACCACTTTGGAGAAATGTGGCGTGTACCGCCGCCATAGGTCGGTGTACAACCGCAATAGGTTTACATGTTAAAATTAAAATTGCTCGGATTGGCTCGAAACCTATGCACAGTAACAGTACACCATGGAGACATGAACATACTGCAATATCAGCCTCCTAGACCAATAATCTTTGGAGATATTGACCCGTACACTAACCATGTAAACCTATTGCTGTTGTACACCGACCTGTGGCGGCTGTACGCGGCTGTTTCTCATGATTGGTTGGGAGTAGGAGGCTGATCTCAGAGTATGTTCATGCCACCCTTTGGTACTTGAGGATTCCCGCTTTATAGCCTCCTAGCCCCCACCACTTTGGAGAAATGTGGCGTGTACTGCCGCCATAGGTGGGTGTACAACCGCAATAAGTTTACATGTTAAAATTAAAATTGCTCGGATTGGCTCGAAACCTATGCACAGTAACAGTCCACCATGGAGACATGAACATACTGCAATATCAGCCTCCTAGACCAAGAATCCTTGGAGATATTGACCCATACACTCACCATGTAAACCTATTGCTGTTGTACACCGACCTGTGGCGGCTGTACGCGGCTGTTTCTCATGATTGGTTGGGAGTAGGAGGCTGATCTCAGAGTATGTTCATGCCACCCTTTGGTACTTGAGGACCCCCGCTTTATAGCCTCCTAGCCCCCACCACTTTGGAGAAATGTGGCGTGTACCGCCGCCATAGGTCGGTGTACAACCGCAATAGGTTTACATGTTAAAATAAAAATTGCTCGGATTGGCTCGAAACCTATGCACAGTAACTGTACACCATGAAGACATGAACATACTGCAATATCAGCCTCCTAGACCAAGAATCCTTGGAGATATTGACCCGTACACTCACCATGTAAACCTATTGCTGTTGTACACCGACCTGTGGCGGCTGTACGGTTGGGAGTAGGAGGCTGATCTCAGAGTATGTTCATGCCACCCTTTGGTACTTGAGGACCCCCGCTTTATAGCCTCCTAGCCCCCACCACTTTGGAGAAATGTGGCGTCTTCCACCGCCATAGGTCGGTGTACAACCGCAATAGGTTTACATGTTACAATTAAAATTGCTCGGATTGGCTCGAAACCTATGCACAGTAACAGTACACCATGGAGACATGAACATACTGCAATATCAGCCTCCTAGACCAAGAATCTTTGGAGATATTGACCCGTACACTCACCATGTAAACCTATTGCTGTTGTACACCCACCTGTGGCGGCTGTACGCGGCTGTTTCTCATGATTAGTTGGGAGTAGGAGGCTGATCTCAGAGTATGTTCATGCCACCCTTTGGTACTTGAGGACCCCCGCTTTATAGCCTCCTAGCCCCCACCACTTTGGAGAAATGTGGCGTGTACCGCCGCCATAGGTCGGTGTACAACCGCAATAGGTTTACATGTTAAAATAAAATTGCTCGGATTGGCTCGAAACCTATGCACAGTAACAGTACACCATGGAGACATGAACATACTGCAATATCAGCCTCCTAGACCAATAATCTTTGGAGATATTGACCCGTACACTCACCATGTAAACCTATTGCTGTTGTACACCCACCTGTGGCGGCTGTACGCGGCTGTTTCTCATGATTAGTTGGGAGTAGGAGGCTGATCTCAGAGTATGTTCATGCCACCCTTTGGTACTTGAGGACCCCCGCTTCATAGCCTCCTAGCCCCCACCACTTTGGAGAAATGTGGCACTTACCGCCGCCATAGGTCGGTGTACAACCGCAATAGGTTTACATGATAAAATTAAAATTGCTTGAATCAACTCAACCCTCTGCACAGTAACAGTACACCATGGAGATATAAACCTACTGCCATATCAACCTCCTACCCCAAGACACTTTGGAGATATCGACCCGTACACTCACCATGTAAACCTATTGCTGTTGTACACCGACCTGTGGTGGCTGTACGCGGCTGTTTCTCATGATTGGTTGGGAGTAGGAGGCTGATCTCAGAGTATGTTCATGCCACCCTTTGGTACTTGAGGATTCCGGCTTTATAGCCTCCTAGCCCCCACCACTTTGGAGAAATGTGGCATGTATCGCCGCCATAGGTCGGTGTACAACCGCAATAAGTTTACATGTTAAAATTAAAATTGCTCGGATTGGCTCGAAACCTATGCACAGTAACAGTACACCATGGAGACATGAACATACTGCAATATCAGCCTCCTAGACCAAGAATCTTTGGAGATATTGACCCGTACACTCACCATGTAAACCTATTGCTGTTGTACACCGACCTGTGGCGGCTGTACGGTTGGGAGTAGGAGGCTGATCTCAGAGTATGTTCATGCCACCCTTTCGTACTTGAGGACCCCCGCTTTATAGCCTCCTAGCCCCCACCACTTTGGAGAAATGTGGCATGTATCGCCGCCATAGGTCGGTGTACAACCGCAATAGGTTTACATGTTAAAATTAAAATTGCTCGGATTGGCTCGAAACCTATGCACAGTAACAGTACACCATGGAGACATGAACATACTGCAATATCAGCCTCCTAGACCAAGAATCTTTGGAGATATTGACCCGTACACTCACCATGTAAACCTATTGCTGTTGTACACCGACCTGTGGCGGCTGTACGCGGCTGTTTCTCATGATTGGTTGGGAGTAGGAGGCTGATCTCAGAGTATGTTCATGCCACCCTTTGGTACTTGAGGACCCCTGCTTTATAGCCTCCTTGCCCCCACCACTTTGGAGAAATGTGGCGTGTACCGCCGCCATAGGTCGGTGTACAACCGCAATAGGTTTACATGTTAAAATTAAAATTGCTCGGATTGGCTCGAAACCTATGCACAGTAACAGTACACCATGGAGACATGAACATACTGCAATATCAGCCTCCTAGACCAATAATCTTTGGAGATATTGACCCGTACACTAACCATGTAAACCTATTGCTGTTGTACACCGACCTGTGGCGGCTGTACGCGGCTGTTTCTCATGATTGGTTGGGAGTAGGAGGCTGATCTCAGAGTATGTTCATGCCACCCTTTGGTACTTGAGGATTCCCGCTTTATAGCCTCCTAGCCCCCACCACTTTGGAGAAATGTGGCGTGTACTGCCGCCATAGGTGGGTGTACAACCGCAATAAGTTTACATGTTAAAATTAAAATTGCTCGGATTGGCTCGAAACCTATGCACAGTAACAGTCCACCATGGAGACATGAACATACTGCAATATCAGCCTCCTAGACCAAGAATCCTTGGAGATATTGACCCATACACTCACCATGTAAACCTATTGCTGTTGTACACCGACCTGTGGCGGCTGTACGCGGCTGTTTCTCATGATTGGTTGGGAGTAGGAGGCTGATCTCAGAGTATGTTCATGCCACCCTTTGGTACTTGAGGACCCCCGCTTTATAGCCTCCTAGCCCCCACCACTTTGGAGAAATGTGGCGTGTACCGCCGCCATAGGTCGGTGTACAACCGCAATAGGTTTACATGTTAAAATAAAAATTGCTCGGATTGGCTCGAAACCTATGCACAGTAACTGTACACCATGAAGACATGAACATACTGCAATATCAGCCTCCTAGACCAAGAATCCTTGGAGATATTGACCCGTACACTCACCATGTAAACCTATTGCTGTTGTACACCGACCTGTGGCGGCTGTACGGTTGGGAGTAGGAGGCTGATCTCAGAGTATGTTCATGCCACCCTTTGGTACTTGAGGACCCCCGCTTTATAGCCTCCTAGCCCCCACCACTTTGGAGAAATGTGGCGTCTTCCACCGCCATAGGTCGGTGTACAACCGCAATAGGTTTACATGTTACAATTAAAATTGCTCGGATTGGCTCGAAACCTATGCACAGTAACAGTACACCATGAAGACATGAACATACTGCAATATCAGCCTCCTAGACCAATAATCTTTGGAGATATTGACCCGTACACTAACCATGTAAACCTATTGCTGTTGTACACCGACCTGTGGCGGCTGTACGCGGCTGTTTCTCATGATTGGTTGGGAGTAGGAGGCTGATCTCAGAGTATGTTCATGCCACCCTTTGGTACTTGAGGATTCCCGCTTTATAGCCTCCTAGCCCCCACCACTTTGGAGAAATGTGGCGTGTACTGCCGCCATAGGTCGGTGTACAACCGCAATAAGTTTACATGTTAAAATTAAAATTGCTCGGATTGGCTCGAAACCTATGCACAGTAACAGTCCACCATGGAGACATGAACATACTGCAATATCAGCCTCCTAGACCAAGAATCCTTGGAGATATTGACCCGTACACTCACCATGTAAACCTATTGCTGTTGTACACCGACCTGTGGCGGCTGTACGGTTGGGAGTAGGAGGCTGATCTCAGAGTATGTTCATGCCACCCTTTGGTACTTGAGGACCCCCACTTTATAGCCTCCTAGCCCCCACCACTTTGGAGAAATGTGGCGTGTTCCACCGCCATAGGTCGGTGTACAACCGCAATAGGTTTACATGTTACAATTAAAATTGCTCGGATTGGCTCGAAACCTATGCACAGTAACAGTACACCATGAAGACATGCACATACTGCAATATCAGCCTCCTAGACCAATAATCTTTGGAGATATTGACCCGTACACTCACCATGTAAACCTATTGCTGTTGTACACCGACCTGTGGCGGCTGTACGCGGCTGTTTCTCATGATTGGTTGGGAGTAGGAGGCTGATCTCAGAGTATGTTCATGCCACCCTTTGCTACTTGAGGATTCCGGCTTTATAGCCTCCTAGCCCCCACCACTTTGGAGAAATGTGGCATGTATCGCCGCCATAGGTCGGTGTACAACCGCAATAGGTTTACATGTTAAAATTAAAATTGCTCGGATTGGCTCGAAACCTATGCACAGTAACAGTACACCATGGAGACATGAACATACTGCAATATCAGCCTCCTAGACCAAGAATCTTTGGAGATATTGACCCGTACACTCACCATGTAAACCTATTGCTGTTGTACACCGACCTGTGGCGGCTGTACGCGGCTGTTTCTCATGATTGGTTGGGAGTAGGAGGCTGATCTCAGAGTATGTTCATGCCACCCTTTGGTACTTGAGGACCCCTGCTTTATAGCCTCCTAGCCCCCACCACTTTGGAGAAATGTGGCGTGTACCGCCGCCATAGGTCGGTGTACAACCGCAATAGGTTTACATGTTAAAATTAAAATTGCTCGGATTGGCTCGAAACCTATGCACAGTAACAGTACACCAAGAATGTGCGCTCACTCTTTCACTCGACGCTTGCTGGCTGAGTTTTAATGCAAAAGTAATGTCCCTTATATGAAAATAAAGAAAAAGGGATGGCGAAATGAATGATATAAAGCATTCCATGCTATATTGTGAGGAAACTTGAGAAATATCGTTGCAAAGTGTTGCCAAAAATGGCGGAGAAAAATGTTCTCTAGTTTTCCTCTTAGGATATGGCATTCACATTGAAAACAATATTTCTCAACTTTCCTCACAATATTGCATGAAATGCCTTATATCATTCGATTCCCCATCCATCTTGTTGTCTTTCTTTTCATATAAGGTACCTCACTTCTACATTAAACCCAGCCCGCAAGCAAGACCGCTCAATGCAAATTAGGCCTACTCCATACTGTACTTTAAGAATGTGCGCTCACTCTTTCACTCGACGCTTGCTGGCTGAGTTTTAATGCAAAAGTAATGCAAAAACAAATTGATAGTTAGCAAAAACTTTAGAATTTTAGCATAGCAGTTTACATGGAGTTTAAATTGAAAACCTTCTAGCAAGGAATACAGTCTAAGCTCAGGGTTTCAGTTCTAAAAGGGACTTATATCTACAGACTACCTATTACAGTGAGAAAATAATACTTCAGTTCAGTTTAGATTATAGTTAAGTTTGTCTCTTGCTAAAAGCATGTATTGGGCCTGTGCTGGTAGTCAGTTTGTTAGTAGGTAGGTAGATAGTTGAGGCTGTTGAGTAGCCCACTCCCTCTTGCCACTCAAGACAATGATAGGGCAGTCAACAGGGAAATGGTGCACTCACCAGGGCAATGAGTCTATCTCAGGCAGAAACTAACTCTCACAATATAATTGAATAACAATGACACTGATGACTTACCTATTAGAGAGACTAAACCTTATTTTACTACCTACATTTAAAACTTTATAATGGGAAGAGCAAGAATTAGGTCATCATCATTTAAATTGTATTAACGTCCACATGGGAAGCGCTCTTGGTTCCTAAATTGACAGTGTGCTTCCTAAATTGACTGTGTGCTTCAAAAGCTACAGTCAACTCAGGAAGCCCCCGTAGGGTGACATAGAATTGGTGTACAGTCCTTATTACTGCCCTGTGTGACCTATTTCTTTTCTACCTAATAAAAATGTCTTATTCTCCTTATTCTAGTAAAGGATGACTATGCCAAAGCGCGGCGTGAGGTTCCCCATCTGCCGGAAGTTTCTTGCCGGCTCCCTTGGACGGCATCTAAGGCAAATGCACGCAGTTTTTAATGGGGAGGAGAGACGGATATTGATAAACCTGGCCAACAACCGGACCAACATCCGTTCAGGTGTGTATTCTCTGGAGTCTGTTTTTCTTCAAATCTTCAGTGAATAATTCATTGAAAGGATGTGGTCTGACTTGCCCTAATCCTAGTCAGTTTTAACACTGACTATTTGAGAGATAAAAAGAAGTAATTATGCAATCAGTCAAAGCCTTTTTTTTAAATTAAGGTTAGACCAGATTTAATTGTATGCTGTGTGTGTGTTAACAATGATCATATCCCTTACACATAACAAGGATCATACCCCCATCATAGCCCTATGATGACCCATAATAATGTTTTTTTTTTTTTACATATTTATCCAACAGGTAGCTGCCCAGTCCCTGGTTGTCCTCACTTGGGGCAAAAGCTGGACAGGCACCTTCAGGGGCACCCTGATGTCACCCCAGAGAGATTCGAACAGATGATTAGCAATCTGAGGTGGACGAGGGCAATGGAGCTCCTGGCCGACCTCCGGGCCTCCAACCCGGAGGTCCCAATGTCCAGCGAGCTGGATCGTGAGGCCGAAAGGCTTCAAGGAATGTCGGTGAGGCCAGGACCGTCCACTGGCCCGTCCACCGGCCCGTCCACTGGCCCGTCCACTTCAGGGCAGGGCGGCTGCCGTGATGCAGCCTGCCAGGCTGAGAGGGAGAGACTCAAGGCCAAGGTCAGGCAGCTGGAGGGGGAGCTTGCCAGCATAAGAAAAATGTTTCGCAAGCACATCAGGAAGCACGCGCCTGTAAGTGTGAGCAGAGGAAAAAAAGGAAGGTTTAAAGGGAGACTTTTGGGCTTGTGTTGATGTTATTTGGATTTAATGCTTAATTTATTTGTGGACACCTTTCTAAGCTCTTTGTCAGTGTAGCTGGATACTAGCCCTTTTCTCCATTCAGTACTTCTGTTTCAGTCAGACAGTCATTGTGATTTCAGAGAAAATCTGGGCAATTAAAGAAACTTGCATGTCCCTGATTGTGCCCCTTTAAAATTGTCAAATAATAAGTCATTCTGTCCTTTTATTTTTTACATCCACAGAAGACCGCAGCTCTCGGAAAGAAGCTGCTGCTGGCTTCCAAAAGAAGGAAGCATGGTTCTGCTGCAACGGTGAATTGATTAATTGAGTGATGGTTTTTTAAAGCATGCATACGTGAAGTACTTTCCTATCTGGGCAGCAATACTGGGCAGCAATACATCATTAAAATCATTCTGAGAAGGAACTATTTTTTCATTGTGCCATTTCGTTGTGCCATCCTCTAGCTCCCTGCCAGCAGTACCACCGTGACCCAGTCCCCGACTGCAGCTGAGCCGGAAGGGGAGGAGGAAGAGGAGGAGCAAGGCCCCGCTTCAACGGTGAATTGATTAATTGAGTGATGTTATTTTAAAGCATGCATACGTGAAGTACTTCCCTGTCTGGGCAGCAATACTGGGCAGCAATACATCATTAAAATCATTCTGAGAAGGAACTATTTTTTCATTGTGCCATTTCGTTGTGCCATCCTCTAGCTCCCTGCCAGCAGTACCACCGTGACCCAGTCCCCGACTGCAGCTGAGCCGGAAGGGGAGGAGGAAGAGGAGGAGCAAGGCCCCGCTTCAACGGTGAATTGATTAATTGAGTGATGTTATTTTAAAGCATGCATACGTGAAGTACTTCCCTATCTGTGCAGCAATACTGGGCAGCAATACATCATTAAAATCATTCTGAGAAGGAACTCTTTTTTCATTGTGCCATTTCGTTGTGCCATCCTCTAGCTCCCTGCCAGCAGTACCACCGTGACCCAGTCCCCGACTGCAGCTGAGCCGGAAGGGGAGGAGGAAGAGGAGGAGCAAGGCCCCGCTTCAACGGTGAATTGATTAATTGAGTGATGTTATTTTACAGCATGCATACGTGAAGTACTTCCCTTTCTGGGCAGCAATACATCATTAAAACCATTCTGAAAAGGAACACGTTTTTCATTGTGCCATTTTGTTGTGCCATCTTCTAGGAGGAGGAGGACAAGGGGGTCAGCTCCCCTCCCTCAAGCAGGCCTTCAAGGATTTACTGTACCTCCATCGGTAAGACAGAACACAGTGTGTATGTGTGTGTGCTTGCAGGGGTGTAATACTATCTTAAATATACATCATACATATTTAATTGCATATTTCTGATGTGTTCACAGAAAACTTCCTGATGGAGTACAGTGCCTTTTGTGAGGGGGTCCGCCCATCCCCCAAACAAAAAGATAATGTGAGGTCCAGGAGGCAGCGCATAAGGGTGTTCATGGACTTCATGGTCGCGGGCAAGCCGGAGGAGAAAGTCTGGACCTGGCAGTTCCTGGACCAGACCTCCCGCATCATGGAGTAAGTTGCATTATACAATTGATACATTAATGCTCCAACAGTCTGATTTGATTGTATGCTAAATGTGTGGTTGTGTGTTTACTTTGTGTTTTAGTAACTGTACGAATAAAAGCAATAAGCCAATTTGAATACAACAAAGTGACTACAACTAAAGGTATCTTTCCTTCCTCAGATTTCCAGGAGAGCTACAAAAGCAGGGCATGGCGGTGACCACTGCAGCTCTGTATTTGAGCAACCTGGTCCATTTCATTGGCTTCTTGAAGGAGACTCCTCCTCAGTTGTGTCGCCTCACCAAGGTCCGGATGGTGGCCGTCTTGCGGGCAATGAAGCAGGCGCTTCAGACCCTCAACCGGCACCTGGTGGTGCACCAGCTGCAGGTGAAAGCCCGCAAGGCGGCTACCATCACCCCTCGGGAGGATCTCAGAAGGTGCCAAGACCTTGCTCGGGAAAAGATGGCAGAGTTGCTCCGTAAGTGTGCATTACTTTTGAGTCCCTCCCTCTCTGTCTCTCTCTCTCTCTCTCCCTATCTCCAATATGTATGTGTCTCACTGTTTAATATGCCCAAATAACTATTTATCCTTGTTTGTGGAATATTTTCTCTTTCAGAAGACATCAAGGACGCTCCAATTACCGATCTTAAGGCAAGGTTCAGGTTTTATGGATACCTGTCCGCCTACCTCAGCGCCATCTACGGCCATCGCGCGGGGGTCCTCTGCAACCTCACCGTTGCAGAGGTGCTGAAGGCAGACGGCAACCCTCAGACCGGCTACGTGATAGGCGTAAGTTTCACTGTCTCTGCGGATATCTGGTCAAAATAGACATTGCACTTTATTCAAGTAGTGTCAAACTTTCTTCATGCATTTAGCTTATTTTTGTTTTACTTCCTGGTGCTGATTCAACGTACCTGAAGTCTAGACCTCTATATGTTTTATCATTAGAATAGTATACAATACAAGAATACAGTACAATAGAATAGAATGTTTATTTTGCCATGTGTAACCAGCACAGGTACAGGTACATCAGAATTATTGTAGAGGCCCATTGGGATTAAAAGTAAATTGCAAATAATGTTTGTCATTTTTGTAGATCAAGGAGCACAAGACAAACAGGAGGTTTGGCCAGGCCCAGCTCTACCTGAACACCCAGGAATACGGGTGGTTCCTGGAGTGGGTCCGGCTAAGGAGACGGGTAGCCCCCTTGAACGACCTGTTCTTTACCACCAGCGGCAAGGGGGCTGCCAAGAACCTCGTGGTCTACATGAGGCAGGCCTGGAGGGAGATGGGGCTGGAGGGAAGGCCCACATTCACATCCATTCGGACTGCGGTGGCGACGCATGTAAGTTGCATTCAAAGTCAACTTTATTCATACAAGTGTTTTTTTCTGTACAGCATGATTTGAAAATAACATAGCCAGAATCGGCCGCGAGGCATTTCCTTTTTAATAACAGTTCTAACTTGCTTGTGTTCCTCTGTTTCAGAGTCACTTCGTCAATGATGAAGAGGTGCAACAGAGAGTTGCACTCTTCATGAGTCATGAAGCACCCTCCCACGCCTCCGCCGACATGCCCGGACCCTCCCACGCCTCCGCCGACATGCCCGGACCCTCCCACGCCTCCGCCGACATGCCCGGACCCTCCCACGCCTCCGCCGACATGCCCGGACCCTCCCACGCCTCCGCCGACATGCCCGGACCCTCCCACGCCTCCGCCGACATGCCCGGACCCTCCCACGCCTCGGCCGAAATGCCCGGACCCTCCCACGCCTACCACACTCCAAGGGCAAAGAAGCGGCGGTCCGCCTCATCAAGTGAAGAGGAGGAGGAGGAGGAGGGAGCAGCCTCGACCACCACTGTAAGTACAGTCTTCTAAATGCATGGACCCTAGTATCAAATGCTAGACTCTGTAGACCCCTAGTATGTCTCTTTTCTTCATCTGGAATAAAAAAGGGTGTATATCTGGTGGAGATAGCATAGGGCTTTATTCAAATACCCTAGCACTTCTGCTAGTATGCATTTTTCAACTATACACTTCCTTGCACTGATTCTAACCAGATGAAGCCCATTGTTAAAAGGTCTTGCTCATGAGACTACATGGACCCAAATTCCATTCACAATTCTCAATATGTTTTCTTTTTCTTTTACAGACACCAGTGAAAAGACAGTGCACAGTCAAGATATCCCCCCTCAAGTCGGCCGTGATTGTCGCACAAAAGGTGAAAAGGAGGCTGGGACTCACGAGTTCCCCGAGGAAGCAGTGGCCCCGCCGTCGCAAGCGGTAGAATTTTTTGGTAATTCTTGTTTTTGCAATTGTTTTTTTACAATTTATACTGTTTTAATTTACATTGTTGCATTTTTCCTTGTTCATAGTTGATTGTTCATTGTTTATAGTTGATAGTTCATAGTGTTTATAGTTGATAGTTCATAGTGTTCATAGTTGATAGTTCATAGTGTTCATAGTTGATGTTTCATAGTTTTAGTTCTTATTGTGTTGTTGTTGTTATAGTTCTTATTGTCTTGTTGTTATATTGTTCACATAAAGTTAATATTTGATTCAAAACTGGGACTCTTCTGATTTCTTAAGAAATTATTGCATGCATCATTGAAATGTATTCTTATTGTTGAGAGGCAGTAGGGCTCTGGTATTTCCAAAAGTTTAATGATGTTATTTTGGGAACTGTGAGACACCGAGAGGAAACGCAGGGTGGAGTTAAGCACTGAGGTCGAGTCATGGAGCAGGTTAGCGCCAAGGCGCATTTATTACCAGTTCTAAAGAGAAAATGTCACAAGAGAAATGTGCCTCCGTGCTCTCAGAGGTTCTCTTCGCCTGGCTGCGGAGATCCTGGGCTTAGGTCCGGGCTTCTGACCTGCGGCGTGAGCAGAGAAGCATTTTACGAGAGGCTGTGACTGATTGACTCATGTGATGGTAGTTTAAGCAATAACATATTAGATTCATGAGCCACGGATTACAATAAAAGCCGTGGTAGGGACTTCACATAAGCCATCACCTTGAGGTCAATAGGTCAGTAGCCTACTCTTCAACAGGTACAATACATTTGTGAGTCTGTTTGTATCCATGGCGTCCATTTGCCAAATGGTCAAGGTGTGGTTTGGGTACTTCCTGAGGTCCAATCAACTCAGGACCAGCTTAGCTGGTCTCAGGGTGTGCTTAAACACTCACACAGTAAAGTGCAAGGCTGTACTTTGAAAGGAAGTGTCCAATTTGGTGATGTCAGTTCAGGAAGCATTAATGTTTCCTGAATTGACGTCTATTTAGGAAGCGTTTCTGTTTCCCAAATTGACATTGCGGTTCTGGTCTTTGCAAAGGTACACTACACTCAAGCCCACTGTAGCTAGTCTCAGGGCATGCTAAAACCCCCACACACCAAGGTAAAATACTCTAAGTTAATAAGAAGTGTCCAAATTGATGGCGTCCATTTGCCATAAGGTCAAGGTGTGGTTTGGGTCTTCCTGAGGTCCAATCAACTCAGGACCAGCTTAGCTGGTCTCAGGGTGTGCTTAAACACTCACACAGTAAAGTGCAAGGCTGTACTTTGAAAGGAAGTGTCCAATTTGGTGATGTCAGTTCAGGAAGCATTAATGTTTCCTGAATTGACGTCTATTTAGGAAGCGTTTCTGTTTCCCAAATTGACATTGCGGTTCTGGTCTTTGCAAAGGTACACTACACTCAAGCCCACTGTAGCTAGTCTCAGGGCATGCTAAAACCCCCACACACCAAGGTAAAATACTCTAAGTTAATAAGAAGTGTCCAAATTGATGGCGTCCATTTGCCATAAGGTCAAGGTGTGGTTTGGGTCTTCCTGAGGTCCAATCAACTCAGGACCAGCTTAGCTGGTCTCAGGGTGTGCTTAAACACTCACACAGTAAAGTGCAAGGCTGTACTTTGAAAGGAAGTGTCCAATTTGGTGATGTCAGTTCAGGAAGCATTAATGTTTCCTGAATTGACGTCTATTTAGGAAGCGTTTCTGTTTCCCAAATTGACATTGCGGTTCTGGTCTTTGCAAAGGTACACTACACTCAAGCCCACTGTAGCTAGTCTCAGGGCATGCTAAAACCCCCACACACCAAGGTAAAATACTCTAAGTTAATAAGAAGTGTCCAAATTGATGGCGTCCATTTGCCATAAGGTCAAGGTGTGGTTTGGGTCTTCCTGAGGTCCAATCAACTCAGGACCAGCTTAGCTGGTCTCAGGGTGTGCTTAAACACTCACACAGTAAAGTGCAAGGCTGTACTTTGAAAGGAAGTGTCCAATTTGGTGATGTCAGTTCAGGAAGCATTAATGTTTCCTGAATTGACGTCTATTTAGGAAGCGTTTCTGTTTCCCAAATTGACATTGCGGTTCTGGTCTTTGCAAAGGTACACTACACTCAAGCCCACTGTAGCTAGTCTCAGGGCATGCTAAAACCCCCACACACCAAGGTAAAATACTCTAAGTTAATAAGAAGTGTCCAAATTGATGGCGTCCATTTGCCATAAGGTCAAGGTGTGGTTTGGGTCTTCCTGAGGTCCAATCAACTCAGGACCAGCTTAGCTGGTCTCAGGGTGTGCTTAAACACTCACACAGTAAAGTGCAAGGCTGTACTTTGAAAGGAAGTGTCCAATTTGGTGATGTCAGTTCAGGAAGCATTAATGTTTCCTGAATTGACGTCTATTTAGGAAGCGTTTCTGTTTCCCAAATTGACATTGCGGTTCTGGTCTTTGCAAAGGTACACTACACTCAAGCCCACTGTAGCTAGTCTCAGGGCATGCTAAAACCCCCACACACCAAGGTAAAATACTCTAAGTTAATAAGAAGTGTCCAAATTGATGGCGTCCATTTGCCATAAGGTCAAGGTGTGGTTTGGGTCTTCCTGAGGTCCAATCAACTCAGGACCAGCTTAGCTGGTCTCAGGGTGTGCTTAAACACTCACACAGTAAAGTGCAAGGCTGTACTTTGAAAGGAAGTGTCCAATTTGGTGATGTCAGTTCAGGAAGCATTAATGTTTCCTGAATTGACGTCTATTTAGGAAGCGTTTCTGTTTCCCAAATTGACATTGCGGTTCTGGTCTTTGCAAAGGTACACTACACTCAAGCCCACTGTAGCTAGTCTCAGGGCATGCTAAAACCCCCACACACCAAGGTAAAATACTCTAAGTTAATAAGAAGTGTCCAAATTGATGGCGTCCATTTGCCATAAGGTCAAGGTGTGGTTTGGGTCTTCCTGAGGTCCAATCAACTCAGGACCAGCTTAGCTGGTCTCAGGGTGTGCTTAAACACTCACACAGTAAAGTGCAAGGCTGTACTTTGAAAGGAAGTGTCCAATTTGGTGATGTCAGTTCAGGAAGCATTAATGTTTCCTGAATTGACGTCTATTTAGGAAGCGTTTCTGTTTCCCAAATTGACATTGCGGTTCTGGTCTTTGCAAAGGTACACTACACTCAAGCCCACTGTAGCTAGTCTCAGGGCATGCTAAAACCCCCACACACCAAGGTAAAATACTCTAAGTTAATAAGAAGTGTCCAAATTGATGGCGTCCATTTGCCATATGGTCAAGGTGGGGTTTGGGTACTTCCTGATGTCCAATCAACTCAGGACCAGCTTAGCTGGTCTCAGGGTGTGCTTAAACACTCACACAGTAAAGTGCAAGGCTGTACTTTGAAAGGAAGTGTCCAATTTGGTGATGTCAGTTAAGGAAGCATTAATGTTTCCTGAATTGACGTCAATTTAGGAAGCGTTTCTGTTTCCCGAATTGACATTGCGGTTGACCTTTACAACATTTCATGGTGGTCATGACCTTTCTGCTACAACTAGACACTTGATTCCTTTTCTGCTTTAAAGTTGGCTTCGAGGACAATGTGTGACATGATTTTTGTGCCCATCGGTGCATGGCAAGACACTGACAATGAGCCTCAAAGTTTGCAAGGTCGCCAGGTTTCCCAAAATGACACTGTGTCCATTAGGGAACAGTTTTGTGTACATTAAATATTACATTACAGGACTTTCTGAAGCCTCAGAGATCCCATATTTCACACACAGAGCGGGGACATGGCCTACTACAGTCATGTGAAGTGAAAACTCTCCAAGTCCCTTGGGGAAAAAAGATTGTTTAATTGAGAAATCTAGGCGAAGACAGTGTTAGGCTTATAGCCCGCAACACCCTCTTTCATAGTTGGTCAGATTGGAGTCATTTTTTTTCTGAACATGCGTGAGCTCTGATCTTTTAGTATGTTGTTGCCAGACCCAAGTGGAGTACAGTAGGCTTGGTTTGGACCTGCTTGGACCGAGCATGCCAGTGCCACACAACTGTCATTTTGGGGTACTTTTGCATTGAAAATGTTTTCAATGGGAAATGCTTCTGAAATGGACACCCTTCAAATGATCATATTTCATGTAGAAATTGTCAGAATGGCTTGAAACCTGCACCAAACCCTCAACTCGGAACACAGATTTAGCATGTAGAGCACTGGTTCTGTAAACCCTCTGCATTCCTATATCCTTTCAGGAATGTCCCTAAAGAATGGGACAAGGAGAGCCTTGTAGAGCAGCTTTTGTTATGAAACATATCTCAGATTTGTTTCAGTACATTGATAGTAAGTATCCAATTTGGGATGTCCAGTGTGGTTCTGGGTTTTGCAAAGGTACACTAAACTCAATACCACTGTAGCTGTTCTAAGTGTGTGCTAAAACCCCCTCTCACTAATGTGCATTGCTGTACACCACATGGAAAAAGGTTTCCCCGGTGTAGGATAGGCACCCCCCCATGGACAGTCGATGCTTGCCAAGTTGACCAATGCTTCCCTCGTGGACAGACAATGCTTGCCAAGTGGACCAATGCTTCCCTCGTGGACAGTCGATTGCTTGCCAAGTGGACCAATGCTTCCCTCGTGGACAGACGATTGCTTGCCAAGTGGACCAATGCTTCCCTCGTGGACGATTGCTTGCCAAGTGGACCAATGCTTCCCTCGTGGACAGTCGATTGCTTGCCAAGTGGACCAATGCTTCCCTCGTGGACAGACGATTGCTTGCCAAGTGGACCAATGCTTCCCTCGTGGACAGACGATGCTTGCCAAGTGGACGAATGTGTCCCTCGTGGCCAGTCAATTGCTTGCCAAGTGGACCGATGCTTCCCTCGTGGACGATTGCTTGCCAAGTGGACCAATGCTTCCCTCGTGGACAGTTGATTGCTTGCCAAGTGGACCAATGCTTCCCTCGTGGACAGACGATGCTTGCCAAGTGGACGAATGTGTCCCTCGTGGCCAGTCGATTGCTTGCCAAGTGGACCGATGCTTCCCTCGTGGACGATTGCTTGCCAAGTGGACCAATGCTTCCCTCGTGGACAGTTGATTGCTTGCCAAGTGGACCAATGCTTCCCTCGTGGACAGTCGATTGCTTGCCAAGTGGACCAATGCTTCCCTCGTGGACAGTTGATTGCCAAGTGGACCAATGCTTCCCTCGTGGACAGTCGATTGCTTGCCAAGTGGACCAATGCTTCCCTCGTGGACGATTGCTTGCCAAGTGGACCAATGCTTCCCTCGTGGACAGTTGATTGCTTGCCAAGTGGACCAATGCTTCCCTCGTGGACAGTCGATTGCTTGCCAAGTGGACCAATGCCAGGTTTTTGTGTCCACTGGAGTTTCAGGAAATGTTTTGTGTGAATGTTATGTGCTTTAGTGCACAAACGATGTACAATGTTCATATAATTTAAACAAAGTACTGTAATAAATAACTGAATGAGTAATGGGCTCTTTTTTTGTTCATAGAGCATTGTATAAGATATCTTGGTCGGTTCCCTGAAGTGTCTCAGATGTAGTAGCAGGATGTACGTGCCATATACAAGCGCAAGCTACTTGTGACTATAGAAAGAAAGAAACTGGGTATGGAAAGCACAAGATTGGAAATGGAATATAAGCGGCACTAATAAAGGTCAAGCTAGAGATAAGAAAGCTGAAACAGGATGAAAGTAAATTCGAACACTAAAATTATTGATTACTAGTTATTTTGAATAACATTGTTTCAATGTATAATGCAATGCATAATATAGTTGAATCAATGTTGATGCAATTCTACATTCTTTCAATGTTGATCATATCGTCATTGAATCAAGGTTGATTCATTGTCGGGATTGATTGAAAATTCAATGTTCTTTCAATGTTGATCATAGCGAGCACTTTCAATGTTATTTTCAATGTCTGACATCAATGTTGATCTCAATCTTCAGCGTGACAATATCTCAATGTTGATTCAATGACTTTTTGCTATCTGGGATTGCTGTTGTACACCGACCTGTGGCGGCTGTACGCGGCTGTTTCTCATGATTGGTTAGGAGTAGGAGGCTGATCTCAGAGTATATTAATGCCACCCTTTGCTACTTGAGGTCCCCCGCTTCATAGCCTCCTAGCCCCCACCACTTTGGAGAAATGTGGCGTTTACCGCCGCCATAGGTCGGTGTACAACCGCAATAGGTTTACATGATAAAATTAAAATTGCTTGAATCAACTCAACCCTCTGCACAGTAACAGTACACCATGGAGACATAAACCTACTGCCATATCAACCTCCTACCCCAAGACACTTTGGAGATATCGACCCGTACACTCACCATGTAAACCTATTGCTGTTGTACACCGACCTGTGGCGGCTGTACGCGGCTGTTTCTCATGATTGGTTGGGAGTAGGAGGCTGATCTCAGAGTATGTTCATGCCACCCTTTGGTACTTGAGGACCCCTGCTTTATAGCCTCCTAGCCCCCACCACTTTGGAGAAATGTGGCACTTACCGCCGCCATAGGTCGGTGTACAACCGCAATAGGTTTACATGATAAAATTAAAATTGCTTGAATCAACTCAACCCTCTGCACAGTAACATTACACCATGGAGATATAAACCTACTGCCATATCAACCTCCTACCCCAAGACACTTTGGAGATATCGACCCGTACACTCACCATGTAAACCTATTGCTGTTGTACACCGACCTGTGGCGGCTGTACGCGGCTGTTTCTCATGATTGGTTGGGAGTAGGAGGCTGATCTCAGAGTATGTTCATGCCACCCTTTGGTACTTGAGGATTCCGGCTTCATAGCCTCCTAGCCCCCACCACTTTGGAGAAATGTGGCATGTATCTCCGCCATAGGTCGGTGTACAACCGCAATAGGTTTACATGTTAAAATTAAAATTGCTCGGATTGGCTCGAAACCTATGCACAGTAACAGTACACCATAAAGACATGAACATACTGCAATATCAGCCTCCTAGACCAAGAATCTTTGGAGATATTGACCCGTACACTCACCATGTAAACCTATTGCTGTTGTACACCGACCTGTGGCGGCTGTACGCGGCTGTTTCTCATGATTGGTTGGGAGTAGGAGGCTGATCTCAGAGTATGTTCATGCCACCCTTTGGTACTTGAGGACCCCTGCTTTATAGCCTCCTAGCCCCCACCACTTTGGAGAAATGTGGCGTGTACCGCCGCCATAGGTCGGTGTACAACCGCAATAGGTTTACATGTTAAAATTAAAATTGCTCGGATTGGCTCGAAACCTATGCACAGTAACAGTACACCATGGAGACATGAACATACTGCAATATCAGCCTCCTAGACCAAGAATCTTTGGAGATATTGACCCGTACACTCACCATGTAAACCTATTGCTGTTGTACACCCACCTGTGGCGGCTGTACGCGGCTGTTTCTCATGATTGGTTAGGAGTAGGAGGCTGATCTCAGATTATGTTCATGCCACCCTTTGGTACTTGAGGATTCCGGCTTCATAGCCTCCTAGCCCCCACCACTTTGGAGAAATGTGGCACTTACCGCCGCCATAGGTCGGTGTACAACCGCAATAGGTTTACATGATAAAATTAAAATTGCTTGAATCAACTCAACCCTCTGCACAGTAACAGTACACCATGGAGATATAAACCTACTGCCATATCAACCTCCTACCCCAAGACACTTTGGAGATATCGACCCGTACACTCACCATGTAAACCTATTGCTGTTGTACACCGACCTGTGGTGGCTGTACGCGGCTGTTTCTCATGATTGGTTGGGAGTAGGAGGCTGATCTCAGAGTATGTTCATGCCACCCTTTGGTACTTGAGGATTCCGGCTTCATAGCCTCCTAGCCCCCACCACTTTGGAGAAATGTGGCATGTATCTCCGCCATAGGTCGGTGTACAACCGCAATAGGTTTACATGTTAAAATTAAAATTGCTCGGATTGGCTCGAAATCTATGCACAGTAACAGTACACCATGGAGACATGAACATACTGCAATATCAGCCTCCTAGACCAAGAATCTTTGGAGATATTGACCCGTACACTCACCATGTAAACCTATTGCTGTTGTACACCGACCTGTGGCGGCTGTACGCGGCTGTTTCTCATGATTGGTTGGGAGTAGGAGGCTGATCTCAGAGTATGTTCATGCCACCCTTTGGTACTTGAGGACCCCTGCTTTATAGCCTCCTAGCCCCCACCACTTTGGAGAAATGTGGCGTGTACCGCCGCCATAGGTCGGTGTACAACCGCAATAGGTTTACATGTTAAAATTAAAATTGCTCGGATTGGCTCGAAACCTATGCACAGTAACAGTACACCATGGAGACATGAACATACTGCAATATCAGCCTCCTAGACCAAGAATCTTTGGAGATATTGACCCATACACTCACCATGTAAACCTATTGCTGTTGTACACCCACCTGTGGCGGCTGTACGCGGCTGTTTCTCATGATTGGTTGGGAGTAGGAGGCTGATCTCAGAGTATGTTCATGCCACCCTTTGGTACTTGAGGACCCCCGCTTTATAGCCTCCTAGCCCCCACCACTTTGGAGAAATGTGGCGTGTTCCACCGCCATAGGTCGGTGTACAACCGCAATAGGTTTACATGTTACAATTAAGATTGCTCGGATTGGCTCGAAACCTATGCACAGTAACAGTACACCATGGAGACATGAACATACTGCAATATCAGCCTCCTAGACCAAGAATCTTTGGAGATATTGACCCGTACACTCACCATGTAAACCTATTGCTGTTGTACACCGACCTGTAACGGCTGTACGCGGCTGTTTCTCATGATTGGTTGGGAGTACCCTACTAACACACGCAGGTTGCGCAAACGTTCGACATACGGCCGCTATAGGTGACGATTCGTGTGCGCCGCGTGCGGAAATTACGCGGCCATTTACGGAAACGCGAGATCTGCCGTTTAGTAGACGCTACGTAAGAACGACACGTCATTCCGAAGTTGCGGCCGCGTGCAAAGAACGCACGTGATCACGTGGGCAGGAACCTCCGTTATAAACTCACCTGGCTGACACTAGATTTACAGGTATTTATATGACTTGGTCTGCACGTCTTTTTCGCACGGTGCAAATACGGTGCGGCCGCGTGCAAAAAACGTGGGCAGGAACCTCCGTCATAAACTCACCTGGCTGACACTAGATTTACAGGTATTTATATGACTTGGTCTGCACGTCTTTTTCGCACGGTGCAAATATGGTCACTTACTGACCACTGGCTATATTTAGCATTTGCAATACCACTGGCTATATTTAGCATGTACCAGTACAAAAACGAATTAATGCTATATGGGGATATAGCAGCAAGCATTATACAAACCAATATAAGACTGAACACCATTAACAGTTTAGAACATTTTATTACACAAAGTACATTACTAATTAAAAGTATACATATTTACAAGGATGAGGTTTACGGTCTGTCACATTACGCATAGCCAGAAAAGCAAAAAAAAGCATGTACAAGCTCTGGCTAGCAACCCATTATCTGACAATTGCAAAAGTTCTAAAAACAAAAATGAAACAGTGCACATTCTGTGGCAGGCAGACCGGGAACAGACCGTTGTATCCCACAAAAAAAAGGTTAAAATTTACAAAAACTATTTACAAAAAAGGCATCCATCCTTGCAGGCTGGAAAGGCAGGTTTAGGGAGACGGGCTGGGGGTCACCCACATCTGAATCGAGGGTCTGGGCAGAAGAGGTCATCCTCATCTGAATACTCCACTGTGGTCAGGGCTGGAGCTGCGGTCAGGGGCTGGGCTGGGGAGGTCAGCTGGGCTGGAGCAGATGCCTAAGGACATAATGAAATGGCTGTAAAAGCAAGTCGCATACGTTCATTGGAAGCGTGCCATGTCACTGGATACGAGAAAATTAACTGCCTGACATCACATACCTTTTTGAATCGAGCAGGGGCATGTTTCAGCATCTCCTGCAGCTGGGCAGACACCTCCGTCACAGTGGTGCTTGGCTTACAGGCCATAACTGCACCTTTTAACCAAAAAGGGAATGGTTTCAATGCACATGGCATGAAGCTCAGATATCGTGTCTGCAAAACATAAAGACAATCATTTACTTTTACATTTCCTTAACACTTCCCTGCAAAAATAAGGAACAAAGTTCTGCCCTGAAGTTACTCACCATCTTCCTTTGATGATCCTTGTCCTTCAGCTGCTCCTCCAAGACCAGCAGCTCCTCCTCCGTTTTAGCAGGGTGCAGGTCATCCAGTACTGCTCCCCGATAGCTGTCTGCAGACTCGCCGGACAGTCTCTGCTCCAGCCTCTGCTCCAGTCTCATCATTGTCTGTGCCATCTCCCTCAGACTCTGCATGACGCTGGAGAACTGCTGACACATCATCCTCTGGAAGTCTGGATATTAAACACAGATGTGGCTATAAGTAATTGTACGGTCCCATAATGGATATTCAGCTCAAAGTATATCCCTACATGCAGCATGAAGTAGTTCACAAAATTCAGCATACCAGCATCTGCAGAGCTTGATGGCAACACTGCTGGAGCTGTTGGTCTCACAGGCGATGGCATCAGAGAACAACCTGAAAACCAGAGGATAAAGGGATGAGCAGGAAACTATGGTGCTGGCGGCGTAGTGATTCTGGCATAAGGGGAAGAATCAACTCGACATGAGACATGTCAGACCCTGACCTGGTCTGGCCGGGGTGCTAATCGCTGATGCATGCTGCTCGTGCCTGGACGTCTGAAGGGCTGAAGGGCCTGGGCTCACAGCGCCTTGGCTCAAAGGACCCGGGCGATGAACATCTACTGCCGAGTAGTGAGATGTGAGATGAGCGAATTAGTGAACTGAGTACATGAGTCTTCCGAAAGTCCTGAGTTAACTAAGTGTGCAAATATGCATAGACATTTCACCAACACAAACATGCATGGATACCTGCATTGATAACTGGCAGAGCAGGCCTTCCGGCTCTGGCACCTGGCATAGCTGGTCTGGTCTGAGTTCTGCCGACCGGCTGCCTGGGCACTGGAACATATAGTAGAGGTAAATTAGCTCAGATTAGTCAACTCAAGTAGTACTCTTTTGGGACTGTTGAATGCACTTTATTATATTACCTTCGTCACTGGAGTCATAGCGTGTGTTGCGCTGTCTCTTCCTTGTGTCTTGGGAGTTAATCCATTGATGACTGCTGCTCAAACACCTTCGCCAAGGCACTGGCTACTTCATAATGCTCTGTGTGTTCCTCAGCAGACAGAGGTTGTCATGGCTCCTCTTGATGTGCTTGTGGAGGTAGATCTGGGAGGTATAGGAGAATGGGCACACAGAGCAGGAGAACACCCAAGTCTTGCACAACTCTAACATCACAGCTAGGAGAGCGAATGAGAGAGACCATTAAAAGGATTATCTCACCTGTAGTACAAGTTCAAATATAGAGTGATTATACGTCATTGTAAATGAGAGCTTACTCTCAATTGATTCACGAGGTTAAATAAAGATTGAATGAATATGTAGCTAGTGGGGGGTTACAACCACACAACTGTGGAGAGAGAATGAGACACTTGGTTCCCTCCTCTACTGGTGTTCATGGCCATGGCCACACACCTGGAATACTGCAACCCTGATTTAAAGGCATAAAAGTGGGGAACACATTCTTGAGACGGTTCCTAGAACTGGAGGGGGAAAAAAACGGGAAAATGATCTTCCCTCTCCTCATCACTCACTTCTGCATGGGGCTGAGCTCTACCCTGTCAGCAGTGGCAATACATGAGATAGCGGCTCAGCACACAGGAGAACTGCACAGAGAGGAAGGAGGAGAGAGAAAACCAACAACAAAAAAGGCAAGAAGGGTTAATAACTGAGCGAATCTTGCAAGTTTGCACTACCGGGAAGCAATTGCTCAATTTCCCTGATATTGTGGCGTCACTGGCGTCAGTGATGCGTCTTATGAATCTCACGTGTCTACCGCTAACATTAACTCAATATCAATATTCCCTTTTGTTTATCCCGTCTATGGAAACGTATGTGCATTTGTACTTACGTGTGCCTGCCTATATTGATGATCAGGTGTTTCTCCACCTAAGGGCTGGCCAGACAGAACCATCAGAGACCATTGGGCTGAGCTGAGGAGAGAGCGACATGTTAGAGTGTATGTGTGCATATGTATATGGTGCTCTTCTGTTAATACTCATGAGGGCATTCAACTGAACAAGACTCACAGAGCCTGTGGTGCTGTCCCAGGACTGCCCCTGGCCACGCCTGTCCCCGTCTTAGCGCCTCTATTAGTAGTCCACATCATGAGTACCTATTATGCAAAATTTGGATTTGTATGTGAGTGAAAACGTAGTACACAATTCTTTACCCGTTTGACAGAATGAGCAACCATTTCAACAGTTAAGAGTAACATGAAATCCACCAGGATGGCTGCTGTAACCAAATGAGCCAAGATGGCTGCTATAACAAATCCTTCTAGCTAGCCTAGCTCCGTTGTTGGGGCTTCTAGTATACCGTTAACTTCGGAAAAATGAATGCCTAAAAACAAACACATACTAACGGTGTCGTGGGTTAATGCGAAATCAATGAGTAAGCTAATTATCACATTTTATTCCAAGCGATGAAACAGTACGAACGTGCAGGAGCTCGCGCGAGTCTTCTTCTCAAGACTCCACCATGCCCGAAAAAGGCTAATCACGTTAGCTGGCTAGCTAGTTAGCCAACATTGGAAAGCATCTGCATATAGATAATCATTACAAAAGGGTAGCTTGCACATAACGTTGGTGTTTTATCTGGGACGATACCAAAATACATAGTATGTATGTATACATACTAATGTATACATTGAAATTGAGATACTTACTGGATCTGTGTTGTCGCGGGGAGACAAGCGTGTTGGTCTTTCTCAATCACTTCTGTTTGAAACGGGGCGGAAGTTTACCGTTCTTCTTCTCCTTCGCTAGGTTTAGTGGTGGATCGCAAACAACTTTAATGTGCATACCGCCACCTACTGGCACAGAGTGTGTAACTTGTTTGTCTAGTTCTTGGAATTGTTTTACCTAAGAAAGTAGCCCAATGCCTTGCATTCTACGTTCACTGCTCAGCGTTCATTGCTCACATTTAGGTTGCAAAATTAGGACTTTATTCATAGGCATATTTTTTATCATTCTTTTTATTAGGCCTAGACTGCAAATCTTTAGTGTTAATATTTACTGTAAATGAGAAATTACACACAAAACAGACATGCAGGATTTCTCCTCATTATTACAATTCTGTAACTGTATGACTTCAAAATTTATTTTAAAACCTAAGTAATTTACAAATGTTCTGACCCACTGTGACACATTTCCAATAAAGTCAGATTGGGACTGTGATCTAACCACATTGTCACGTTATTTAATTACATCGTAGTTACGGATTTAAGCAGCAGTGGCGGCTACGTTCCCTTACAGTGTACTTGAGGACGGCTATTTTGGTTATTTTGCGACTGAAAAGGCAAGTGTCAGCTAGGTGTCAGCTAGGTCCGCTGCTGGTGACGTCGCAAAGTTACCACAATTACACCAATGTGTCCCGTCAGTTTTACGTACTGTGTTAGTAGGGTAGGAGGCTGATCTCAGAGTATATTAATGCCACCCTTTGCTACTTGAGGTCCCCCGCTTCATAGCCTCCTAGCCCCCACCACTTTGGAGAAATGTGGCGTTTACCGCCGCCATAGGTCGGTGTACAACCGCAATAGGTTTACATGATAAAATTAAAATTGCTTGAATCAACTCAACCCTCTGCACAGTAACAGTACACCATGGAGACATGAACATACTGCAATATCAGCCTCCTAGACCAAGAATCTTTGGAGATATTGACCCGTACACTCACCATGTAAACCTATTGCTGTTGTACACCCACCTGTGGCGGCTGTACGCGGCTGTTTCTCATGATTAGTTGGGAGTAGGAGGCTGATCTCAGAGTATGTTCATGCCACCCTTTGGTACTTGAGGACCCCCGCTTTATAGCCTCCTAGCCCCCACCACTTTGGAGAAATGTGGCGTGTACCGCCGCCATAGGTCGGTGTACAACCGCAATAGGTTTACATGTTAAAATAAAATTGCTCGGATTGGCTCGAAACCTATGCACAGTAACAGTACACCATGGAGACATGAACATACTGCAATATCAGCCTCCTAGACCAAGAATCTTTGGAGATATTGACCCGTACACTCACCATGTAAACCTATTGCTGTTGTACACCCACCTGTGGCGGCTGTACGCGGCTGTTTCTCATGATTAGTTGGGAGTAGGAGGCTGATCTCAGAGTATGTTCATGCCACCCTTTGGTACTTGAGGACCCCCGCTTTATAGCCTCCTAGCCCCCACCACTTTGGAGAAATGTGGCGTGTACCGCCGCCATAGGTCGGTGTACAACCGCAATAGGTTTACATGTTAAAATAAAATTGCTCGGATTGGCTCGAAACCTATGCACAGTAACAGTACACCATGGAGACATGAACATACTGCAATATCAGCCTCCTAGACCAAGAATCTTTGGAGATATTGACCCGTACACTCACCATGTAAACCTATTGCTGTTGTACACCCACCTGTGGCGGCTGTACGCGGCTGTTTCTCATGATTAGTTGGGAGTAGGAGGCTGATCTCAGAGTATGTTCATGCCACCCTTTGGTACTTGAGGACCCCCGCTTCATAGCCTCCTAGCCCCCACCACTTTGGAGAAATGTGGCACTTACCGCCGCCATAGGTCGGTGTACAACCGCAATAGGTTTACATGATAAAATTAAAATTGCTTGAATCAACTCAAACCTCTGCACAGTAACAGTACACCATGGAGATATAAACCTACTGCCATATCAACCTCCTACCCCAAGACACTTTGGAGATATCGACCCGTACACTCACCATGTAAACCTATTGCTGTTGTACACCGACCTGTGGTGGCTGTACGCGGCTGTTTCTCATGATTGGTTGGGAGTAGGAGGCTGATCTCAGAGTATGTTCATGCCACCCTTTGGTACTTGAGGATTCCGGCTTCATAGCCTCCTAGCCCCCACCACTTTGGAGAAATGTGGCATGTATCGCCGCCATAGGTCGGTGTACAACCGCAATAGGTTTACATGTTAAAATTAAAATTGCTCGGATTGGCTCGAAACCTATGCACAGTAACAGTACACCATGGAGACATGAACATACTGCAATATCAGCCTCCTAGACCAAGAATCTTTGGAGATATTGACCCGTACACTCACCATGTAAACCTATTGCTGTTGTACACCGACCTGTGGCGGCTGTACACGGCTGTTTCTCATGATTGGTTGGGAGTAGGAGGCTGATCTCAGAGTATGTTCATGCCACCCTTTGGTACTTGAGGACCCCTGCTTTATAGCCTCCTAGCCCCCACCACTTTGGAGAAATGTGGCGTGTACCGCCGCCATAGGTCGGTGTACAACCGCAATAGGTTTACATGTTAAAATTAAAATTGCTCGGATTGGCTCGAAACCTATGCACAGTAACAGTACACCATGGAGACATGAACATACTGCAATATCAGCCTCCTAGACCAAGAATCTTTGGAGATATTGACCCGTACACTCACCATGTAAACCTATTGCTGTTGTACACCCACCTGTGGCGGCTGTACGCGGCTGTTTCTCATGATTGGTTGGGAGTAGGAGGCTGATCTCAGAGTATGATAGCCTCCTAGCCCCCACCGCTTCGGAGAAATTGTGCGTGTACAGCCGCCATACATTCCTATGGTGGCTGTACACGCCTGTCTCAGGTCAATATCTCCAAAGTATCTGGGGGTAGGAGGCTGATCTCAGAGTATGTTCATCCCACTCTTTGGTACTTGAGGACCCCCGCTTTATAGCCTCCTAGCCCCCACCGCTTCGGAGAAATTGTGCGTGTACAGCCGCCATACATTCCTATGGCGGCTGTACACATCATCTCCAAATTGACAGGGGCTAGGAGGCTGATATGGCAGTATGTTCATGTCTCCATGGTGTACTGTTACTGTGCATAGGTTTCGAGCAAATCAGAGCAATTTTAATTTTAACATGTAAACCTATTGCTGTTGTACACCGACCTGTGGCGGCGGTACACGCCACATTTCTCCAAAGTGGTGGGGGCTAGGAGGCTGATCTCAGAGTATGTTCCTCCCACCCTTTGGTACTTGAGAACCCCCGCTTTATAGCCTCCTAGCCCCCACCGCTTCGGAGACATTGTGCGTGTACAGCCGACTGGAAAATTGGCTGGGAATTTCTGGTACAGTGTTAGATTGGTTTGAATCCTACTTAAAGGACAGGGATTATTTTGTGTCTATAGGCAATTACAAATCTGAGCTGACAAAAATGACCTGTGGAGTTCCCCAAGGCTCCATCCTGGGGCCTCTTCTGTTCAACATTTACATGCTCCCACTAACTCAAATTATGGAAAACAACAAAATATGTTACCATAGCTATGCAGATGACACACAAATTTATATCACTATATCACCAGGAGACTATAATCCCATACAAGCGCTGAGTAAGTGCATTCAACAAATCAATGATTGGATGTGCCAGAACTTTCTCCAACTAAACAAAAATAAAACTGAAGTAATTGTCTTTGGAGCCAAAGAAGAACGATTAAAAGTCAGTGCTCAACTTCAATCAGTAATGCTAAAAACCACAAACGAAGCCAGAAATCTTGGTGTAGTCATGGACTCAGACCTGAATTTCAACAGCCACATTAAGTCAATTACAAAGTCAGCCTACTATCACCTGAAGAATATATCAAGGATCAAAGGATTTATGTCCCAGAAGGATTTGGAAAAACTTGTCCATGCGTTTATCTTCAGTAGACTCGACTACTGTAACGGCATGTATACAGGTCTCTCTAAAAAATCGATCAGACAGCTGCAGCTGATTCAGAACGCTGCTGCTCGAGTCCTCACTAAGACTAAGAAAGTGGAGCATATCACACCAGTACTAAGGTCTTTACACTGGCTTCCTGTCTGTCAAAGAATTGACTTTAAAATACTGCTGTTGGTTTATAAAGCACTGAATGGCCTAGGGCCAAAATATATTTCTGATCTGCTCATATGCTATGAACCATCCAGACCCCTCAGGTCGTCTGGCACAGGTCTACTTTCTGTCCCCAGAGTTAAAACAAAACATGGAGAAGCAGCATTCAGTTTTTATGCTCCACATATCTGGAACAAACTTCCAGAAAACTGCAGGTCTGCTGCAACTCTTGGTTCTTTTAAAACAAGCCTGAAGACTTTTCTTTTTGCCACTGCTTTCTAAGAGGAGCTATGTTTATCAGTATACTGCACTGTAACTTTTATTCCTGTATTCTATTTGTCCTGCTTTTTGTTTAAATATCTATAATGACTTGCTTTTTGTTTTAATGCTTTTAATTTGTCCTGCCTTTTGTTTTAAATGTCTATAATGTCTTGCTTTTTGTTTTAATGCTTTTAATGTCTCATGTAAAGCACCTTGAATTGCCCTGTGGCTGAAATGTGCTATATAAATAAACTTGCCTTGCCTTGCCTTGCCTTACAGCCGCCATACATTCCTATGGTGGCTGTACACGCCTGTCTCAGGTCAATATCTCCAAAGTATCTGGGGGTAGGAGGCTGATCTCAGAGTATGTTCATCCCACTCTTTGGTACTTGAGGACCCCCGCTTTATAGCCTCCTAGCCCCCACCGCTTCGGAGAAATTGTGCGTGTACAGCCGCCATACATTCCTATGGCGGCTGTACACATCATCTCCAAATTGACAGGGGCTAGGAGGCTGATATGGCAGTATGTTCATGTCTCCATGGTGTACTGTTACTGTGCATAGGTTTCGAGCAAATCGGAGCAATTTTAATTTTAACATGTAAACCTATTGCTGTTGTACACCGACCTGTGGCGGCGGTACACGCCACATTTCTCCAAAGTGGTGGGGGCTAGGAGGCTGATCTCAGAGTATGTTCATCCCACCCTTTGGTACTTGAGAACCCCCGCTTTATAGCCTCCTAGCCCCCACCGCTTCGGAGAAATTGTGCGTGTACAGCCGCCATACATTCCTATGGTGGCTGTACACGCCTGTCTCAGGTCAATATCTCCAAAGTATCTGGGGGTAGGAGGCTGATCTCAGAGTATGTTCATCCCACTCTTTGGTACTTGAGGACCCCCGCTTTATAGCCTCCTAGCCCCCACCGCTTCGGAGAAATTGTGCGTGTACAGCCGCCATACATTCCTATGGCGGCTGTACACATCATCTCCAAATTGACAGGGGCTAGGAGGCTGATATGGCAGTATGTTCATGTCTCCATGGTGTACTGTTACTGTGCATAGGTTTCGAGCAAATCGGAGCAATTTTAATTTTAACATGTAAACCTATTGCTGTTGTACACCGACCTGTGGCGGCGGTACACGCCACATTTCTCCAAAGTGGTGGGGGCTAGGAGGCTGATCTCAGAGTATGTTCATCCCACCCTTTGGTACTTGAGAACCCCCGCTTTATAGCCTCCTAGCCCCCACCGCTTCGGAGAAATTGTGCGTGTACAGCCGCCATACATTCCTATGGTGGCTGTACACGCCTGTCTCAGGTCAATATCTCCAAAGTATCTGGGGGTAGGAGGCTGATCTCAGAGTATGTTCATCCCACTCTTTGGTACTTGAGGACCCCCGCTTTATAGCCTCCTAGCCCCCACCGCTTCGGAGAAATGGTGCGTGTACAGCCGCCATACATTCCTATGGCGGCTGTACACATCATCTCCAAATTGACAGGGGCTAGGAGGCTGATATGGCAGTATGTTCATGTCTCCATGGTGTACTGTTACTGTGCATAGGTTTCGAGCAAATCGGAGCAATTTTAATTTTAACATGTAAACCTATTGCTGTTGTACACCGACCTGTGGCGGCGGTACACGCCACATTTCTCCAAAGTGGTGGGGGCTAGGAGGCTGATCTCAGAGTATGTTCATCCCACCCTTTGGTACTTGAGAACCCCCGCTTTATAGCCTCCTAGCCCCCACCGCTTCGGAGACATTGTGCGTGTACAGCCGCCATACATTCCTATGGTGGCTGTACACGCCTGTCTCAGGTCAATATCTCCAAAGTATCTGGGGGTAGGAGGCTGATCTCAGAGTATGTTCATCCCACTCTTTGGTACTTGAGGACCCCCGCTTTATAGCCTCCTAGCCCCCACCGCTTCGGAGAAATTGTGCGTGTACAGCCGCCATACATTCCTATGGCGGCTGTACACATCATCTCCAAATTGACAGGGGCTAGGAGGCTGATATGGCAGTATGTTCATGTCTCCATGGTGTACTGTAACTGTGCATAGGTTTCGAGCAAATCGGAGCAATTTTAATTTTAACATGTAAACCTATTGCTGTTGTACACCGACCTGTGGCGGCGGTACACGCCACATTTCTCCAAAGTGGTGGGGGCTAGGAGGCTGATCTCAGAGTATGTTCATCCCACCCTTTGGTACTTGAGAACCCCCGCTTTATAGCCTCCTAGCCCCCACCGCTTCGGAGACATTGTGCGTGTACAGCCGCCATACATTCCTATGGTGGCTGTACACGCCTGTCTCAGGTCAATATCTCCAAAGTATCTGGGGGTAGGAGGCTGATCTCAGAGTATGTTCATCCCACTCTTTGGTACTTGAGGACCCCCGCTTTATAGCCTCCTAGCCCCCACCGCTTCGGAGAAATTGTGCGTGTACAGCCGCCATACATTCCTATGGCGGCTGTACACATCATCTCCAAATTGACAGGGGCTAGGAGGCTGATATGGCAGTATGTTCATGTCTCCATGGTGTACTGTTACTGTGCATAGGTTTCGAGCAAATCGGAGCAATTTTAATTTTAACATGTAAACCTATTGCTGTTGTACACCGACCTGTGGCGGCGGTACACGCCACATTTCTCCAAAGTGGTGGGGGCTAGGAGGCTGATCTCAGAGTATGTTCATCCCACCCTTTGGTACTTGAGAACCCCCGCTTTATAGCCTCCTAGCCCCCACCGCTTCGGAGAAATTGTGCGTGTACAGCCGCCAAACATTCCTATGGTGGCTGTACACGCCTGTCTCAGGTCAATATCTCCAAAGTATCTGGGGGTAGGAGGCTGATCTCAGAGTATGTTCATCCCACTCTTTGGTACTTGAGGACCCCCGCTTTATAGCCTCCTAGCCCCCACCGCTTCGGAGAAATTGTGCGTGTACAGCCGCCATACATTCCTATGGCGGCTGTACACATCATCTCCAAATTGACAGGGGCTAGGAGGCTGATATGGCAGTATGTTCATGTCTCCATGGTGTACTGTTACTGTGCATAGGTTTCGAGCAAATCGGAGCAATTTTAATTTTAACATGTAAACCTATTGCTGTTGTACACCGACCTGTGGCGGCGGTACACGCCACATTTCTCCAAAGTGGTGGGGGCTAGGAGGCTGATCTCAGAGTATGTTCATCCCACCCTTTGGTACTTGAGAACCCCCGCTTTATAGCCTCCTAGCCCCCACCGCTTCGGAGACATTGTGCGTGTACAGCCGCCATACATTCCTATGGTGGCTGTACACGCCTGTCTCAGGTCAATATCTCCAAAGTATCTGGGGGTAGGAGGCTGATCTCAGAGTATGTTCATCCCACTCTTTGGTACTTGAGGACCCCCGCTTTATAGCCTCCTAGCCCCCACCGCTTCGGAGAAATTGTGCGTGTACAGCCGCCATACATTCCTATGGCGGCTGTACACATCATCTCCAAATTGACAGGGGCTAGGAGGCTGATATGGCAGTATGTTCATGTCTCCATGGTGTACTGTTACTGTGCATAGGTTTCGAGCAAATCGGAGCAATTTTAATTTTAACATGTAAACCTATTGCTGTTGTACACCGACCTGTGGCGGCGGTACATGCCACATTTCTCCAAAGTGGTGGGGGCTAGGAGGCTGATCTCAGAGTATTTTCATCCCACCCTTTGGTACTTGAGAACCCCCGCTTTATAGCCTCCTAGCCCCCACCGCTTCGGAGAAATTGTGCGTGTACAGCCGCCATACATTCCTATGGTGGCTGTACACGCCTGTCTCAGGTCAATATCTCCAAAGTATCTGGGGGTAGGAGGCTGATCTCAGAGTATGTTCATCCCACTCTTTGGTACTTGAGGACCCCCGCTTTATAGCCTCCTAGCCCCCACCGCTTCGGAGAAATTGTGCGTGTACAGCCGCCATACATTCCTATGGCGGCTGTACACATCATCTCCAAATTGACAGGGGCTAGGAGGCTGATATGGCAGTATGTTCATGTCTCCATGGTGTACTGTTACTGTGCATAGGTTTCGAGCAAATCGGAGCAATTTTAATTTTAACATGTAAACCTATTGCTGTTGTACACCGACCTGTGGCGGCGGTACACGCCACATTTCTCCAAAGTGGTGGGGGCTAGGAGGCTGATCTCAGAGTATGTTCATCCCACCCTTTGGTACTTGAGAACCCCCGCTTTATAGCCTCCTAGCCCCCACCGCTTCGGAGACATTGTGCGTGTACAGCCGCCATACATTCCTATGGTGGCTGTACACGCCTGTCTCAGGTCAATATCTCCAAAGTATCTGGGGGTAGGAGGCTGATCTCAGAGTATGTTCATCCCACTCTTTGGTACTTGAGGACCCCCGCTTTATAGCCTCCTAGCCCCCACCGCTTCGGAGAAATTGTGCGTGTACAGCCGCCATACATTCCTATGGCGGCTGTACACATCATCTCCAAATTGACAGGGGCTAGGAGGCTGATATGGCAGTATGTTCATGTCTCCATGGTGTACTGTTACTGTGCATAGGTTTCGAGCAAATCGGAGCAATTTTAATTTTAACATGTAAACCTATTGCTGTTGTACACCGACCTGTGGCGGCGGTACACGCCACATTTCTCCAAAGTGGTGGGGGCTAGGAGGCTGATCTCAGAGTATGTTCATCCCACCCTTTGGTACTTGAGAACCCCCGCTTTATAGCCTCCTAGCCCCCACCGCTTCGGAGAAATTGTGCGTGTACAGCCGCCATACATTCCTATGGTGGCTGTACACGCCTGTCTCAGGTCAATATCTCCAAAGTATCTGGGGGTAGGAGGCTGATCTCAGAGTATGTTCATCCCACTCTTTGGTACTTGAGGACCCCCGCTTTATAGCCTCCTAGCCCCCACCGCTTCGGAGAAATGGTGCGTGTACAGCCGCCATACATTCCTATGGCGGCTGTACACATCATCTCCAAATTGACAGGGGCTAGGAGGCTGATATGGCAGTATGTTCATGTCTCCATGGTGTACTGTTACTGTGCATAGGTTTCGAGCAAATCGGAGCAATTTTAATTTTAACATGTAAACCTATTGCTGTTGTACACCGACCTGTGGCGGCGGTACACGCCACATTTCTCCAAAGTGGTGGGGGCTAGGAGGCTGATCTCAGAGTATGTTCATCCCACCCTTTGGTACTTGAGAACCCCCGCTTTATAGCCTCCTAGCCCCCACCGCTTCGGAGACATTGTGCGTGTACAGCCGCCATACATTCCTATGGTGGCTGTACACGCCTGTCTCAGGTCAATATCTCCAAAGTATCTGGGGGTAGGAGGCTGATCTCAGAGTATGTTCATCCCACTCTTTGGTACTTGAGGACCCCCGCTTTATAGCCTCCTAGCCCCCACCGCTTCGGAGAAATTGTGCGTGTACAGCCGCCATACATTCCTATGGCGGCTGTACACATCATCTCCAAATTGACAGGGGCTAGGAGGCTGATATGGCAGTATGTTCATGTCTCCATGGTGTACTGTAACTGTGCATAGGTTTCGAGCAAATCGGAGCAATTTTAATTTTAACATGTAAACCTATTGCTGTTGTACACCGACCTGTGGCGGCGGTACACGCCACATTTCTCCAAAGTGGTGGGGGCTAGGAGGCTGATCTCAGAGTATGTTCATCCCACCCTTTGGTACTTGAGAACCCCCGCTTTATAGCCTCCTAGCCCCCACCGCTTCGGAGACATTGTGCGTGTACAGCCGCCATACATTCCTATGGTGGCTGTACACGCCTGTCTCAGGTCAATATCTCCAAAGTATCTGGGGGTAGGAGGCTGATCTCAGAGTATGTTCATCCCACTCTTTGGTACTTGAGGACCCCCGCTTTATAGCCTCCTAGCCCCCACCGCTTCGGAGAAATTGTGCGTGTACAGCCGCCATACATTCCTATGGCGGCTGTACACATCATCTCCAAATTGACAGGGGCTAGGAGGCTGATATGGCAGTATGTTCATGTCTCCATGGTGTACTGTTACTGTGCATAGGTTTCGAGCAAATCGGAGCAATTTTAATTTTAACATGTAAACCTATTGCTGTTGTACACCGACCTGTGGCGGCGGTACACGCCACATTTCTCCAAAGTGGTGGGGGCTAGGAGGCTGATCTCAGAGTATGTTCATCCCACCCTTTGGTACTTGAGAACCCCCGCTTTATAGCCTCCTAGCCCCCACCGCTTCGGAGAAATTGTGCGTGTACAGCCGCCATACATTCCTATGGTGGCTGTACACGCCTGTCTCAGGTCAATATCTCCAAAGTATCTGGGGGTAGGAGGCTGATCTCAGAGTATGTTCATCCCACTCTTTGGTACTTGAGGACCCCCGCTTTATAGCCTCCTAGCCCCCACCGCTTCGGAGAAATTGTGCGTGTACAGCCGCCATACATTCCTATGGCGGCTGTACACATCATCTCCAAATTGACAGGGGCTAGGAGGCTGATATGGCAGTATGTTCATGTCTCCATGGTGTACTGTTACTGTGCATAGGTTTCGAGCAAATCGGAGCAATTTTAATTTTAACATGTAAACCTATTGCTGTTGTACACCGACCTGTGGCGGCGGTACACGCCACATTTCTCCAAAGTGGTGGGGGCTAGGAGGCTGATCTCAGAGTATGTTCATCCCACCCTTTGGTACTTGAGAACCCCCGCTTTATAGCCTCCTAGCCCCCACCGCTTCGGAGACATTGTGCGTGTACAGCCGCCATACATTCCTATGGTGGCTGTACACGCCTGTCTCAGGTCAATATCTCCAAAGTATCTGGGGGTAGGAGGCTGATCTCAGAGTATGTTCATCCCACTCTTTGGTACTTGAGGACCCCCGCTTTATAGCCTCCTAGCCCCCACCGCTTCGGAGAAATTGTGCGTGTACAGCCGCCATACATTCCTATGGCGGCTGTACACATCATCTCCAAATTGACAGGGGCTAGGAGGCTGATATGGCAGTATGTTCATGTCTCCATGGTGTACTGTTACTGTGCATAGGTTTCGAGCAAATCGGAGCAATTTTAATTTTAACATGTAAACCTATTGCTGTTGTACACCGACCTGTGGCGGCGGTACACGCCACATTTCTCCAAAGTGGTGGGGGCTAGGAGGCTGATCTCAGAGTATGTTCATCCCACCCTTTGGTACTTGAGAACCCCCGCTTTATAGCCTCCTAGCCCCCACCGCTTCGGAGAAATTGTGCGTGTACAGCCGCCATACATTCCTATGGTGGCTGTACACGCCTGTCTCAGGTCAATATCTCCAAAGTATCTGGGGGTAGGAGGCTGATCTCAGAGTATGTTCATCCCACTCTTTGGTACTTGAGGACCCCCGCTTTATAGCCTCCTAGCCCCCACCGCTTCGGAGAAATTGTGCGTGTACAGCCGCCATACATTCCTATGGCGGCTGTACACATCATCTCCAAATTGACAGGGGCTAGGAGGCTGATATGGCAGTATGTTCATGTCTCCATGGTGTACTGTAACTGTGCATAGGTTTCGAGCAAATCGGAGCAATTTTAATTTTAACATGTAAACCTATTGCTGTTGTACACCGACCTGTGGCGGCGGTACACGCCACATTTCTCCAAAGTGGTGGGGGCTAGGAGGCTGATCTCAGAGTATGTTCATCCCACCCTTTGGTACTTGAGAACCCCCGCTTTATAGCCTCCTAGCCCCCACCGCTTCGGAGACATTGTGCGTGTACAGCCGCCATACATTCCTATGGTGGCTGTACACGCCTGTCTCAGGTCAATATCTCCAAAGTATCTGGGGGTAGGAGGCTGATCTCAGAGTATGTTCATCCCACTCTTTGGTACTTGAGGACCCCCGCTTTATAGCCTCCTAGCCCCCACCGCTTCGGAGAAATTATGCGTGTACAGCCGCCATACATTCCTATGGCGGCTGTACACATCATCTCCAAATTGACAGGGGCTAGGAGGCTGATATGGCAGTATGTTCATGTCTCCATGGTGTACTGTTACTGTGCATAGGTTTCGAGCAAATCGGAGCAATTTTAATTTTAACATGTAAACCTATTGCTGTTGTACACCGACCTGTGGCGGCGGTACACGCCACATTTCTCCAAAGTGGTGGGGGCTAGGAGGCTGATCTCAGAGTATGTTCATCCCACCCTTTGGTACTTGAGAACCCCCGCTTTATAGCCTCCTAGCCCCCACCGCTTCGGAGAAATTGTGCGTGTACAGCCGCCATACATTCCTATGGTGGCTGTACACGCCTGTCTCAGGTCAATATCTCCAAAGTATCTGGGGGTAGGAGGCTGATCTCAGAGTATGTTCATCCCACTCTTTGGTACTTGAGGACCCCCGCTTTATAGCCTCCTAGCCCCCACCGCTTCGGAGAAATTGTGCGTGTACAGCCGCCATACATTCCTATGGCGGCTGTACACATCATCTCCAAATTGACAGGGGCTAGGAGGCTGATATGGCAGTATGTTCATGTCTCCATGGTGTACTGTTACTGTGCATAGGTTTCGAGCAAATCGGAGCAATTTTAATTTTAACATGTAAACCTATTGCTGTTGTACACCGACCTGTGGCGGCGGTACACGCCACATTTCTCCAAAGTGGTGGGGGCTAGGAGGCTGATCTCAGAGTATGTTCATCCCACCCTTTGGTACTTGAGAACCCCCGCTTTATAGCCTCCTAGCCCCCACCGCTTCGGAGAAATTGTGCGTGTACAGCCGCCATACATTCCTATGGTGGCTGTACACGCCTGTCTCAGGTCAATATCTCCAAAGTATCTGGGGGTAGGAGGCTGATCTCAGAGTATGTTCATCCCACTCTTTGGTACTTGAGGACCCCCGCTTTATAGCCTCCTAGCCCCCACCGCTTCGGAGAAATTGTGCGTGTACAGCCGCCATACATTCCTATGGTGGCTGTACACGCCTGTCTCAGGTCAATATCTCCAAAGTATCTGGGGGTAGGAGGCTGATCTCAGAGTATGTTCATCCCACTCTTTGGTACTTGAGGACCCCCGCTTTATAGCCTCCTAGCCCCCACCGCTTCGGAGAAATTGTGCGTGTACAGCCGCCATACATTCCTATGGCGGCTGTACACATCATCTCCAAATTGACAGGGGCTAGGAGGCTGATATGGCAGTATGTTCATGTCTCCATGGTGTACTGTTACTGTGCATAGGTTTCGAGCAAATCGGAGCAATTTTAATTTTAACATGTTTGCTGTTGTACACCGACCTGTGGCGGCGGTACACGCCACATTTCTCCAAAGTGGTGGGGGCTAGGAGGCTGATCTCAGAGTATGTTCATCCCACCCTTTGGTACTTGAGAACCCCCGCTTTATAGCCTCCTAGCCCCCACCGCTTCGGAGAAATTGTGCGTGTACAGCCGCCATACATTCCTATGGTGGCTGTACACGCCTGTCTCAGGTCAATATCTCCAAAGTATCTGGGGGTAGGAGGCTGATCTCAGAGTATGTTCATCCCACTCTTTGGTACTTGAGGACCCCCGCTTTATAGCCTCCTAGCCCCCACCGCTTCGGAGAAATTGTGCGTGTACAGCCGCCATACATTCCTATGGCGGCTGTACACATCATCTCCAAATTGACAGGGGCTAGGAGGCTGATATGGCAGTATGTTCATGTCTCCATGGTGTACTGTTACTGTGCATAGGTTTCGAGCAAATCGGAGCAATTTTAATTTTAACATGTAAACCTATTGCTGTTGTACACCGACCTGTGGCGGCGGTACACGCCACATTTCTCCAAAGTGGTGGGGGCTAGGAGGCTGATCTCAGAGTATGTTCATCCCACCCTTTGGTACTTGAGAACCCCCGCTTTATAGCCTCCTAGCCCCCACCGCTTCGGAGACATTGTGCGTGTACAGCCGCCATACATTCCTATGGTGGCTGTACACGCCTGTCTCAGGTCAATATCTCCAAAGTATCTGGGGGTAGGAGGCTGATCTCAGAGTATGTTCATCCCACTCTTTGGTACTTGAGGACCCCCGCTTTATAGCCTCCTAGCCCCCACCGCTTCGGAGAAATTGTGCGTGTACAGCCGCCATACATTCCTATGGCGGCTGTACACATCATCTCCAAATTGACAGGGGCTAGGAGGCTGATATGGCAGTATGTTCATGTCTCCATGGTGTACTGTTACTGTGCATAGGTTTCGAGCAAATCGGAGCAATTTTAATTTTAACATGTTTGCTGTTGTACACCGACCTGTGGCGGCGGTACACGCCACATTTCTCCAAAGTGGTGGGGGCTAGGAGGCTGATCTCAGAGTATGTTCATCCCACCCTTTGGTACTTGAGAACCCCCGCTTTATAGCCTCCTAGCCCCCACCGCTTCGGAGAAATTGTGCGTGTACAGCCGCCATACATTCCTATGGTGGCTGTACACGCCTGTCTCAGGTCAATATCTCCAAAGTATCTGGGGGTAGGAGGCTGATCTCAGAGTATGTTCATCCCACTCTTTGGTACTTGAGGACCCCCGCTTTATAGCCTCCTAGCCCCCACCGCTTCGGAGAAATTGTGCGTGTACAGCCGCCATACATTCCTATGGCGGCTGTACACATCATCTCCAAATTGACAGGGGCTAGGAGGCTGATATGGCAGTATGTTCATGTCTCCATGGTGTACTGTTACTGTGCATAGGTTTCGAGCAAATCGGAGCAATTTTAATTTTAACATGTAAACCTATTGCTGTTGTACACCGACCTGTGGCGGCGGTACACGCCACATTTCTCCAAAGTGGTGGGGGCTAGGAGGCTGATCTCAGAGTATGTTCATCCCACCCTTTGGTACTTGAGAACCCCCGCTTTATAGCCTCCTAGCCCCCACCGCTTCGGAGACATTGTGCGTGTACAGCCGCCATACATTCCTATGGTGGCTGTACACGCCTGTCTCAGGTCAATATCTCCAAAGTATCTGGGGGTAGGAGGCTGATCTCAGAGTATGTTCATCCCACTCTTTGGTACTTGAGGACCCCCGCTTTATAGCCTCCTAGCCCCCACCGCTTCGGAGAAATTGTGCGTGTACAGCCGCCATACATTCCTATGGCGGCTGTACACATCATCTCCAAATTGACAGGGGCTAGGAGGCTGATATGGCAGTATGTTCATGTCTCCATGGTGTACTGTTACTGTGCATAGGTTGCGAGCAAATCGGAGCAATTTTAATTTTAACATGTAAACCTATTGCTGTTGTACACCGACCTGTGGCGGCGGTACACGCCACATTTCTCCAAAGTGGTGGGGGCTAGGAGGCTGATCTCAGAGTATGTTCATCCCACCCTTTGGTACTTGAGAACCCCCGCTTTATAGCCTCCTAGCCCCCACCGCTTCGGAGAAATTGTGCGTGTACAGCCGCCATACATTCCTATGGTGGCTGTACACGCCTGTCTCAGGTCAATATCTCCAAAGTATCTGGGGGTAGGAGGCTGATCTCAGAGTATGTTCATCCCACTCTTTGGTACTTGAGGACCCCCGCTTTATAGCCTCCTAGCCCCCACCGCTTCGGAGAAATTGTGCGTGTACAGCCGCCATACATTCCTATGGCGGCTGTACACATCATCTCCAAATTGACAGGGGCTAGGAGGCTGATATGGCAGTATGTTCATGTCTCCATGGTGTACTGTTACTGTGCATAGGTTTCGAGCAAATCGGAGCAATTTTAATTTTAACATGTAAACCTATTGCTGTTGTACACCGACCTGTGGCGGCGGTACACGCCACATTTCTCCAAAGTGGTGGGGGCTAGGAGGCTGATCTCAGAGTATGTTCATCCCACCCTTTGGTACTTGAGAACCCCCGCTTTATAGCCTCCTAGCCCCCACCGCTTCGGAGAAATTGTGCGTGTACAGCCGCCATACATTCCTATGGTGGCTGTACACGCCTGTCTCAGGTCAATATCTCCAAAGTATCTGGGGGTAGGAGGCTGATCTCAGAGTATGTTCATCCCACCCTTTGGTACTTGAGGACCCCCGCTTTATAGCCTCCTAGCCCCCACCGCTTCGGAGAAATTGTGCGTGTACAGCCGCCATACATTCCTATGGCGGCTGTACACATCATCTCCAAATTGACAGGGGCTAGGAGGCTGATATGGCAGTATGTTCATGTCTCCATGGTGTACTGTTACTGTGCATAGGTTTCGAGCAAATCGGAGCAATTTTAATTTTAACATGTAAACCTATTGCTGTTGTACACCGACCTGTGGCGGCGGTACACGCCACATTTCTCCAAAGTGGTGGGGGCTAGGAGGCTGATCTCAGAGTATGTTCATCCCACCCTTTGGTACTTGAGAACCCCCGCTTTATAGCCTCCTAGCCCCCACCGCTTCGGAGAAATTGTGCGTGTACAGCCGCCATACATTCCTATGGTGGCTGTACACGCCTGTCTCAGGTCAATATCTCCAAAGTATCTGGGGGTAGGAGGCTGATCTCAGAGTATGTTCATCCCACTCTTTGGTACTTGAGGACCCCCGCTTTATAGCCTCCTAGCCCCCACCGCTTCGGAGAAATTGTGCGTGTACAGCCGCCATACATTCCTATGGCGGCTGTACACATCATCTCCAAATTGACAGGGGCTAGGAGGCTGATATGGCAGTATGTTCATGTCTCCATGGTGTACTGTTACTGTGCATAGGTTTCGAGCAAATCGGAGCAATTTTAATTTTAACATGTAAACCTATTGCTGTTGTACACCGACCTGTGGCGGCGGTACACGCCACATTTCTCCAAAGTGGTGGGGGCTAGGAGGCTGATCTCAGAGTATGTTCATCCCACCCTTTGGTACTTGAGAACCCCCGCTTTATAGCCTCCTAGCCCCCACCGCTTCGGAGAAATTGTGCGTGTACAGCCGCCATACATTCCTATGGTGGCTGTACACGCCTGTCTCAGGTCAATATCTCCAAAGTATCTGGGGGTAGGAGGCTGATCTCAGAGTATGTTCATCCCACTCTTTGGTACTTGAGGACCCCCGCTTTATAGCCTCCTAGCCCCCACCGCTTCGGAGAAATTGTGCGTGTACAGCCGCCATACATTCCTATGGCGGCTGTACACATCATCTCCAAATTGACAGGGGCTAGGAGGCTGATATGGCAGTATGTTCATGTCTCCATGGTGTACTGTTACTGTGCATAGGTTTCGAGCAAATCGGAGCAATTTTAATTTTAACATGTAAACCTATTGCTGTTGTACACCGACCTGTGGCGGCGGTACACGCCACATTTCTCCAAAGTGGTGGGGGCTAGGAGGCTGATCTCAGAGTATGTTCATCCCACCCTTTGGTACTTGAGAACCCCCGCTTTATAGCCTCCTAGCCCCCACCGCTTCGGAGACATTGTGCGTGTACAGCCGCCATACATTCCTATGGTGGCTGTACACGCCTGTCTCAGGTCAATATCTCCAAAGTATCTGGGGGTAGGAGGCTGATCTCAGAGTATGTTCATCCCACTCTTTGGTACTTGAGGACCCCCGCTTTATAGCCTCCTAGCCCCCACCGCTTCGGAGAAATTGTGCGTGTACAGCCGCCATACATTCCTATGGCGGCTGTACACATCATCTCCAAATTGACAGGGGCTAGGAGGCTGATATGGCAGTATGTTCATGTCTCCATGGTGTACTGTAACTGTGCATAGGTTTCGAGCAAATCGGAGCAATTTTAATTTTAACATGTAAACCTATTGCTGTTGTACACCGACCTGTGGCGGCGGTACACGCCACATTTCTCCAAAGTGGTGGGGGCTAGGAGGCTGATCTCAGAGTATGTTCATCCCACCCTTTGGTACTTGAGAACCCCCGCTTTATAGCCTCCTAGCCCCCACCGCTTCGGAGACATTGTGCGTGTACAGCCGCCATACATTCCTATGGTGGCTGTACACGCCTGTCTCAGGTCAATATCTCCAAAGTATCTGGGGGTAGGAGGCTGATCTCAGAGTATGTTCATCCCACTCTTTGGTACTTGAGGACCCCCGCTTTATAGCCTCCTAGCCCCCACCGCTTCGGAGAAATTGTGCGTGTACAGCCGCCATACATTCCTATGGCGGCTGTACACATCATCTCCAAATTGACAGGGGCTAGGAGGCTGATATGGCAGTATGTTCATGTCTCCATGGTGTACTGTTACTGTGCATAGGTTTCGAGCAAATCGGAGCAATTTTAATTTTAACATGTAAACCTATTGCTGTTGTACACCGACCTGTGGCGGCGGTACACGCCACATTTCTCCAAAGTGGTGGGGGCTAGGAGGCTGATCTCAGAGTATGTTCATCCCACCCTTTGGTACTTGAGAACCCCCGCTTTATAGCCTCCTAGCCCCCACCGCTTCGGAGAAATTGTGCGTGTACAGCCGCCATACATTCCTATGGTGGCTGTACACGCCTGTCTCAGGTCAATATCTCCAAAGTATCTGGGGGTAGGAGGCTGATCTCAGAGTATGTTCATCCCACTCTTTGGTACTTGAGGACCCCCGCTTTATAGCCTCCTAGCCCCCACCGCTTCGGAGAAATTGTGCGTGTACAGCCGCCATACATTCCTATGGCGGCTGTACACATCATCTCCAAATTGACAGGGGCTAGGAGGCTGATATGGCAGTATGTTCATGTCTCCATGGTGTACTGTTACTGTGCATAGGTTTCGAGCAAATCGGAGCAATTTTAATTTTAACATGTAAACCTATTGCTGTTGTACACCGACCTGTGGCGGCGGTACACGCCACATTTCTCCAAAGTGGTGGGGGCTAGGAGGCTGATCTCAGAGTATGTTCATCCCACCCTTTGGTACTTGAGAACCCCCGCTTTATAGCCTCCTAGCCCCCACCGCTTCGGAGACATTGTGCGTGTACAGCCGCCATACATTCCTATGGTGGCTGTACACGCCTGTCTCAGGTCAATATCTCCAAAGTATCTGGGGGTAGGAGGCTGATCTCAGAGTATGTTCATCCCACTCTTTGGTACTTGAGGACCCCCGCTTTATAGCCTCCTAGCCCCCACCGCTTCGGAGAAATTGTGCGTGTACAGCCGCCATACATTCCTATGGTGGCTGTACACATCATCTCCAAATTGACAGGGGCTAGGAGGCTGATATGGCAGTATGTTCATGTCTCCATGGTGTACTGTTACTGTGCATAGGTTTCGAGCAAATCGGAGCAATTTTAATTTTAACATGTAAACCTATTGCTGTTGTACACCGACCTGTGGCGGCGGTACACGCCACATTTCTCCAAAGTGGTGGGGGCTAGGAGGCTGATCTCAGAGTATGTTCATCCCACCCTTTGGTACTTGAGAACCCCCGCTTTATAGCCTCCTAGCCCCCACCGCTTCGGAGACATTGTGCGTGTACAGCCGCCATACATTCCTATGGTGGCTGTACACGCCTGTCTCAGGTCAATATCTCCAAAGTATCTGGGGGTAGGAGGCTGATCTCAGAGTATGTTCATCCCACTCTTTGGTACTTGAGGACCCCCGCTTTATAGCCTCCTAGCCCCCACCGCTTCGGAGAAATTGTGCGTGTACAGCCGCCATACATTCCTATGGCGGCTGTACACATCATCTCCAAATTGACAGGGGCTAGGAGGCTGATATGGCAGTATGTTCATGTCTCCATGGTGTACTGTAACTGTGCATAGGTTTCGAGCAAATCGGAGCAATTTTAATTTTAACATGTAAACCTATTGCTGTTGTACACCGACCTGTGGCGGCGGTACACGCCACATTTCTCCAAAGTGGTGGGGGCTAGGAGGCTGATCTCAGAGTATGTTCATCCCACCCTTTGGTACTTGAGAACCCCCGCTTTATAGCCTCCTAGCCCCCACCGCTTCGGAGACATTGTGCGTGTACAGCCGCCATACATTCCTATGGTGGCTGTACACGCCTGTCTCAGGTCAATATCTCCAAAGTATCTGGGGGTAGGAGGCTGATCTCAGAGTATGTTCATCCCACTCTTTGGTACTTGAGGACCCCCGCTTTATAGCCTCCTAGCCCCCACCGCTTCGGAGAAATTGTGCGTGTACAGCCGCCATACATTCCTATGGCGGCTGTACACATCATCTCCAAATTGACAGGGGCTAGGAGGCTGATATGGCAGTATGTTCATGTCTCCATGGTGTACTGTTACTGTGCATAGGTTTCGAGCAAATCGGAGCAATTTTAATTTTAACATGTAAACCTATTGCTGTTGTACACCGACCTGTGGCGGCGGTACACGCCACATTTCTCCAAAGTGGTGGGGGCTAGGAGGCTGATCTCAGAGTATGTTCATCCCACCCTTTGGTACTTGAGAACCCCCGCTTTATAGCCTCCTAGCCCCCACCGCTTCGGAGAAATTGTGCGTGTACAGCCGCCATACATTCCTATGGTGGCTGTACACGCCTGTCTCAGGTCAATATCTCCAAAGTATCTGGGGGTAGGAGGCTGATCTCAGAGTATGTTCATCCCACTCTTTGGTACTTGAGGACCCCCGCTTTATAGCCTCCTAGCCCCCACCGCTTCGGAGAAATTGTGCGTGTACAGCCGCCATACATTCCTATGGCGGCTGTACACATCATCTCCAAATTGACAGGGGCTAGGAGGCTGATATGGCAGTATGTTCATGTCTCCATGGTGTACTGTTACTGTGCATAGGTTTCGAGCAAATCGGAGCAATTTTAATTTTAACATGTAAACCTATTGCTGTTGTACACCGACCTGTGGCGGCGGTACACGCCACATTTCTCCAAAGTGGTGGGGGCTAGGAGGCTGATCTCAGAGTATGTTCATCCCACCCTTTGGTACTTGAGAACCCCCGCTTTATAGCCTCCTAGCCCCCACCGCTTCAGAGACATTGTGCGTGTACAGCCGCCATACATTCCTATGGTGGCTGTACACGCCTGTCTCAGGTCAATATCTCCAAAGTATCTGGGGGTAGGAGGCTGATCTCAGAGTATGTTCATCCCACTCTTTGGTACTTGAGGACCCCCGCTTTATAGCCTCCTAGCCCCCACCGCTTCGGAGAAATTGTGCGTGTACAGCCGCCATACATTCCTATGGCGGCTGTACACATCATCTCCAAATTGACAGGGGCTAGGAGGCTGATATGGCAGTATGTTCATGTCTCCATGGTGTACTGTTACTGTGCATAGGTTTCGAGCAAATCGGAGCAATTTTAATTTTAACATGTAAACCTATTGCTGTTGTACACCGACCTGTGGCGGCGGTACACGTCACATTTCTCCAAAGTGGTGGGGGCTAGGAGGCTGATCTCAGAGTATGTTCATCCCACCCTTTGGTACTTGAGAACCCCCGCTTTATAGCCTCCTAGCCCCCACCGCTTCGGAGACATTGTGCGTGTACAGCCGCCATACATTCCTATGGTGGCTGTACACGCCTGTCTCAGGTCAATATCTCCAAAGTATCTGGGGGTAGGAGGCTGATCTCAGAGTATGTTCATCCCACTCTTTGGTACTTGAGGACCCCCGCTTTATAGCCTCCTAGCCCCCACCGCTTCGGAGAAATTGTGCGTGTACAGCCGCCATACATTCCTATGGCGGCTGTACACATCATCTCCAAATTGACAGGGGCTAGGAGGCTGATATGGCAGTATGTTCATGTCTCCATGGTGTACTGTTACTGTGCATAGGTTTCGAGCAAATCGGAGCAATTTTAATTTTAACATGTAAACCTATTGCTGTTGTACACCGACCTGTGGCGGCGGTACACGCCACATTTCTCCAAAGTGGTGGGGGCTAGGAGGCTGATCTCAGAGTATGTTCATCCCACCCTTTGGTACTTGAGAACCCCCGCTATATAGCCTCCTAGCCCCCACCGCTTCGGAGACATTGTGCGTGTACAGCCGCCATACATTCCTATGGTGGCTGTACACGCCTGTCTCAGGTCAATATCTCCAAAGTATCTGGGGGTAGGAGGCTGATCTCAGAGTATGTTCATCCCACTCTTTGGTACTTGAGGACCCCCGCTTTATAGCCTCCTAGCCCCCACCGCTTCGGAGAAATTGTGCGTGTACAGCCGCCATACATTCCTATGGCGGCTGTACACATCATCTCCAAATTGACAGGGGCTAGGAGGCTGATATGGCAGTATGTTCATGTCTCCATGGTGTACTGTTACTGTGCATAGGTTTCGAGCAAATCGGAGCAATTTTAATTTTAACATGTAAACCTATTGCTGTTGTACACCGACCTGTGGCGGAGGTACACGCCACATTTCTCCAAAGTGGTGGGGGCTAGGAGGCTGATCTCAGAGTATGTTCATCCCACCCTTTGGTACTTGAGAACCCCCGCTTTATAGCCTCCTAGCCCCCACCGCTTCGGAGAAATTGTGCGTGTACAGCCGCCATACATTCCTATGGTGGCTGTACACGCCTGTCTCAGGTCAATATCTCCAAAGTATCTGGGGGTAGGAGGCTGATCTCAGAGTATGTTCATCCCACTCTTTGGTACTTGAGGACCCCCGCTTTATAGCCTCCTAGCCCCCACCGCTTCGGAGAAATTGTGCGTGTACAGCCGCCATACATTCCTATGGCGGCTGTACACATCATCTCCAAATTGACAGGGGCTAGGAGGCTGATATGGCAGTATGTTCATGTCTCCATGGTGTACTGTTACTGTGCATAGGTTTCGAGCAAATTGGAGCAATTTTAATTTTAACATGTAAACCTATTGCTGTTGTACACCGACCTGTGGCGGCGGTACACGCCACATTTCTCCAAAGTGGTGGGGGCTAGGAGGCTGATCTCAGAGTATGTTCATCCCACCCTTTGGTACTTGAGAACCCCCGCTTTATAGCCTCCTAGCCCCCACCGCTTCGGAGACATTGTGCGTGTACAGCCGCCATACATTCCTATGGTGGCTGTACACGCCTGTCTCAGGTCAATATCTCCAAAGTATCTGGGGGTAGGAGGCTGATCTCAGAGTATGTTCATCCCACTCTTTGGTACTTGAGGACCCCCGCTTTATAGCCTCCTAGCCCCCACCGCTTCGGAGAAATTGTGCGTGTACAGCCGCCATACATTCCTATGGCGGCTGTACACATCATCTCCAAATTGACAGGGGCTAGGAGGCTGATATGGCAGTATGTTCATGTCTCCATGGTGTACTGTTACTGTGCATAGGTTTCGAGCAAATCGGAGCAATTTTAATTTTAACATGTAAACCTATTGCTGTTGTACACCGACCTGTGGCGGCGGTACACGCCACATTTCTCCAAAGTGGTGGGGGCTAGGAGGCTGATCTCAGAGTATGTTCATCCCACCCTTTGGTACTTGAGAACCCCCGCTTTATAGCCTCCTAGCCCCCACCGCTTCGGAGACATTGTGCGTGTACAGCCGCCATACATTCCTATGGTGGCTGTACACGCCTGTCTCAGGTCAATATCTCCAAAGTATCTGGGGGTAGGAGGCTGATCTCAGAGTATGTTCATCCCACTCTTTGGTACTTGAGGACCCCCGCTTTATAGCCTCCTAGCCCCCACCGCTTCGGAGAAATTGTGCGTGTACAGCCGCCATACATTCCTATGGCGGCTGTACACATCATCTCCAAATTGACAGGGGCTAGGAGGCTGATATGGCAGTATGTTCATGTCTCCATGGTGTACTGTTACTGTGCATAGGTTTCGAGCAAATCGGAGCAATTTTAATTTTAACATGTAAACCTATTGCTGTTGTACACCGACCTGTGGCGGCGGTACACGCCACATTTCTCCAAAGTGGTGGGGGCTAGGAGGCTGATCTCAGAGTATGTTCATCCCACCCTTTGGTACTTGAGAACCCCCGCTTTATAGCCTCCTAGCCCCCACGGCTTCGGAGACATTGTGCGTGTACAGCCGCCATACATTCCTATGGTGGCTGTACACGCCTGTCTCAGGTCAATATCTCCAAAGTATCTGGGGGTAGGAGGCTGATCTCAGAGTATGTTCATCCCACTCTTTGGTACTTGAGGACCCCCGCTTTATAGCCTCCTAGCCCCCACCGCTTCGGAGAAATTGTGCGTGTACAGCCGCCATACATTCCTATGGCGGCTGTACACATCATCTCCAAATTGACAGGGGCTAGGAGGCTGATATGGCAGTATGTTCATGTCTCCATGGTGTACTGTTACTGTGCATAGGTTTCGAGCAAATCGGAGCAATTTTAATTTTAACATGTAAACCTATTGCTGTTGTACACCGACCTGTGGCGGCGGTACACGCCACATTTCTCCAAAGTGGTGGGGGCTAGGAGGCTGATCTCAGAGTATGTTCATCCCACCCTTTGGTACTTGAGAACCCCCGCTTTATAGCCTCCTAGCCCCCACCGCTTCGGAGAAATTGTGCGTGTACAGCCGCCATACATTCCTATGGTGGCTGTACACGCCTGTCTCAGGTCAATATCTCCAAAGTATCTGGGGGTAGGAGGCTGATCTCAGAGTATGTTCATCCCACTCTTTGGTACTTGAGGACCCCCGCTTTATAGCCTCCTAGCCCCCACCGCTTCGGAGAAATTGTGCGTGTACAGCCGCCATACATTCCTATGGCGGCTGTACACATCATCTCCAAATTGACAGGGGCTAGGAGGCTGATATGGCAGTATGTTCATGTCTCCATGGTGTACTGTTACTGTGCATAGGTTTCGAGCAAATCGGAGCAATTTTAATTTTAACATGTAAACCTATTGCTGTTGTACACCGACCTGTGGCGGCGGTACACGCCACATTTCTCCAAAGTGGTGGGGGCTAGGAGGCTGATCTCAGAGTATGTTCATCCCACCCTTTGGTACTTAAGAACCCCCGCTTTATAGCCTCCTAGCCCCCACCGCTTCGGAGACATTGTGCGTGTACAGCCGCCATACATTCCTATGGTGGCTGTACACGCCTGTCTCAGGTCAATATCTCCAAAGTATCTGGGGGTAGGAGGCTGATCTCAGAGTATGTTCATCCCACTCTTTGGTACTTGAGGACCCCCGCTTTATAGCCTCCTAGCCCCCACCGCTTCGGAGAAATTGTGCGTGTACAGCCGCCATACATTCCTATGGCGGCTGTACACATCATCTCCAAATTGACAGGGGCTAGGAGGCTGATATGGCAGTATGTTCATGTCTCCATGGTGTACTGTTACTGTGCATAGGTTTCGAGCAAATCGGAGCAATTTTAATTTTAACATGTAAACCTATTGCTGTTGTACACCGACCTGTGGCGGCGGTACACGCCACATTTCTCCAAAGTGGTGGGGGCTAGGAGGCTGATCTCAGAGTATGTTCATCCCACCCTTTGGTACTTGAGAACCCCCGCTTTATAGCCTCCTAGCCCCCACCGCTTCGGAGAAATTGTGCGTGTACAGCCGCCAAACATTCCTATGGTGGCTGTACACGCCTGTCTCAGGTCAATATCTCCAAAGTATCTGGGGGTAGGAGGCTGATCTCAGAGTATGTTCATCCCACTCTTTGGTACTTGAGGACCCCCGCTTTCCCACTGAGCACAGACACGTCTAAAAGACGTCTTTTTGACGTCTATTTCGGACGTTCAAAGACATCCAATTAGGAGCCAGAATGAAAGTTTTTTTTACGTCCTTTTAAGACGTCTTTTAAACATTCACTATTTACGTCATTTGGACGTCTTTGTCGGCGGTTCAGAAAATGCCCAAATCAGAGCCAGAATGGACGTTTTTTTAACGTCTTTTTGAGACGTCCTTTAAACATTCACTATTTACGTCATGTGGACGTCTTTGTCGGACATTCATTAGACGTCCACATAGGAGCCAGAGTTAAAGTTTGTCTGACGTCTTTTTGAGACGTCTTTTAAACATTCACTATTTACGTCATTTGGACGTCTTTGTCGGACATTCATTAGACGTCCACTTAGGAGCCAGAGTTAAAGTTTGTCTGACGTCTTTTTGAGACGTCTTTTAAACATTCACTATTTACGTCATTTGGACGTCTTTGTGGGACATTCATTAGACGTCCACTTAGGAGCCAGAGTTAAAGTTTGTCTGACGTCTTTTTGAGACGTCTTTTAAACATTCACTATTTACGTCATTTGGACGTCTTTGTGGGACATTCAGAAGACGTCCACTGAGGAGCCAGAATAATATTTATTTGAAATTTACACATTCACTATTAATTTTATTTGGACGTCTTTGTCGGATGTCCACTGAGCCAGATTATTTTGACGTATTTTACACGTTCACTATTGACATTAAAAGACGTCATGATTCAAGTATTTACAACCTTTTAAAACATCTTTTCAACGTCAAACATCCAAATGACAGCTTCAAAATTATAGTTATCACATCAGACGGCCCCATTGGACTCAATTTAAACAAATTTTAAACCAACTTTACAGTCCCATTCTGCTTAATGTACTAACTTTAACACTGCATATCTCACTCAACGTTAAATCAGGTTTAAAGAGCTTATTCTCAATAAAATAACAGGTTTAAACAGGTTTCTCAACAACTCGTTTGTTACGATGTTACGCATGTGTGTGCATGCGTGTGTGGTGTATGCAGTGGGGGTGTGATCAAAGAATCACAGGCTAAAGGGAAAAGGTAGACATGCTGGGAAACAAACATCATGTCTTTCAAGCAAACACATTTTAAATAGAATTTATTTTGGAAATCAATAACAAAAAGATCCCCCAAACAAATCAATAACAAACATCCCCCATCCAAAAAACTCCCTCATCAGCCAACAGCCCCCTCTCCCTCCCCAATCAAATAAAAACATCCCCATCCAAAAAACGAACCCCATCACACAACAGCGCCCCTCCCTCCCTAATCAAATAAAAACATCCCCATCCAAAAAACAAACTACCTTCCCATCACCCAACAGCCCCCCTCCCTCCCAAATCAAATTATAAAAACATCCCACATCCAAAAACTAGCCCTTAAACACCCCTCCCCCAACAGCCCCCCTCCCTCCCCAATCAAATAAAAACATCCCCCATTCAAAAACTTGCCCTTACACCTCCCTCCCCCTCACCCAACAGCCCCCCTCCTTCCCTAACCAAATTACAAAAACATCTCTATCCAAAAAACGAACTCCCTCCCCATCAACCAACAGCCCCCCTCCCTCCCTAATCAAATAAAAACATCCCCATCCAAAAGCTAGCCCTTTAACCCCCCTCCCCATCACCCAACAGTCCCCTCCCTCCCTAATCAAATAAAAACATCCCCATCCAAAAAACAAATTAGCTCCCCATCAGCCAACAGCTTTCCTCCCTCCATAATCAAATTATAAATAAATTCCACATCCAAAAACTAGCCCTTAAACACCCCTCCCCCAACAGTCCCCCTCCCTCCCCAATCAAATAAAAACATCCCATCCAGAAACTTGCCCTTACACCTCCTTCCCCCTCAACCAACAGCCCCCCTCCCTCCCCAACCAAATTACAAAAACATCCCCATCCAAAAACTAACCCTCCCTCCCCATTACCGATACAATCAGTTCAATTAATACCCTGCATGGCCTCCACCTCCCTTCCTCCCGGGTGCATGCTTGAGGTGTTCTGCTGCATGCAGCCTGATGACCGTCTCTGTAGCCCCTCTGTCCCATCGCATGACTGACACTGCAAGAGGTGAACAAAACCAAAAATTAGGAATATTCAAAGACAGAGTAGTTATATTGTAGTATGCATGTTCGCATATTTGTATATGAAAAAAATACATCACAAATCACAGGATAACTCCTAGGATTGAAGTACATAAAAGTGAAACCATATTAATTCTGAAAAACATTAAACCATATTATATACTTGATATATACTATTGAAATATCAAGTGCCAATAATGTACAGACCCATTACATAGTTACTGGTTGAACACGGCAGCATACAAGAGTGCAGCATGATCACTCGCATCGCTAGAAAACCTCTGCCACTAAACAAAATCAGACACTGCCCTAGTCTCAACCACCGACCGATGACGGTTCTTACGCTGATACACTACGTAAGCTATGCTAACTATTTTACTGCATGCTGCAGATCTCTCTGGGTCTGGGACACTTCTAGCCTTCTGACAGCATGGAAAGACAGCTGGCAGGAGGGAACTGACCCCACCGGGGCTTCCACGGGCTAGCTACCCGTGGCAGCAGGATCCAGGATGTGCTGGATCCAACCCACCTTTGCTATGAAAAAATACAGTCAGCGAGAGTAAGGGCGGAATATGACTCATACCAGATGAGATGACTCCGCAGCGACCACGAGTTTGATGATCAGCACACCTGAGGCTAAGTAGGTCAAATAAGTCGACTGAAGTTCACCAAGACAAATAGTCCAGTCTGCAGGACAACAACCCTGTCCCAGTAGAGCAAGCCAACCCCAGCCCAGGTCACCCGCACAAATCCATGCTACTAATCAGAAACGACTTTCGTGATCATGTGAAGCGACATTGTTTACAAATGTTGCTTCACATGTTCACACTGTTCGCCACTTGAATTCTATCAACGAACAGAAAGACCTGCCCTCAAACAGTAGGGCAGAAACGTGGCACAGACTCATACAGTATGTAGTATGCTGAGCACAGCGATTCAATGTAATATTTGAGACTGGAGAGAGAGACTAACACAGCCTTAATGTAATGGCTTTGGGTACTATTAACTTCCATTTTTAGATAGAGGTATGACTGTTCTGCAGGTCTTCCATCACCATCAGGATCACAGGGTAATAAGAGGTGGCACTTGGATTTTAACATGTCCTGTATATTTGAAATCATATCAGTTTGCTGCTTGACCCACTGATTCTATATGTGAGAATTGGTGCAAGACAACATACCTTTTAGCGCTTCAAATGTTCTTGTCAACTCAAGAGGGCGTTTCTGTTGTTTGCCCTTGCCCTTCATGTTGAATTTGGCCATCAAGCCGTTTGTGAAGAGTCTGAAGGAACAGAAATTACACAATTTAGAAATTACTTGTGTAGTGATCCACAGCAACTGTAGCATGGGTGAGTGCGCCAAGAGTAGACTAGGTGTGGTTCTGGGACGTCTATTTCTGGAACCAATTAAAGCGTCTGATGGGAGGCAACCATTTGATAGCTCAATGACGTCCCTGACATTGTCCCTGCAGTATCAACAATCGGCAACTGTAGTGATCGGTCCCAATCAGATTCAATTTAGACAAGACTTCTCCCCTTCTGGTGTCTGTGTTACTGTTTTCAAAGTCCCCTTCGCTACAACATCGGAGGTAGCATCTTCATGTGGAAAATGGCAAGTTTTGACAAAGTTTGATTGTGCAATAAGGCAGGCCTGCTTATTTCTTAGGGTGGATGAGAATAATGATATACACTTGCTGTTTAATAGGACGTCCTTGCATGTTTGCCCACCGGTTATGGGAAAAGTTTCATATAGAGTACCGCAGTAATGAGTCCGGAAGAGGATGAATGCTAAGACCCATGATGAACCCACTTTCGCATCCGCATAAGCTTGTGTTAACCACAGGTTTCATTTATGCATATAACCGAAAACCCCATTGTTTTTGCCATAGACTTTCCCTCAATAGGGTCGGGACTACAAAAACATGCCCAACACTGCGGTACTCTATTTCCAAGCATAGCCTTGATTGAAAAGAAAATGAATAAATAAATAAAAAAGGCTGCATTACTATCTGATTATCCACAAATGGTAAGGAGTCCAGCCAGACCTCGTGTGGAAATAGGTCTGTCTATGCAAGACTACTTCAACACTAATATCTAACCACAGTAACGTTAGCTTTATCTGTTTCATGTAGGGAGTTCTACATGTAGGGCAGATACCTGTCAAGACTTTTGTGGACACAGTCCCTTACATCTTTCCCTCCAACTCTTTGAAGTTTCAACACCTGAGAGGGGGTAATTATTCCTGTCAATGTTTGCAAAACACTAAGTCATACCTATTTTCACTGACATACTCCTGAATAATATTGATAATTAAAAGGTAGCATACAATTGCGAGAGTGTGTCTTGCAAATCATACCAGAGCTTCGTAGGTCCGCTCATCCTTAAGCGCTTCCTCCTCCCTCTCAAAGTCCTCTATGGTCCCCAGCTGCTCAAACTGGGAAGATGGAGGGATAGGGTCACGCTCTCTTCTCTCAAGCCTCGTTATCCCGGCTTGGATTTGTACTAATTTCTCCAACATTTTCTTCTGGAACTCTGAGGGGAAAAAATAAACTTGTGCTTGCATTCATGTTCCCTCGCACAATTGCTGATTTTACACTTGAGTGGACACAGCACGGCCCGTAATAAATACCCTACCATAACAGAGATCGCAAGAAATCTAGAACAGACTGATATCACATGAAATCTCATGCTGTTCACTGCACCATTTTAACACCGTAAAAATATCCAAACTACAGCTATTCAGAGATTTTGTCAACGAGCGATTAGCAGCGACAGCTTTGGAGATATTTGGGCACTATGAAAAAATGTGCAATAAAAACAACCTTGGAGCTCGCAACCTACACACTGATATTTTTTTTTTTTTATTTAACAAAGATTTGGATTGTGCAATAAGGCAGACCAGCTTGGTTCTTTTCAGGGGATAACTGTAAAGATACAAAGAATATGTTTTACAACATTTGCTGTTGGGGCTTAGCTTAGCCCAAGACGATTGTGAATGGTTTAAAGAAATACAGCTTCTCTCCTTGAATGATAATGAGTGCAGCCAGAGCTTTCTCCAGCGCTGGCACGAAGGCAAGCGGCGCGATACACAACCGTGCGCTCACAAAAGAGCTGGTTAGCGCAGCTGTAGCTAATTAGACTTAGAAACACGCAGTGCAGAAGCAGTGGGGTAGACGGCTCAGACAACAACTATTAGGCCTGCGGTGTTACCCCCTGCACAAATCTGCAAAGTCTAAAGAGATGCGTCACACCCCATTGACGGTACTTCATTAATTCGATATACTGCCACCGGGAAGAAGGATATCCCATTCATAGAGCATTGGTGAATATAGTTCCTTTAAGTGAAATACAAATAAAGTCCAATACATAAATATAGGTGATGAGGATTCAATTGCCAGGGGCCTGTACTACGAAGCAAGTTTGAGAAATCTGGGATTATCTTCAGTCATCCGGCTACACTAACCCTAACAAGCACACTCGGGAATAAGTGGTATCATGAAGGTGGTTATGATGTCGGTAAATCGACCCAGCTGGTCCAATCTAGATATGAGTGCGTTCACGGTAAGAAGGGAGGTATTTGCACAAAATGACCAATCGCAACCTTAGTATGGGTATTTGGACACGGCCATCGACAAGGCAAACAGCACTGACAGCAAGCACGCATAATAACCAATATAACTCTGTCCACCGCATTTTAAAAGAGCAGCACTATTATAGAAATATGAACTATATAATCCAGGCACAACACAGTCATTGCTGCCAAAGGCAAGAATGAAAACTGGCAAAATATTGCAGACTGAAGGCTGTTTTATCACTACCCCCATGAACACGAGTAGGGTAGATCACTATATTTGGGCTTCATATGTATAGCCTATTCTTATGGCTTGTAAAGCAATTGTAACCTATTCCTATATCTTATTATTTCAGCTCCAACCCTGTGAGCCTGGCAAGGGACGCATAAAGCAAGTGTAGGCTATAATTTATTTTTAGTTTCAGGTTGAAGCAGACAATGTGATTTTTCTATTCAAGGAGTTCTGAACTAAAGATTAAGATGGAAAAGTGAAGCTTGAGGTGGAGAAGTAGCCTAGCATACGAAAAAGTATTTCAGTACAACGTCAATTATAGCGAGGCATGGGTGCTAACAATTCAACTAAAATGTAGGCTACTTCTCTTTGTTCCTAGGAACGGGAGGCTAGTCTAATACATAAACAATAAAGATTTGAAAATGGAATAAAAATGAGTGTTCTCTGCATTAGCATATAGTAAACTATCCTATATCGTCTGCGGGACAGTGAGCGCACGCCTGCGACGTGCTGGATTAGCAATGTACAGATCTAACAGCTGGCCAATATAAGACGGAATACATGATTGTCTAGGAAGGGGCATGCCATTTTTCGGAGCGTCAATGATTGGTCAGTGGGCAGTGCTTTATACGAGTTGATTCGTGATCTCAAACGAAACCAGGTTTGGTGTGCAGCATGGGTTACCATGGTGATATCCTGATTAGAGGCGAACCACCTTTGTGACACTGAAAATCCTGTCTTAAACCAGAGGTTATCACGCTTACCCCATAATCCTGTTTCGTAGTACAGGCCTCTGGACTCGCTCCATGTAAACAAAATAATGATCGCAAAGTCAAGAAAATTGAGGGACTCAAAAACCAACATGCATTGCAAGTTTTCTTTAACTCGTGCTCGGGGTATGTGGTCGTGTCGATCAGACCTTCCTACTCCCGAGTTAAGTCACCACGATGGTTTAAAGGTGCCAGTGGGAAAATTATGCTATTGTTAACCATTGTACAAACTTAACCCTGGCTGTGCTATATTTCCCTGTTCAATCATTTTCAGGTGCGGTTTGATACTGGCACTTGCACTTACTTGCTGTAGGCATTGGAAATCGTGAGTCTTTTGGAGACTCTGCACGCGTGGATGCATCACTTTCAGAATCTGAAAGAAAATGCCAAATATAAGTTTGTTGAATGCTTGAACAGTGTAGAGAAATAGAAAGTAGATCTTATATAGAACATACATTTTGCAGTCTGTTACTATAAACAGCAAATGTGGTGAGCAATGTGATACCGGCATAGTAGGGGCTGTCACTTTTTCACAAAATCACAATTGAACAAATCCAAAGTAAAAGAGAATCTATTCAGTTTTAACAGTCTATGGAACATACTCACTTCTGGCAAAATGTGGTCACGTTAAGATAACATCATTTTTTCATAATGGTCAATATTTTTTGTTTTGTGCTCATGATTTAATAAGTTTAGATGAACTCGCACAGCCCCAGTGCAGTTCTTGCCTCTGCTGTGCTCCGCAGTCAGTCAAGCTCAATCAGTGCAGAGATCCATCCATTTTGGCCATGATGACAAAGATAGACAAATTGAGCGGTCAACCATGATGCTGACCGAATGTAAACCAGTTGTTCAAAATAGGCAACCTCACTGCCGCTACACAAGGTAAGCATGGCACTGTGAATTGCTTAAGTGTTCTGATTAATACTATAGGGCTGTATGTTGACTGTGAAAAGATGTGCAATCGATAGTAAATATCTAGTCGGTCATTAGGCTACTGCTCAATGTTTAAGTGCACGCGGCTATCAAACAACTTAGACTTTTACAGCTTGACCTCAACTACAGTGCTACTCACTGTAAAACCAAGATATGCAACTGAGTAGTAAAGTAGATGGAGAAGGTTAAACCCATGTCATCAAATCCATAGGTGTAACATTAGCACATCTATAAAAGTCGTCCTCGGACGAGCCCAACTGTATTGGTAAGGGTTTACACTGCCATGTTATGGCTGTGGGGCACAACTCCTCAGTCAGACCAACTTCAGGGGCCTCGTATATAAAACTGCGCAGGACTCACTAGAAGTGTACATGCGCAAAAACGGCGAAACATGCATGCAACAAACTCGCAGCAGATCGATAAAACTAGTCATACGCACACACCTGTATGCAATTTCCCTCTATAAATCACAACCAACTTAGAATTTGGCACACATGAGCAAGCGTCTTGTCCCAACCTTTTAACGCCCATAGTTGTATAACACATGAGAAGCTATGAATATCGGAACAATTGTACTGTGGCCTACATTCCATGACATGAAAGTAGGCTTTTGTATATACAATTAAATAGACTGTTTTTTCATGTGTGTACTTTCCTGGTACTGAGCTAATGATATCAGTTCTGCCATTACACGCATGCGTCATTTTCTATGCAAAATACAATATTACACAAAAATCACTTGACATTTGAATATAATTTCTGAGCTCAGTTGAAAGCCCCAACACTTACAGTCCTTGGATCTGTTGCTGTGCTTTGACCGCTCGCCAGTGTGGACTGCTTGTCCAATCTGGTTGCTTTGGCGGGAACGGTCGCTGTGGTGGGAGCGGTCGCTGTGGCGGGAGCGGTCACTGTGGCGGGAGCGGGAACGGTCGTGGTCGCTGTGGTGGGAGCGGTCACTGTGGCGGGAGCGGTCGCTGTGGTGGGAGCGGTCACTGTGGCGGGAGCAGGAGCGGTCACTGTGGCGGGAGCGGTCACTGTGGCGGGAGCGGTCACTGTGGCGGGAACGGTCACTGTGGCGGGAGCGGCCGCTGTGGCGGGAGCGGCCGCTGTGGCGGGACCGGTCAGCATGCTGGGACCCATCACTGTGGCTGGACTGGTGACTGGAGCCAGCACCTCTCAGCTGACTTGCTCTGTTTCCAGAGTCTGAAAAACAAAACATGCAAGTTAATTTACAGCTAAATGCAGGTTAATGGAAATACAAGAGACATACAAAAGAAATATGTTGGATTCATACTCAATGTGGTTGATTAAATCACTTGGGATGGTGACTGGTTTCATGTGATAACTCACTGACCTGTGGACCTAGACTCAGAACCCATCTGGGTGGGCCTCAACTTTTGTGGAGGAGTTGGAAAGAGGGTTCCCTTGGCACCTATCATTAGATGCAGTAAATAAAATGTAAGGGTTTGTTAAAATAGAGCACTAAACTTGGAACTCTATAACTACTTGAGAAATGTCAGCTTTGGAAACTTGCCAGTCATGCTCTCTTCCTCGCTCTCCTCGTCAGATTCTGTAATTGTACAAATTGACATTTTATAACATGCATTGCGTTTTTTTAAAAGTGACCTGAAACTTGAGGCCCTGTATACATTGTTAATTGACTTTGATCTATTCACTGAATATAGCATTTCTCAAAAGTATACCAAGAATGTAGTCATCCAGCTTGTGGCTTTTCTTTTTCCTCCTAACATTGTCCTCCTCATCCAGCTGCTCCTCAACATGGCTCGTTTCATTATAATCTTCACATTCTTGCATGTCAACTGCAAGGTTAAGTCATAGACAATACAATTACAGTAAAATGCCTTGTACTCCTATCACTTTTATCATTTTATATACTTTATCATGTTTCATCTGGCAGCCTTACAATATTTATTTTGGACAAGGAGTAATAAACCTTAATAGATTATACAAATTTACCAGAGGTCATTTTGCGTTTAATTAATTGGAACGTCTTCCAGTGATCCTGGGGGGGTGTCGATTATAGAAGGCTGCCTTTTCCTTTGTTTTCGGCCATCTAATGGTTTTCTCAGGAACATTTATCCAATTATCTGGGGCACATCCTTCCACTTCCTTCCCATTCTCCACCCACACAGCCCTGGCATACATCTGGAAAGTAACAGCACATTCAAAGTGTTAGCATGTTTGGACACTACTTAACTATGAAATTGCTACAAACAGAAAAATTCCACCCCAATTGGATTTACAGTCATACAACTTTCTTTTAAAAGTACTGTTATCAATAGGCTACTGAAAACTGAGTACTCATACTCGGTCTGATAAAAATGGTATCGGTGCAACACTAGCGCGCACACACACTGCTTTAATGGGCAGTGTGTCACTTTTTTGACTGATCTGGTACAAAAATGCATTTTGCTATTATATACCCATTTATAAACCAAATGTTTCGTGAAAGTTATGTTAAACTGGTAGCAGTGGCACTTCTACATGACAGATAATAGCCAACCTTCAAATGCTGTGTTCCATATCATGGAGGAGGGGTATGAGGACAAAACCCCCTTTTTCACAAGGGAGGCAGGCCACCTTGCGGAACAGATCGGTTTCAAGAAGCAGTTCTCTTTTCATCCTGCCATGCCCATTTCTTGTGAATACTATATTGAGAAGTTTGGAGCTGCATGGCTTATCAAACAATGCTGATGTATGACGCTTATGCAGGACATCACACACTACAGTGCCATCTCTTCTTTCCCTGACAAATGCAAATCTTTCATCTTGCAACAGAAAACAACTGTCCTTTTCTTTTGTCGAAACATACATTCGAGGCAGTCGAGGCAGTGTTTCAGGCTGTGTTTTGCTTTTGTTTGCATGTGCATATTCGATCTCTGAAATTCGCCTGGTCGCCTGTGCTAGGGGATTTCTTCCACTCCGCACATGTTTTTTGATTTGTTGGAGATGATTTTCAAAAGGAAAAGCTGAAATATCATTCAGTGAGCAATTGAAGTGGCGGACATCTTCATGAAGGTGAGTCAGTCCATGTACATTGTACACTGCAAAATATTTTCCATACAGGTCAGCACAGCGGGTGACAAAGTGTGCCATGAGTTCTTGGGCATATGGGAGGTATGCATTCCGAGTCCTGTCATCTGACTCCAACATTATTGATATGGCTACAGTGAAGGACAGGAAGTGGTAATATGTTTCAGAAGACAACACATTCTTCAGCACGACTGGTCCAGTATACAACAAAAACTGACGGAATTCTGTGGCCTTCCACCTGTCCAACTCTTCTAGACCGCGAGGTTGGCGAGCAAATTCACTAGGCATTTTTCCTCTCAGTGCATTTAGCTGTCGAGAAATGTCTCCCCTTTGCCTTACAGATAAGCGGCAAACTGGTGGGCCCCGAGTCAGAAATATCAGCATGCGTCGAACTACTCCCAAGTTGACCATATGCATGTAGTCCAAGACAAAAGAGCGAACACAAGAAACACCTGCTGCAATGAAAGGGCTGGTACCAGTTTGATGGTCCTTGTATTGTACTGTACTGAAAGCGTCATCGGTTCGCAAGGTGCATCCCTGTTCATTGAACACCACTCTTCTTGTGTTGTAAGCACCTTTGGTGATGCACCTCTCGCAACTGTGATAGGAATTATGATTTTTTATGCACTTCAGATAAGATCTAGCTGGTGCGTCACAGATCAATGCTTTAATATGGACAGTGTAGGTCTTCTCATCAAAAATCAGCCCATTGTCTGTAAGACGTTTGTACTCAATCAAAAAGTCATCAAGATATTCATCAAGTGGATCTGGTTTCTTGTCTCCACAGAAGAGAGCTACCACGAATGGTTCAAAGTTATGAAACTTAGCCAGTATTGGCCAGAACTGGACTTTGCTGCTTTTGAAGAGTGGGACTCCATCAATATTGATGCTGAGGTTTATAGAATCCTGATCATGTCTGAAAGACGTTGCCTGACTTAGTAAATGGCAAATTCCCGTTTCTAATCCATAATAAATGTATTGCCCACCACATTTCAGCTCAGATCCTACAGCTCGTGGTGTAGCAAGGAGTGTCCTTGCATCCTTTGGTAGCCGGTGTCCTTGCTCTCTTAATATTGCCAATAATTCATTCAAGGATCTTAGTGTGATTTTGTTATTTGTAGACCATTGTCTTAAGTTCTCTTCAAAATCAGGCAAATCCAACTCAGCTTCATTTAAAACTTCCTTTTCCGATTCAGAAGATGCATACTCCACGTCGGTTTCAAAGTCCAATTCTTCTTCGGTCAAACTGTCAGTTGCCGAAATGAAACTGGTCACACTGCCAGCCTGCTCGTCATGTGACACACTGGTTGATCGGTCAGAGATTGAAGTCTGACTTTCATGGTCATCGTCACTGTCTGAACGCAGGAACTGATCCAATTCTTTTCTCCGTCTGCGCCATTCTCTTAAGTAAGCCATCTGTAATACATATGGTATAATAGAATCATTTGAATGAATAGGATGTCGTTGAAAATCATGCACTAGTCAAAGATTGTGATGTAACATTTAGGGCTGGGTTGAAGTGACGCATGGATGAACATTTGTTTTCCCACCTCAGCATTTTTAACAGGTAGAGATTGGATAAAAGTATTTTAAGTATTGAAAATTGGCATTTTTTTATGCTTTGATACCCAGAAGTGATTCCGTAGATAACAAAAAAGAATTGAGTTTCGACCCATCCCTAGTAAAATTTGGTTAATACAACAATAAATGTAATGCAATTTTTTCAAAGATTTGCAAGGAGATGGCGGATGTTAGCGAAAAGAGCGTTGCAGAAGTTCGCCATCAAACTCTACTCATATACTTTCATGGTTCCATTGCGCTAGGATCGCTGCTAACCTGCAATGCTTCTGCGAACCTGTGCTGCTTCGCCACCCTCTGTTAATCTGTCAAAATGACTGACTTGCAGGTCTGACTGATCTAGTGAGACTGCCATTTCAACATTTTATCAGCCAAATCTGTGTGCTTCTGATGTCACTGCTTGGCGATAGACTGTTGTCATTTGAGCGTCAAACACTTCAACATTCCAGAGCTTTTGTCCTGTCTTTTCCTGGGCAGTTGCAGTGTAGATTACGATACAGCACCACCACATGGGCAATACTGCAATTGCAGTTACAAATGATGAAAACACATGGAGTCAAGACGTTGCAATTATGTTTTTGGGGGGTTGAAGCGCAAGGCTGCATGAAATTTGACTGAGGTGGCCGGCCCAAAATCTGGATTTTTTTTTATTGTCATCTGATTTTATAACTTTAAATAATCATCAAAATACAAATACACGTACAGGTACAAGTACCTTAAATTTGAAACCCCGAAGGCTAATTTCCCTTGTGGTCCTGGTAGGTAGGGAATTTTATTATTGTCTTACTTTTTCCCATTTAAGGAATTAAGTGGCTGTTGGACATGGCACATATCACAGTGTGTGACAGGGTGCTAGAGAGAACCTCTCTAACATGCCCAGGACCAGAGCTTAACCTCCTGACAAGGGTGAAGCCTAAATGATTAAACCCACCTGCATTAGTTTTACATTCACACTCCAAGCCAAAGTTTAATTTTAAGGTCCTAATGAGCAACTCACCTCGTTGGATGTCGTATTGGACAGTCAATGCTTAGACACGTCAATAACACATCTGTAGAAGGAAAGATGCACACATTAGTAGATGTTAGAAAAGAGTGTGTAAGCACTGCTAAAACTGTGCCAATGAGACATATTGAAATTATATTACTGAGTGAAACATTTCAATGACGCTTATCACAGTGTGTGACCAGTAACGTACTGACTGTAGCTAACCGTAGCTAACGTTAGCAAACGCTTGCGTTTCCTATCTAGCTAACGTTAGCATGAGCTAGCGTTTCCTAGCTAACATTAGCATAAGCCAGCTAACGTTGGCGCTGAACTGGGAATCTGCGACCTCCCAGTTAAAATCGAACGCAGCATTAGGTGGGAGAGACGGAGAAAGACGTCACCCACGAGGTAACCGTGTTACAGTAGACAAACTACAGCTTGGAACAAAGATGGACGTTAACTAGCTTTGTTTGCCAAACCTGTAGATAACGCACTACGCTGGATTTTGCGCATACAAAAGAGGGTCCTCAGATAACAGTTGGGGGATACGCAGCATAGGCCATAGGCATCGGAACAGGAACGCAGCTTCCATGCGCCATTATGCTAGCTAGCTAACGTTAGCCAGAAGCATCTATGGCTAGTAGCCAGCTGTTACATGCTGGTACCTCTAAAAATAAATCATGCCCCGCGTTAAAGAAAATTCGAAGAGACTGAAAGAATCGTTCCTTACCAACAAACGTCCACAATCGCTAGAAGGCTGCAGACAATCTTCCTCGCCACCAAACGTAATTCGATGACCTAAAAACACTCGCCGTCTTGTTCACCTGTTTTCACCACCGGAAAAGACAAGCATGACAGGAAGGTGTGCTCGTACAGCTTCTCTGCTTTTGATTGGACAATGAGTGCATGATCAAGGTGCGATTGGCCAGTAGTATATATAATAAAATTATATTTATCATAAAATATTGTATTTGTTAAATTTAATCATATAAATGATAATAGCACTGAAGCAATATGTACGACTTGCAGGAACTTGCAGACTAGACATTTTAAGTACGAGTGCTCAAAAATGGCGCCGCTGCTTTCTTAAAGGGACAGGCACACACTGAGTGGTGAAGGGTGACAGTTTGGGGATCTCTTTGCCTTCTTGCCATAAATTTAAAACATTACCCCAACACGATACATTTCTATAAGTCTGACAATGTTACCTGTCCATTTGAGGATATGGAGGCATAGCATACGTTTTTGGGTAAACTAATCCAAAACCTTTATAGCCTAATTGGGCAGCAGACTAAGCATATTCAAATTACAAACTTTGATTTAATTCCTATTCAGTACATTAATTAAACAGATTTAAACTGATACACAGGACCGGGGGGGGCAGCTCAGGACCGAGGGGGGCATCCCAGGATGAGCTCAGGACAGGGGGGGGGGGGTGAGCTCAGAATGAGGGGGGTGCAGCTCAGGACCAGGGTTGGGGGGTCAGCTCAGGACCGGGGGGTGGAAGGTCAGCTCAGGGCTGAGGGGGGGGGGGGGGGGCATCTCACCTGCGTGCATTCAATAGGCAATTTGTGCTTGTTTCCTCATATTGCTGCAGACAATAACTCTGGCTAAAGCAGTTTTTATGCTGTCTAAAACAATGTCAGAGAACCAGAGATAGAACCCAGCATGGGCAAGTCAAGGGTTGAAGCGATACTGACGAGTGACTTTGTGAAACCTGTGACAGTGGTGCCGTGATCCAGCTACCCTGAGATCAGCTCGACCAGCTGGGGGGGTTAGTTGGTTTGGTAACCAAGTTGGTTTGGTTAAACTCACAGCCCACCCACACCCTCAAAATGCTAGCTTTTTAGTGGTGTATGGCTAAAGCAGCGATTATGAGAGTTTGTCATGTGTGTTGGCCAGTCAGAGGACCCGAGATTGAACCCGTGGGCAAGTGAAGCAAAACCGACGAGTGACGCAATTAACCTAGCTGTCACACTTGCTTGCCACATATTCAAAGTGTGCCTTGTGAGGTGGAAGCTTGCTTGCTTGTGGTAGGACACTCACGGATGGTAGGCACCAGCTTGAAGGCTTGGGTGAGGGCACTGAGGGTCCCAAACTGTCATAATCACCCTGTCCCAGATGGGACAACATAACCAACATAATTCCAAAAATGTAAACCTTTAGTGTTTTTATTGATTGTGTATCATGTTTCATCAAGTTTGTGCAATATTTTTATAGACAATTTTATGACCTTATGATGAAGACAGCTAACAGGTTTGCGTGTGTAAAAACGTGTGCTAAACTCATACCACCCGCAAACCTGAATACTAACAGTGTTCAATAAGTGAATGCTCTGTGCGTGTAATTCTACTGAATTGATGATCAGACTTTTAGATAATGAACCTCTAGACCATAGACATCCTAGAGGGGTTCTAGTCAGACGTTCAGATATTGAACCTGTTTTGCAGGTCCATAGACCTCCAAGAGGGTCCATAGCTAGACATTCAGATATTGAACAAGTCTTGCACATCCAAGGACGTCCAAGAGGGTCCTTAGCTATACGTTCAAATATTGAACCCATCTTGCATGTCCACCTGATGTCCAACAGGGGTCGAGTCAGACGTTCAGATATTTAACTCGTCTTGCAGGTCCATAGACCTCCAAGAGGGTCCATAGCCGGACATTCAGATATTGAACAAGAGGAGTCCTATCAATAATAATCGGTGCAGGCGCTCAGAACCGGTGCAGGACCATTATACAAAAACTTTGATCAACAATAAAGAAGGGTCCGCACTCAAAACTATGTTTATGCTCTTTTAATTCATAATGGTGGACAGACCTGACAGATGCATTTCGGCTCTGCCTTCTTCAGTGTTTAGCCTGTGGAGTCCTAGCCAGATGTTCAGATATTGAACCAGTCTTGCACGTCTACAGATGTCTAAGAGAAGTCCTAGCCAGACGTTCAAATACTGAACCCGTTTTGCACGTCCATAGACGTGGAAGAGGGTCCATATCCAGACGTTCAGATATTGAACCTGTTCTGCACGTCCACAGACGTCCAAGACGGGTCCTAGCCAGACGTTCAGATATTGAACTCATCTTGAATGTATACCTGACGTCCAAAAGGGGTCCTAGTCAGACGTTCAAATACTGCACCCATTTTGCACATCCATAGACGTGGAAGAGGGTCCATAACCAGACGTGCAGATATTGAACCAGTCTTGTACGTCTACAGACGTCTAAGAGGAGTCCTAGCCAAATGTTAAAATACTGAACCCGTTTTGCACGTCCATAGACGTGGAAGGGGGTCCATAGCCAGACGTTCAGATATTGAACTAGTCTTGCACGTCCACTGATGTCTAAAAGGAGTCCTAGCCAGACATTCAAATACTGAACCCGTTTTGCACGCCCATAGACGTGGTAAAGGGTCCAAATACAGACGTACAGATATTGAACCTATTCTGCACGTCCATAGACGTCTAAGAGGGGTCCTAGCCAGACGTTCAGATATTGAACCCGTTCTGCACGTCCACAGACGTCTCAGAAGAGTCCAAGCCAGACGTTCAAATTCTGAACCCATTTTGCACGCCCATAGACGTGGTAAAGGGTCCAAATACAGACGTACAGATATTGAACCTATTCTGCACGTCCATAGACGTCTAAGAGGGGTCCTAGCCAGACGTTCAGATATTGAACCCGTTCTGCACGTCCACAGACGTCTCAGAAGAGTCCAAGCCAGACGTTCAAATTCTGAACCCATTTTGCACGCCCATAGACGTGGTAAAGGGTCCAAATACAGACGTACAGATATTGAACCTATTCTGCACGTCCATAGACGTCTAAGAGGGGTCCTAGCCAGACGTTCAGATATTGAACCCGTTCTGCACGTCCACAGACGTCTCAGAAGAGTCCAAGCCAGACGTTCAAATTCTGAACCCATTTTGCACGCCCATAGACGTGGTAAAGGGTCCAAATACAGACGTACAGATATTGAACCTATTCTGCACGTCCATAGACGTCTAAGAGGGGTCCTAGCCAGACGTTCAGATATTGAACCCGTTCTGCACGTCCACAGACGTCTCAGAAGAGTCCAAGCCAGACGTTCAAATTCTGAACCCATTTTGCACGCCCATAGACGTGGTAAAGGGTCCAAATACAGACGTACAGATATTGAACCTATTCTGCACGTCCATAGACGTCTAAGAGGGGTCCTAGCCAGACGTTCAGATATTGAACCCGTTCTGCACGTCCACAGACGTCTCAGAAGAGTCCAAGCCAGACGTTCAAATTCTGAACCCATTTTGCACGTCCAGCAGACGTACAAATGGGGTTCTGGACCGACAGACGTTAATAAGACATGAACTGAACGTCTCTCTGACGTCGCGTGTTTGCTGGGTAGCCTCCTAGCCCCCACCACTTTGGAGAAATGTGGCGTGTACCGCCGCCATAGGTTTGTGTACAAAAGCAATGGCGGCTGTACACGCCACATTTCTCCAAAACGGTGGGGGCTAGGAGGCTGTACAGCGGGGGTCTTCAAGTACCAAGGAGTGGCATGAACATACTCTGAGATCAGCCTCCTACCCCCAGCCACTTTGGAGATATTGACCTGAGACAGGCGTGTACAGCCGCCATAGGGCAGTGTACAGCCGCAATAGGTTTGCATGGTGAGTGTACGGGTCAATATCTCCAAAGTGACAGGGGCTAGGAGGCTGATATGGCAGTATGTTCATACCTCCATGGTACTCTTTAAGTGTGCTGTGTTTCGAGGCAATCCGAGCAATTTGAATTTTTGACCAAAATCTCAAAATCTCAAAATTGACTTCCAGCAGCCAAGAGGGTAAAATTCAACTTTCTCCAATCCTTACGGTATTCGGAGGGCTTGTCCCTTATGGTAAGAGGATGCTGAGGTTACATTATGAGCCTCCTACCCCCAGCCACTTTGGAGATATTGGCCTGGACACTCACCATGCAAACCTATTGCGGCTGTACACCGACCTATGGCGGCTGTACACGCCAGTCTCAGGTCAATATCTCCAAAGTGACTAGGGCTAGGAGGCTGATCTCAGAGTATGTTCATCCCACCCTTTGGTACTTGAGGACCCCCGCTTTACAGCCTCCTAGCCCCCACCACTTTGGAGAAATGTGGCGTGTACAGCCGCCATAGGTCGGTGTACAGCCGCAATAGGTTTGCATGGTGAGTGTACGGGTCAATATCTCCAAAGTGCAAGGTCATAGCCTCTCCCAACCACCACCTCATCCCACTAATTCCTAGGCTAGCTTTCAAATGAGACCATCCGTGAAGTTCTACGACGTTCCGTTAATTTCTCGATACATGTCAATGCATTGTCTATACATGTCAATGCATTGTCTATGCGGTGCTTTTTGGTTAGGTTAGGGTTAGGTTGGCAATATCTCCAGAGTGCAAGGTCATAGCCTCTCCCAACCACCACCTCATCCCACTAATTCCTAGGCTAGCTTTCAAATGAGACCATCCGTGAAGCTCTACGACGTTCCTTTAATTTTCTCCAATTTCGATACATGTCAATGCATTGTCTATGCGGTGCTTTTTGGTTAGGTTAGGGTTAGGTTGGCAATATCTCCAGAGTGCAAGGTCATAGCCTCTCCCAACCACCACCTCATCCCACTAATTCCTAGGCTAGCTTTCAAATGAAACCATCCGTGAAGCTCTACGACGTTCCGTTAATTTTGCCCATTTTCTGGCAAACGGTTATAACCAAAGTTATAACCGTTTGCCAGAAAATGGGCAAAATTAACGGAACGTCGTAGAGCTTCACGGATGGTTTCATTTGAAAGGCAGATAGGCTATATCTCCAGTGTAGAAGTTGGTAGCTACTCAGAACCACAACTTCCCCCCACTAATTCCTAGGCTAGCTTTCAAATGAAACCATCCGTGAAGCTCTACGACGTTTCATTAATTTTAACATGTAAACCTATGGCGGTTGTACACCGACATATGGCGGCTGTACACGCCTGTTTCTCCAAACTGGTGCGGTATAGGAGGCTATCGCTCGGTGATGTTAAAGTAACAAGTGTTGACACTAACATACTGGAATATCAGCCTCCTAGCTCTCCGTTAAGTGTGGAAATAAAGGAATGTACAGCCGCCATATAAACCTATTGGCACTGTACGCCTTTCCCGTACGGCCTACAAACATCTCACAGATATGAATCAAAACTTAGATTGCTCTAGAGTGTCCAAGGATCAACATATTTCAGCGTCAGCCCCCAAGATCAAGCGGTTTTCATTTTGGAAGGGGGGAAGTGTCCAATTTGGTGAGGTCAGTTTAGGAAGCATTAATGTTTCCTGAATTGACGTCAATTTAGGAAGCGTTTCTGTTTCCCGAATTGACATTGCGGTCCTGGTTTTTGCAAAGGTACACTACACTCAAGCCCACTGTAGCTAGTCTCAGGGTATGCTAGAACCCCCACACACCAAGGTGCAATACTCTAAGTTAATAAAAAAGTGTCCAAATTGATGCTGCCATTTGCCATATGGTCAAGGTGAGGTTAAGTTACTTCCTGATGTCCGATTAACTCAGGACCAGCTTAGCTGATCTCAGGGTGTGCTTAAACACTCACACAGTAAAGTGCAAGGCTGTACTTTGAAAGGAAGTGTCCAATTTGGTGATGTCAGTTAAGGAAGCATTAATGTTTCCTGAAATGACGTCAATTTAGGAAGCGTTTCTGTTTCCCGAATTGACATTGCGGTTCTGGTTTTTGCAAAGGTACACTACACTCAAGCCCACTGTAGCTAGTCTCTGGGTATGCTAGAACCCCCACACACCAAGGTGCAATACTCTAAGTTAATAAAAAAGTGTCCAAATTGATGCTGCCATTTGCCATATGGTCAAGGTGAGGTTAAGTTACTTCCTGATGTCCGATTAACTCAGGACCAGCTTAGCTGGTCTCAGGGTTTGCTTAAACACTCACACAGTAAAGTGCAAGGCTGTACTGTGAAAGGAAGTGTCCAATTTGGTGATGTCAGTTAAGGAAGCATTAATGTTTCCTGAAATGACGTCAATTTAGGAAGCGTTTCTGTTTCCCGAATTGACATTGCGGTTCTGGTTTTTGCAAAGGTACACTACACTCAAGCCCACTGTAGCTAGTCTCTGGGTATGCTAGAACCCCCACACACCAAGGTGCAATACTCTAAGTTAATAAAAAAGTGTCCAAATTGATGCTGCCATTTGCCATATGGTCAAGGTGAGGTTAAGTTACTTCCTGATGTCCGATTAACTCAGGACCAGCTTAGCTGGTCTCAGGGTTTGCTTAAACACTCACACAGTAAAGTGCAAGGCTGTACTGTGAAAGGAAGTGTCCAATTTGGTGATGTCAGTTAAGGAAGCATTAATGTTTCCTGAATTGACGTCGATTTAGGAAGCGTTTCTGTTTCCCGAATTGACATTGCGGTTCTGGTCTTTGCAAAGGTACACTACACTCAAGCCCACTGTAGCTAGTCTCAGGGCATGCTAAAACCCCCACACACCAAGGTAAAATACTCTAAGTTAATAAGAAGTGTCCAAATTGATGGCGTCCATTTGCCATATGGTCAAGGTGTGGTTTGGGTACTTCCTGAGGTCCAATCAACTCAGGACCAGCTTAGCTGGTCTCAGGGTGTGCTTAAACACTCACACAGTAAAGTGCAAGGCTGTACTTTGAAAGGAAGTGTCCAATTTGGTGATGTCAGTTCAGGAAGCATTAATGTTTCCTGAATTGACGTCTATTTAGGAAGCGTTTCTGTTTCCCAAATTGACATTCCGGTTCTGGTCTTTGCAAAGGTACACTACACTCAAGCCCACTGTAGCTAGTCTCAGGGCATGCTAAAACCCCCACACACCAAGGTAAAATACTCTAAGTTAATAAGAAGTGTCCAAATTGATGGCGTCCATTTGCCATATGGTCAAGGTGTGGTTTGGGTACTTCCTGAGGTCCAATCAACTCAGGACCAGCTTAGCTGGTCTCAGGGTGTGCTTAAACACTCACACAGTAAAGTGCAAGGCTGTACTTTGAAAGGAAGTGTCCAATTTGGTGATGTCAGTTCAGGAAGCATTAATGTTTCCTGAATTGACGTCTATTTAGGAAGCGTTTCTGTTTCCCAAATTGACATTCCGGTTCTGGTCTTTGCAAAGGTACACTACACTCAAGCCCACTGTAGCTAGTCTCAGGGCATGCTAAAACCCCCACACACCAAGGTAAAATACTCTAAGTTAATAAAAAAGTGTCCAAATTGATGCTGCCATTTGCCATATGGTCAAGGTGAGGTTAAGTTACTTCCTGATGTCCGATTAACTCAGGACCAGCTTAGCTGGTCTCAGGGTGTGCTTAAACACTCACGCAGTAAAGTGCAAGGCTGTACTTTGAAAGGAAGTGTCCAATTTGGTGATGTCAGTTAAGGAAGCATTAATGTTTCCTGAATTGACGTCAATTTAGGAAGCGTTTCTGTTTCCTGAATTGACATTGCGGTTCTGGTTTTTGCAAAGGTACACTACACTCAAGCCCACTGTAGCTAGTCTCAGGGTATGCTAGAACCCCCACACACCAAGGTGCAAAACTCTAAGTTAATAAGAAGTGTCCAAATTGATGCTGCCATTTGCCATATGGTCAGGGTGAGGTTAAGTTACTTCCTGATGTCCGATTAACTCAGGACCAGCTTAGCTGGTCTCAGGGTGTGCTTAAACACTCACGCAGTAAAGTGCAAGGCTGTACTTTGAAAAGAAGTGTCCAATTTGGTGATATCAGTTAAGGAAGCATTAATGTTTCCTGAATTGACGTCAATTTAGGAAGCGTTTCTGTTTCCCGAATTGACATTGCGGTTGACCTTTACAACATTTCATGGTGGTCATGACCTTTCTGCTACAACTAGACACTTGATTCCTTTTCTGCTTTAAAGTTGGCTTCGAGGACAATGTGTGACATGATTTTTGTGCCCATCGGTGCATGGCAAGACACTGAAAATGAGCCTCAAAGTTTGCAAGGTCGCCATGTTTCCCAAAATGACACTGTGTCCATTAGGGAACAGTTTTGTGTACATTAAATATTACATTACATATTTAGTTAGTTTTGTGTCCCTCGTGGCCAGTCGATTGCTTGCCAAGTGGACCGATGCTTCCCTCGTGGACAGACGATGCTTGCCAAGTGGACAAATGTGTCCCTCATGGCCAGTCGATTGCTTGCCAAGTGGACCAATGCTTCCCTCGTGGACGATTGCTTGCCAAGTGGACCAATGCTTCCCTCGTGGACGGACGATGCTTGCCAAGTGGACAGATGCTTCCCTCGCGGACAGCCCCCTGGGGGCCCCGAAGTGACAAATGCTTCCCGGGTGGACGATTGCTTGCCAAGTGGACCGATGCTTCCCTCGTGGACAGTTGACCTTTACAACATTTCATGGTGGTCATGACCTTTCTGCTACAACTAGACACTTGATTCCTTCTCTGCTTTAAAGTTGGCTTCGAGGACAATGTGTGACATGATTTTTGTGCCCATCGGTGCATGGCAAGACACTGAAAATGAGCCTCAAAGTTTGCAAGGTCGCCATGTTTCCCAAAATGACACTGTGTCCATTAGGGAACAGTTTTGTGTACATTAAATATTACATTACAGGACTTTCTGAAGCCTCAGAGATCCCATATTTCACACACAGAGTGGGGACATGGCCTACTACAGTCATGTGAAGTGAAAACTCTCCAAGTCCCTTGGGGAAAAAAGATTGTTTATTTGAGAAATCTAGGCGAAGACACTGTTAGGCTTATAGCCCGCAACACCCTCTTTCATAGTTGGTCAGATTGGAGTCATTTTTTTTCTGAACATGCGTGAGCTCTGATCTTTTAGTATGTTGTTGCCAGACCCAAGTGGAGTACAGTAGGCTTGGTTTGGACCTGCTGGGACCGAGCATGCCAGTGCCACACAACTGTCATTTTGGGGTACTTTTGCATTGAAAATGTTTTCAATGGGAAATGCTTCTCAAATGGACACCCTTCAAATGATCATATTTCATGTAGAAATTGTCAGAATGGCTTGAAACCTGCACCAAACCCTCAACTCGGAACACAGATTTCAGCATGTAGAGCACTGGTTCTGTAAACCCTCTGCATTCCTATATCCTTTCAGGAATGTCCCTCAAGAATGGGACAAGGAGAGCCTTGTAGAGCAGCTTTTGTTATGAAACATATCTCAGATTTGTTTCAGTACATTGATAGTAAGTATCCAATTTGGGATGTCCAGTGTGGTTCTGGGTTTTGCAAAGGTACACTAAACTCAATACCACTGTAGCTGTTCTAAGGGTGTGCTAAAACCCCCTCTCACTAATGTGCATTGCTGTACACCATATGGAAAAAGGTTTCCCCGGTGTAGGATAAGCACCCCCCCATGGACAGTCGATGCTTGCCAAGTTGACCAATGCTTCCCTCGTGGACAGACAATGCTTGCCAAGTGGACCAATGCTTCCCTCGTGGACAGTCGATTGGATGCCAAGTGGACCAATGCTTCCCTCGTGGACAGACGATGCTTGCCAAGTGGACGAATGTGTCCCTCGTGGCCAGTCGATTGCTTGCCAAGTGGACCGATGCTTCCCTCGTGGACAGACGATGCTTGCCAAGTGGACAAATGTGTCCCTCGTGGCCAGTCGATTGCTTGCCAAGTGGACCAATGCTTCCCTCGTGGACGATTGCTTGCCAAGTGGACCAATGCTTCCCTCGTGGACGGACGATGCTTGCCAAGTTGACCAATGCTTCCCTCGTGGACAGACAATGCTTGCCAAGTGGACCAATGCTTCCCTCGTGGACAGTTGATTGCTTGCCAAGTGGACCAATGCTTCCCTCGTGGACAGTCGATTGCATGCCAAGTGGACCAATGCTTCCCTCGTGGACAGTCGATTGCATGCCAAGTGGACCAATGCTTCCCTCGTGGACAGACGATGCTTGCCAAGTGGACGAATGTGTCCCTCGTGGCCAGTCGATTGCTTGCCAAGTGGACCAATGCTTCCCTCGTGGACAGTTGATTGCTTGCCAAGTGGACCAATGCTTCCCTCGTGGACAGTCGATTGCTTGCCAAGTGGACCAATGCTTCCCTCGTGGCCAGTCGATTGCTTGCCAAGTGGACCGCTGCTTCCCTCGTGGACGATTGCTTGCCAAGTGGACCAATGCTTCCCTCGTGGACAGTCGATTGCTTGCCAAGTGGACCAATGCTTCCCTCGTGGACAGTTGATTGCTTGCCAAGTGGACCAATGCTTCCCTCGTGGACAGACGATTGCTTGCCAAGTGGACCAATGCTTCCCTCGTGGACAGACGATGCTTGCCAAGTGGACAAATGTGTCCCTCGTGGCCAGTCGATTGCTTGCCAAGTGGACCAATGCTTCCCTCGTGGACGATTGCTTGCCAAGTGGACCAATGCTTCCCTCGTGGACGGACGATGCTTGCCAAGTGGACAGATGCTTCCCTCGCGGACAGCCCCCTGGGGGCCCCGAAGTGACAAATGCTTCCCGGGTGGACGATTGCTTGCCAAGTGGACCGATGCTTCCCTCGTGGACAGTTGACCTTTACAACATTTCATGGTGGTCATGACCTTTCTGCTACAACTAGACACTTGATTCCTTTTCTGCTTTAAAGTTGGCTTCGAGGACAATGTGTGACATGATTTTTGTGCCCATCGGTGCATGGCAAGACACTGAAAATGAGCCTCAAAGTTTGCAAGGTCGCCATGTTTCCCAAAATGACACTGTGTCCATTAGGGAACAGTTTTGTGTACATTAAATATTACATTACAGGACTTTCTGAAGCCTCAGAGATCCCATATTTCACACACAGAGTGGGGACATGGCCTACTACAGTCATGTGAAGTGAAAACTCTCCAAGTCCCTTGGGGAAAAAAGATTGTTTATTTGAGAAATCTAGGCGAAGACACTGTTAGGCTTATAGCCCGCAACACCCTCTTTCATAGTTGGTCAGATTGGAGTCATTTTTTTTCTGAACATGCGTGAGCTCTGATCTTTTAGTATGTTGTTGCCAGACCCAAGTGGAGTACAGTAGGCTTGGTTTGGACCTGCTGGGACCCAGCATGCCAGTGCCACACAACTGTCATTTTGGGGTACTTTTGCATTGAAAATGTTTTCAATGGGAAATGCTTCTCAAATGGACACCCTTCAAATGATCATATTTCATGTAGAAATTGTCAGAATGGCTTGAAACCTGCACCAAACCCTCAACTCGGAACACAGATTTAGCATGTAGAGCACTGGTTCTGTAAACCCTCTGCATTCCTATATCCTTTCAGGAATGTCCCTCAAGAATGGGACAAGGAGAGCCTTGTAGAGCAGCTTTTGTTATGAAACATATCTCAGATTTGTTTCAGTACATTGATAGTAAGTATCCAATTTGGGATGTCCAGTGTGGTTCTGGGTTTTGCAAAGGTACACTAAACTCAATACCACTGTAGCTGTTCTAAGTGTGTGCTAAAACCCCCTCTCACTAATGTGCATTGCTGTACACCATATGGAAAAAGGTTTCCCCGGTGTAGGATAAGCACCCCCCCATGGACAGTCGATGCTTGCCAAGTTGACCAATGCTTCCCTCGTGGACAGACAATGCTTGCCAAGTGGACCAATGCTTCCCTCGTGGACAGTTGATTGCTTGCCAAGTGGACCAATGCTTCCCTCGTGGACAGTCGATTGCTTGCCAAGTGGACCAATGCTTCCCTCGTGGCCAGTCGATTGCTTGCCAAGTGGACCGATGCTTCCCTCGTGGACGATTGCTTGCCAAGTGGACCAATGCTTCCCTCGTGGACAGTCGATTGCTTGCCAAGTGGACCAATGCTTCCCTCGTGGACAGTTGATTGCTTGCCAAGTGGACCAATGCTTCCCTCGTGGACAGACGATTGCTTGCCAAGTGGACCAATGCTTCCCTCGTGGACAGACGATGCTTGCCAAGTGGACAAATGTGTCCCTCGTGGCCAGTCGATTGCTTGCCAAGTGGACCAATGCTTCCCTCATGGACGATTGCTTGCCAAGTGGACCAATGCTTCCCTCGTGGACGGACGATGCTTGCCAAGTGGACAGATGCTTCCCTCGCGGACAGCCCCCTGGGGGCCCCGAAGTGACAAATGCTTCCCGGGTGGACGATTGCTTGCCAAGTGGACCGATGCTTCCCTCGTGGACAGTTGACCTTTACAACATTTCATGGTGGTCATGACCTTTCTGCTACAACTAGACACTTGATTCCTTTTCTGCTTTAAAGTTGGCTTCGAGGACAATGTGTGACATGATTTTTGTGCCCATCGGTGCATGGCAAGACACTGACAATGAGCCTCAAAGTTTGCAAGGTCGCCAGGTTTCCCAAAATGACACTGTGTCCATTAGGGAACAGTTTTGTGTACATTAAATATTACATTACAGGACTTTCTGAAGCCTCAGAGATCCCATATTTCACACACAGAGCGGGGACATGGCCTACTACAGTCATGTGAAGTGAAAACTCTCCAAGTCCCTTGGGGAAAAAAGATTGTTTATTTGAGAAATTTAGGCGAAGACACTGTTAGGCTTATAGCCCGCAACACCCTCTTTCATAGTTGGTCAGATTGGAGTCATTTTTTTTCTGAACATGCGTGAGCTCTGATCTTTTAGTATGTTGTTGCCAGACCCAAGTGGAGTACAGTAGGCTTGGTTTGGACCTGCTGGGACCGAGCATGCCAGTGCCACACAACTGTCATTTTGGGGTAGTTTTGCATTGAAAATGTTTTCAATGGGAAATGCTTCTCAAATGGACACCCTTCAAATGATCATATTTCATGTAGAAATTGTCAGAATGGCTTGAAACCTGCACCAAACCCTCAACTCGGAACACAGATTTCAGCATGTAGAGCACTGGTTCTGTAAACCCTCTGCATTCCTATATCCTTTCAGGAATGTCCCTCAAGAATGGGACAAGGAGAGCCTTGTAGAGCAGCTTTTGTTATGAAACATATCTCAGATTTGTTTCAGTACATTGATAGTAAGTATCCAATTTGGGATGTCCAGTGTGGTTCTGGGTTTTGCAAAGGTACACTAAACTCAATACCACTGTAGCTGTTCTAAGGGTGTGCTAAAACCCCCTCTCACTAATGTGCATTGCTGTACACCATATGGAAAAAGGTTTCCCCGGTGTAGGATAAGCACCCCCCCATGGACAGTCGATGCTTGCCAAGTTGACCAATGCTTCCCTCGTGGACAGACAATGCTTGCCAAGTGGACCAATGCTTCCCTCGTGGACAGTCGATTGCATGCCAAGTGGACCAATGCTTCCCTCGTGGACAGACGATGCTTGCCAAGTGGACGAATGTGTCCCTCGTGGCCAGTCGATTGCTTGCCAAGTGGACCGATGCTTCCCTCGTGGACAGACGATGCTTGCCAAGTGGACAAATGTGTCCCTCGTGGCCAGTCGATTGCTTGCCAAGTGGACCAATGCTTCTCTCGTGGACGATTGCTTGCCAAGTGGACCAATGCTTCCCTCGTGGACGGACGATGCTTGCCAAGTGGACAGATGCTTCCCTCGCGGACAGCCCCCTGGGGGCCCCGAAGTGACAAATGCTTCCCGGGTGGACGATTGCTTGCCAAGTGGACCGATGCTTCCCTCGTGGACAGTTGACCTTTACAACATTTCATGGTGGTCATGACCTTTCTGCTACAACTAGACACTTGATTCCTTTTCTGCTTTAAAGTTGGCTTCGAGGACAATGTGTGACATGATTTTTGTGCCCATCGGTGCATGGCAAGACACTGACAATGAGCCTCAAAGTTTGCAAGGTCGCCAGGTTTCCCAAAATGACACTGTGTCCATTAGGGAACAGTTTTGTGTACATTAAATATTACATTACAGGACTTTCTGAAGCCTCAGAGATCCCATATTTCACACACAGAGCGGGGACATGGCCTACTACAGTCATGTGAAGTGAAAACTCTCCAAGTCCCTTGGGGAAAAAAGATTGTTTATTTGAGAAATCTAGGCGAAGACACTGTTAGGCTTATAGCCCGCAACACCCTCTTTCATAGTTGGTCAGATTGGAGTCATTTTTTTTCTGAACATGCGTGAGCTCTGATCTTTTAGTATGTTGTTGCCAGACCCAAGTGGAGTACAGTAGGCTTGGTTTGGACCTGCTGGGACCGAGCATGCCAGTGCCACACAACTGTCATTTTGGGGTACTTTTGCATTGAAAATGTTTTCAATGGGAAATGCTTCTCAAATGGACACCCTTCAAATGATCATATTTCATGTAGAAATTGTCAGAATGGCTTGAAACCTGCACCAAACCCTCAACTCGGAACACAGATTTCAGCATGTAGAGCACTGGTTCTGTAAACCCTCTGCATTCCTATATCCTTTCAGGAATGTCCCTCAAGAATGGGACAAGGAGAGCCTTGTAGAGCAGCTTTTGTTATGAAACATATCTCAGATTTGTTTCAGTACATTGATAGTAAGTATCCAATTTGGGATGTCCAGTGTGGTTCTGGGTTTTGCAAAGGTACACTAAACTCAATACCACTGTAGCTGTTCTAAGGGTGTGCTAAAACCCCCTCTCACTAATGTGCATTGCTGTACACCATATGGAAAAAGGTTTCCCCGGTGTAGGATAAGCACCCCCCCATGGACAGTCGATGCTTGCCAAGTTGACCAATGCTTCCCTCGTGGACAGACAATGCTTGCCAAGTGGACCAATGCTTCCCTCGTGGACAGTTGATTGCTTGCCAAGTGGACCAATGCTTCCCTCGTGGACAGTCGATTGCATGCCAAGTGGACCAATGCTTCCCTCGTGGACAGTCGATTGCATGCCAAGTGGACCAATGCTTCCCTCGTGGACAGACGATGCTTGCCAAGTGGACGAATGTGTCCCTCGTGGCCAGTCGATTGCTTGCCAAGTGGACCGATGCTTCCCTCGTGGACGATTGCTTGCCAAGTGGACCAATGCTTCCCTCGTGGACGGACGATGCTTGCCAAGTGGACAGATGCTTCCCTCGCGGACAGCCCCCTGGGGGCCCCGAAGTGACAAATGCTTCCCGGGTGGACGATTGCTTGCCAAGTGGACCGATGCTTCCCTCGTGGACAGTTGACCTTTACAACATTTCATGGTGGTCATGACCTTTCTGCTACAACTAGACACTTGATTCCTTTTCTGCTTTAAAGTTGGCTTCGAGGACAATGTGTGACATGATTTTTGTGCCCATCGGTGCATGGCAAGACACTGACAATGAGCCTCAAAGTTTGCAAGGTCGCCAGGTTTCCCAAAATGACACTGTGTCCATTAGGGAACAGTTTTGTGTACATTAAATATTACATTACAGGACTTTCTGAAGCCTCAGAGATCCCATATTTCACACACAGAGCGGGGACATGGCCTACTACAGTCATGTGAAGTGAAAACTCTCCAAGTCCCTTGGGGAAAAAAGATTGTTTATTTGAGAAATCTAGGCGAAGACACTGTTAGGCTTATAGCCCGCAACACCCTCTTTCATAGTTGGTCAGATTGGAGTCATTTTTTTTCTGAACATGCGTGAGCTCTGATCTTTTAGTATGTTGTTGCCAGACCCAAGTGGAGTACAGTAGGCTTGGTTTGGACCTGCTGGGACCGAGCATGCCAGTGCCACACAACTGTCATTTTGGGGTACTTTTGCATAGAAAATGTTTTCAATGGGAAATGCTTCTCAAATGGACACCCTTCAAATGATCATATTTCATGTAGAAATTGTCAGAATGGCTTGAAACCTGCACCAAACCCTCAACTCGGAACACAGTTTTCAGCATGTAGAGCACTGGTTCTGTAAACCCTCTGCATTCCTATATCCTTTCAGGAATGTCCCTCAAGAATGGGACAAGGAGAGCCTTGTAGAGCAGCTTTTGTTATGAAACATATCTCAGATTTGTTTCAGTACATTGATAGTAAGTATCCAATTTGGGATGTCCAGTGTGGTTCTGGGTTTTGCAAAGGTACACTAAACTCAATACCACTGTAGCTGTTCTAAGGGTGTGCTAAAACCCCCTCTCACTAATGTGCATTGCTGTACACCATATGGAAAAAGGTTTCCCCGGTGTAGGATAAGCACCCCCCCATGGACAGTCGATGCTTGCCAAGTTGACCAATGCTTCCCTCGTGGACAGACAATGCTTGCCAAGTGGACCAATGCTTCCCTCGTGGACAGTCGATTGCATGCCAAGTGGACCAATGCTTCCCTCGTGGACAGACGATGCTTGCCAAGTGGACGAATGTGTCCCTCGTGGCCAGTCGATTGCTTGCCAAGTGGACCGATGCTTCCCTCGTGGACAGACGATGCTTGCCAAGTGGACAAATGTGTCCCTCGTGGCCAGTCGATTGCTTGCCAAGTGGACCAATGCTTCCCTCGTGGACGATTGCTTGCCAAGTGGACCAATGCTTCCCTCGTGGACGGACGATGCTTGCCAAGTGGACAGATGCTTCCCTCGCGGACAGCCCCCTGGGGGCCCCGAAGTGACAAATGCTTCCCGGGTGGACGATTGCTTGCCAAGTGGACCGATGCTTCCCTCGTGGACAGTTGACCTTTACAACATTTCATGGTGGTCATGACCTTTCTGCTACAACTAGACACTTGATTCCTTTTCTGCTTTAAAGTTGGCTTCGAGGACAATGTGTGACATGATTTTTGTGCCCATCGGTGCATGGCAAGACACTGACAATGAGCCTCAAAGTTTGCAAGGTCGCCAGGTTTCCCAAAATGACACTGTGTCCATTAGGGAACAGTTTTGTGTACATTAAATATTACATTACAGGACTTTCTGAAGCCTCAGAGATCCCATATTTCACACACAGAGCGGGGACATGGCCTACTACAGTCATGTGAAGTGAAAACTCTCCAAGTCCCTTGGGGAAAAAAGATTGTTTATTTGAGAAATCTAGGCGAAGACACTGTTAGGCTTATAGCCCGCAACACCCTCTTTCATAGTTGGTCAGATTGGAGTCATTTTTTTTCTGAACATGCGTGAGCTCTGATCTTTTAGTATGTTGTTGCCAGACCCAAGTGGAGTACAGTAGGCTTGGTTTGGACCTGCTGGGACCGAGCATGCCAGTGCCACACAACTGTCATTTTGGGGTACTTTTGCATTGAAAATGTTTTCAATGGGAAATGCTTCTCAAATGGACACCCTTCAAATGATCATATTTCATGTAGAAATTGTCAGAATGGCTTGAAACCTGCACCAAACCCTCAACTCGGAACACAGATTTCAGCATGTAGAGCACTGGTTCTGTAAACCCTCTGCATTCCTATATCCTTTCAGGAATGTCCCTCAAGAATGGGACAAGGAGAGCCTTGTAGAGCAGCTTTTGTTATGAAACATATCTCAGATTTGTTTCAGTACATTGATAGTAAGTATCCAATTTGGGATGTCCAGTGTGGTTCTGGGTTTTGCAAAGGTACACTAAACTCAATACCACTGTAGCTGTTCTAAGGGTGTGCTAAAACCCCCTCTCACTAATGTGCATTGCTGTACACCATATGGAAAAAGGTTTCCCCGGTGTAGGATAAGCACCCCCCCATGGACAGTCGATGCTTGCCAAGTTGACCAATGCTTCCCTCGTGGACAGACAATGCTTGCCAAGTGGACCAATGCTTCCCTCGTGGACAGTTGATTGCTTGCCAAGTGGACCAATGCTTCCCTCGTGGACAGTCGATTGCATGCCAAGTGGACCAATGCTTCCCTCGTGGACAGTCGATTGCATGCCAAGTGGACCAATGCTTCCCTCGTGGACAGACGATGCTTGCCAAGTGGACGAATGTGTCCCTCGTGGCCAGTCGATTGCTTGCCAAGTGGACCAATGCTTCCCTCGTGGACAGTTGATTGCTTGCCAAGTGGACCAATGCTTCCCTCGTGGACAGTCGATTGCTTGCCAAGTGGACCAATGCTTCCCTCGTGGCCAGTCGATTGCTTGCCAAGTGGACCGATGCTTCGCTCGTGGACGATTGCTTGCCAAGTGGACCAATGCTTCCCTCGTGGACAGTCGATTGCTTGCCAAGTGGACCAATGCTTCCCTCGTGGACAGTTGATTGCTTGCCAAGTGGACCAATGCTTCCCTCGTGGACAGACGATTGCTTGCCAAGTGGACCAATGCTTCCCTCGTGGACAGACGATGCTTGCCAAGTGGACAAATGTGTCCCTCGTGGCCAGTCGATTGCTTGCCAAGTGGACCAATGCTTCCCTCGTGGACGATTGCTTGCCAAGTGGACCAATGCTTCCCTCGTGGACGGACGATGCTTGCCAAGTGGACAGATGCTTCCCTCGCGGACAGCCCCCTGGGGGCCCCGAAGTGACAAATGCTTCCCGGGTGGACGATTGCTTGCCAAGTGGACCGATGCTTCCCTCGTGGACAGTTGACCTTTACAACATTTCATGGTGGTCATGACCTTTCTGCTACAACTAGACACTTGATTCCTTTTCTGCTTTAAAGTTGGCTTCGAGGACAATGTGTGACATGATTTTTGTGCCCATCGGTGCATGGCAAGACACTGAAAATGAGCCTCAAAGTTTGCAAGGTCGCCATGTTTCCCAAAATGACACTGTGTCCATTAGGGAACAGTTTTGTGTACATTAAATATTACATTACAGGACTTTCTGAAGCCTCAGAGATCCCATATTTCACACACAGAGTGGGGACATGGCCTACTACAGTCATGTGAAGTGAAAACTCTCCAAGTCCCTTGGGGAAAAAAGATTGTTTATTTGAGAAATCTAGGCGAAGACACTGTTAGGCTTATAGCCCGCAACACCCTCTTTCATAGTTGGTCAGATTGGAGTCATTTTTTTTCTGAACATGCGTGAGCTCTGATCTTTTAGTATGTTGTTGCCAGACCCAAGTGGAGTACAGTAGGCTTGGTTTGGACCTGCTGGGACCCAGCATGCCAGTGCCACACAACTGTCATTTTGGGGTACTTTTGCATTGAAAATGTTTTCAATGGGAAATGCTTCTCAAATGGACACCCTTCAAATGATCATATTTCATGTAGAAATTGTCAGAATGGCTTGAAACCTGCACCAAACCCTCAACTCGGAACACAGATTTAGCATGTAGAGCACTGGTTCTGTAAACCCTCTGCATTCCTATATCCTTTCAGGAATGTCCCTCAAGAATGGGACAAGGAGAGCCTTGTAGAGCAGCTTTTGTTATGAAACATATCTCAGATTTGTTTCAGTACATTGATAGTAAGTATCCAATTTGGGATGTCCAGTGTGGTTCTGGGTTTTGCAAAGGTACACTAAACTCAATACCACTGTAGCTGTTCTAAGTGTGTGCTAAAACCCCCTCTCACTAATGTGCATTGCTGTACACCATATGGAAAAAGGTTTCCCCGGTGTAGGATAAGCACCCCCCCATGGACAGTCGATGCTTGCCAAGTTGACCAATGCTTCCCTCGTGGACAGACAATGCTTGCCAAGTGGACCAATGCTTCCCTCGTGGACAGTTGATTGCTTGCCAAGTGGACCAATGCTTCCCTCGTGGACAGTCGATTGCTTGCCAAGTGGACCAATGCTTCCCTCGTGGCCAGTCGATTGCTTGCCAAGTGGACCGATGCTTCCCTCGTGGACGATTGCTTGCCAAGTGGACCAATGCTTCCCTCGTGGACAGTCGATTGCTTGCCAAGTGGACCAATGCTTCCCTCGTGGACAGTTGATTGCTTGCCAAGTGGACCAATGCTTCCCTCGTGGACAGACGATTGCTTGCCAAGTGGACCAATGCTTCCCTCGTGGACAGACGATGCTTGCCAAGTGGACAAATGTGTCCCTCGTGGCCAGTCGATTGCTTGCCAAGTGGACCAATGCTTCCCTCGTGGCCAGTCGATTGCTTGCCAAGTGGACCAATGCTTCCCTCGTGGACGGACGATGCTTGCCAAGTGGACAGATGCTTCCCTCGCGGACAGCCCCCTGGGGGCCCCGAAGTGACAAATGCTTCCCGGGTGGACGATTGCTTGCCAAGTGGACCGATGCTTCCCTCGTGGACAGTTGACCTTTACAACATTTCATGGTGGTCATGACCTTTCTGCTACAACTAGACACTTGATTCCTTTTCTGCTTTAAAGTTGGCTTCGAGGACAATGTGTGACATGATTTTTGTGCCCATCGGTGCATGGCAAGACACTGACAATGAGCCTCAAAGTTTGCAAGGTCGCCAGGTTTCCCAAAATGACACTGTGTCCATTAGGGAACAGTTTTGTGTACATTAAATATTACATTACAGGACTTTCTGAAGCCTCAGAGATCCCATATTTCACACACAGAGCGGGGACATGGCCTACTACAGTCATGTGAAGTGAAAACTCTCCAAGTCCCTTGGGGAAAAAAGATTGTTTATTTGAGAAATCTAGGCGAAGACACTGTTAGGCTTATAGCCCGCAACACCCTCTTTCATAGTTGGTCAGATTGGAGTCATTTTTTTTCTGAACATGCGTGAGCTCTGATCTTTTAGTATGTTGTTGCCAGACCCAAGTGGAGTACAGTAGGCTTGGTTTGGACCTGCTGGGACCGAGCATGCCAGTGCCACACAACTGTCATTTTGGGGTACTTTTGCATTGAAAATGTTTTCAATGGGAAATGCTTCTCAAATGGACACCCTTCAAATGATCATATTTCATGTAGAAATTGTCAGAATGGCTTGAAACCTGCACCAAACCCTCAACTCGGAACACAGATTTCAGCATGTAGAGCACTGGTTCTGTAAACCCTCTGCATTCCTATATCCTTTCAGGAATGTCCCTCAAGAATGGGACAAGGAGAGCCTTGTAGAGCAGCTTTTGTTATGAAACATATCTCAGATTTGTTTCAGTACATTGATAGTAAGTATCCAATTTGGGATGTCCAGTGTGGTTCTGGGTTTTGCAAAGGTACACTAAACTCAATACCACTGTAGCTGTTCTAAGGGTGTGCTAAAACCCCCTCTCACTAATGTGCATTGCTGTACACCATATGGAAAAAGGTTTCCCCGGTGTAGGATAAGCACCCCCCCATGGACAGTCGATGCTTGCCAAGTTGACCAATGCTTCCCTCGTGGACAGACAATGCTTGCCAAGTGGACCAATGCTTCCCTCGTGGACAGTCGATTGCATGCCAAGTGGACCAATGCTTCCCTCGTGGACAGACGATGCTTGCCAAGTGGACGAATGTGTCCCTCGTGGCCAGTCGATTGCTTGCCAAGTGGACCGATGCTTCCCTCGTGGACAGACGATGCTTGCCAAGTGGACAAATGTGTCCCTCGTGGCCAGTCGATTGCTTGCCAAGTGGACCAATGCTTCCCTCGTGGACGATTGCTTGCCAAGTGGACCAATGCTTCCCTCGTGGACGGACGATGCTTGCCAAGTGGACAGATGCTTCCCTCGCGGACAGCCCCCTGGGGGCCCCGAAGTGACAAATGCTTCCCGGGTGGACGATTGCTTGCCAAGTGGACCGATGCTTCCCTCGTGGACAGTTGACCTTTACAACATTTCATGGTGGTCATGACCTTTCTGCTACAACTAGACACTTGATTCCTTTTCTGCTTTAAAGTTGGCTTCGAGGACAATGTGTGACATGATTTTTGTGCCCATCGGTGCATGGCAAGACACTGACAATGAGCCTCAAAGTTTGCAAGGTCGCCAGGTTTCCCAAAATGACACTGTGTCCATTAGGGAACAGTTTTGTGTACATTAAATATTACATTACAGGACTTTCTGAAGCCTCAGAGATCCCATATTTCACACACAGAGCGGGGACATGGCCTACTACAGTCATGTGAAGTGAAAACTCTCCAAGTCCCTTGGGGAAAAAAGATTGTTTATTTGAGAAATCTAGGCGAAGACACTGTTAGGCTTATAGCCCGCAACACCCTCTTTCATAGTTGGTCAGATTGGAGTCATTTTTTTTCTGAACATGCGTGAGCTCTGATCTTTTAGTATGTTGTTGCCAGACCCAAGTGGAGTACAGTAGGCTTGGTTTGGACCTGCTGGGACCGAGCATGCCAGTGCCACACAACTGTCATTTTGGGGTACTTTTGCATTGAAAATGTTTTCAATGGGAAATGCTTCTCAAATGGACACCCTTCAAATGATCATATTTCATGTAGAAATTGTCAGAATGGCTTGAAACCTGCACCAAACCCTCAACTCGGAACACAGATTTCAGCATGTAGAGCACTGGTTCTGTAAACCCTCTGCATTCCTATATCCTTTCAGGAATGTCCCTCAAGAATGGGACAAGGAGAGCCTTGTAGAGCAGCTTTTGTTATGAAACATATCTCAGATTTGTTTCAGTACATTGATAGTAAGTATCCAATTTGGGATGTCCAGTGTGGTTCTGGGTTTTGCAAAGGTACACTAAACTCAATACCACTGTAGCTGTTCTAAGGGTGTGCTAAAACCCCCTCTCACTAATGTGCATTGCTGTACACCATATGGAAAAAGGTTTCCCCGGTGTAGGATAAGCACCCCCCCATGGACAGTCGATGCTTGCCAAGTTGACCAATGCTTCCCTCGTGGACAGACAATGCTTGCCAAGTGGACCAATGCTTCCCTCGTGGACAGTTGATTGCTTGCCAAGTGGACCAATGCTTCCCTCGTGGACAGTCGATTGCATGCCAAGTGGACCAATGCTTCCCTCGTGGACAGTCGATTGCATGCCAAGTGGACCAATGCTTCCCTCGTGGACAGACGATGCTTGCCAAGTGGACGAATGTGTCCCTCGTGGCCAGTCGATTGCTTGCCAAGTGGACCAATGCTTCCCTCGTGGACAGTTGATTGCTTGCCAAGTGGACCAATGCTTCCCTCGTGGACAGTCGATTGCTTGCCAAGTGGACCAATGCTTCCCTCGTGGCCAGTCGATTGCTTGCCAAGTGGACCGATGCTTCCCTCGTGGACGATTGCTTGCCAAGTGGACCAATGCTTCCCTCGTGGACAGTCGATTGCTTGCCAAGTGGACCAATGCTTCCCTCGTGGACAGTTGATTGCTTGCCAAGTGGACCAATGCTTCCCTCGTGGACAGACGATTGCTTGCCAAGTGGACCAATGCTTCCCTCGTGGACAGACGATGCTTGCCAAGTGGACAAATGTGTCCCTCGTGGCCAGTCGATTGCTTGCCAAGTGGACCAATGCTTCCCTCGTGGACGATTGCTTGCCAAGTGGACCAATGCTTCCCTCGTGGACGGACGATGCTTGCCAAGTGGACAGATGCTTCCCTTGCGGACAGCCCCCTGGGGGCCCCGAAGTGACAAATGCTTCCCGGGTGGACGATTGCTTGCCAAGTGGACCGATGCTTCCCTCGTGGACAGTTGACCTTTACAACATTTCATGGTGGTCATGACCTTTCTGCTACAACTAGACACTTGATTCCTTTTCTGCTTTAAAGTTGGCTTCGAGGACAATGTGTGACATGATTTTTGTGCCCATCGGTGCATGGCAAGACACTGAAAATGAGCCTCAAAGTTTGCAAGGTCGCCATGTTTCCCAAAATGACACTGTGTCCATTAGGGAACAGTTTTGTGTACATTAAATATTACATTACAGGACTTTCTGAAGCCTCAGAGATCCCATATTTCACACACAGAGTGGGGACATGGCCTACTACAGTCATGTGAAGTGAAAACTCTCCAAGTCCCTTGGGGAAAAAAGATTGTTTATTTGAGAAATCTAGGCGAAGACACTGTTAGGCTTATAGCCCGCAACACCCTCTTTCATAGTTGGTCAGATTGGAGTCATTTTTTTTCTGAACATGCGTGAGCTCTGATCTTTTAGTATGTTGTTGCCAGACCCAAGTGGAGTACAGTAGGCTTGGTTTGGACCTGCTGGGACCCAGCATGCCAGTGCCACACAACTGTCATTTTGGGGTACTTTTGCATTGAAAATGTTTTCAATGGGAAATGCTTCTCAAATGGACACCCTTCAAATGATCATATTTCATGTAGAAATTGTCAGAATGGCTTGAAACCTGCACCAAACCCTCAACTCGGAACACAGATTTAGCATGTAGAGCACTGGTTCTGTAAACCCTCTGCATTCCTATATCCTTTCAGGAATGTCCCTCAAGAATGGGGAAAGGAGAGCCTTGTAGAGCAGCTTTTGTTATGAAACATATCTCAGATTTGTTTCAGTACATTGATAGTAAGTATCCAATTTGGGATGTCCAGTGTGGTTCTGGGTTTTGCAAAGGTACACTAAACTCAATACCACTGTAGCTGTTCTAAGTGTGTGCTAAAACCCCCTCTCACTAATGTGCATTGCTGTACACCATATGGAAAAAGGTTTCCCCGGTGTAGGATAAGCACCCCCCCATGGACAGTCGATGCTTGCCAAGTTGACCAATGCTTCCCTCGTGGACAGACAATGCTTGCCAAGTGGACCAATGCTTCCCTCGTGGACAGTTGATTGCTTGCCAAGTGGACCAATGCTTCCCTCGTGGACAGTCGATTGCTTGCCAAGTGGACCAATGCTTCCCTCGTGGCCAGTCGATTGCTTGCCAAGTGGACCGATGCTTCCCTCGTGGACGATTGCTTGCCAAGTGGACCAATGCTTCCCTCGTGGACAGTCGATTGCTTGCCAAGTGGACCAATGCTTCCCTCGTGGACAGTTGATTGCTTGCCAAGTGGACCAATGCTTCCCTCGTGGACAGACGATTGCTTGCCAAGTGGACCAATGCTTCCCTCGTGGACAGACGATGCTTGCCAAGTGGACAAATGTGTCCCTCGTGGCCAGTCGATTGCTTGCCAAGTGGACCAATGCTTCCCTCGTGGCCAGTCGATTGCTTGCCAAGTGGACCAATGCTTCCCTCGTGGACGGACGATGCTTGCCAAGTGGACAGATGCTTCCCTCGCGGACAGCCCCCTGGGGGCCCCGAAGTGACAAATGCTTCCCGGGTGGACGATTGCTTGCCAAGTGGACCGATGCTTCCCTCGTGGACAGTTGACCTTTACAACATTTCATGGTGGTCATGACCTTTCTGCTACAACTAGACACTTGATTCCTTTTCTGCTTTAAAGTTGGCTTCGAGGACAATGTGTGACATGATTTTTGTGCCCATCGGTGCATGGCAAGACACTGACAATGAGCCTCAAAGTTTGCAAGGTCGCCAGGTTTCCCAAAATGACACTGTGTCCATTAGGGAACAGTTTTGTGTACATTAAATATTACATTACAGGACTTTCTGAAGCCTCAGAGATCCCATATTTCACACACAGAGCGGGGACATGGCCTACTACAGTCATGTGAAGTGAAAACTCTCCAAGTCCCTTGGGGAAAAAAGATTGTTTATTTGAGAAATCTAGGCGAAGACACTGTTAGGCTTATAGCCCGCAACACCCTCTTTCATAGTTGGTCAGATTGGAGTCATTTTTTTTCTGAACATGCGTGAGCTCTGATCTTTTAGTATGTTGTTGCCAGACCCAAGTGGAGTACAGTAGGCTTGGTTTGGACCTGCTGGGACCGAGCATGCCAGTGCCACACAACTGTCATTTTGGGGTACTTTTGCATTGAAAATGTTTTCAATGGGAAATGCTTCTCAAATGGACACCCTTCAAATGATCATATTTCATGTAGAAATTGTCAGAATGGCTTGAAACCTGCACCAAACCCTCAACTCGGAACACAGATTTCAGCATGTAGAGCACTGGTTCTGTAAACCCTCTGCATTCCTATATCCTTTCAGGAATGTCCCTCAAGAATGGGACAAGGAGAGCCTTGTAGAGCAGCTTTTGTTATGAAACATATCTCAGATTTGTTTCAGTACATTGATAGTAAGTATCCAATTTGGGATGTCCAGTGTGGTTCTGGGTTTTGCAAAGGTACACTAAACTCAATACCACTGTAGCTGTTCTAAGGGTGTGCTAAAACCCCCTCTCACTAATGTGCATTGCTGTACACCATATGGAAAAAGGTTTCCCCGGTGTAGGATAAGCACCCCCCCATGGACAGTCGATGCTTGCCAAGTTGACCAATGCTTCCCTCGTGGACAGACAATGCTTGCCAAGTGGACCAATGCTTCCCTCGTGGACAGTTGATTGCTTGCCAAGTGGACCAATGCTTCCCTCGTGGACAGTCGATTGCATGCCAAGTGGACCAATGCTTCCCTCGTGGACAGTCGATTGCATGCCAAGTGGACCAATGCTTCCCTCGTGGACAGACGATGCTTGCCAAGTGGACGAATGTGTCCCTCGTGGCCAGTCGATTGCTTGCCAAGTGGACCGATGCTTCCCTCGTGGACGATTGCTTGCCAAGTGGACCAATGCTTCCCTCGTGGACGGACGATGCTTGCCAAGTGGACAGATGCTTCCCTCGCGGACAGCCCCCTGGGGGCCCCGAAGTGACAAATGCTTCCCGGGTGGACGATTGCTTGCCAAGTGGACCGATGCTTCCCTCGTGGACAGTTGACCTTTACAACATTTCATGGTGGTCATGACCTTTCTGCTACAACTAGACACTTGATTCCTTTTCTGCTTTAAAGTTGGCTTCGAGGACAATGTGTGACATGATTTTTGTGCCCATCGGTGCATGGCAAGACACTGAAAATGAGCCTCAAAGTTTGCAAGGTCGCCATGTTTCCCAAAATGACACTGTGTCCATTAGGGAACAGTTTTGTGTACATTAAATATTACATTACAGGACTTTCTGAAGCCTCAGAGATCCCATATTTCACACACAGAGTGGGGACATGGCCTACTACAGTCATGTGAAGTGAAAACTCTCCAAGTCCCTTGGGGAAAAAAGATTGTTTATTTGAGAAATCTAGGCGAAGACACTGTTAGGCTTATAGCCCGCAACACCCTCTTTCATAGTTGGTCAGATTGGAGTCATTTTTTTTCTGAACATGCGTGAGCTCTGATCTTTTAGTATGTTGTTGCCAGACCCAAGTGGAGTACAGTAGGCTTGGTTTGGACCTGCTGGGACCCAGCATGCCAGTGCCACACAACTGTCATTTTGGGGTACTTTTGCATTGAAAATGTTTTCAATGGGAAATGCTTCTCAAATGGACACCCTTCAAATGATCATATTTCATGTAGAAATTGTCAGAATGGCTTGAAACCTGCACCAAACCCTCAACTCGGAACACAGATTTGGCATGTAGAGCACTGGTTCTGTAAACCCTCTGCATTCCTATATCCTTTCAGGAATGTCCCTCAAGAATGGGACAAGGAGAGCCTTGTAGAGCAGCTTTTGTTATGAAACATATCTCAGATTTGTTTCAGTACATTGATAGTAAGTATCCAATTTGGGATGTCCAGTGTGGTTCTGGGTTTTGCAAAGGTACACTAAACTCAATACCACTGTAGCTGTTCTAAGTGTGTGCTAAAACCCCCTCTCACTAATGTGCATTGCTGTACACCATATGGAAAAAGGTTTCCCCGGTGTAGGATAAGCACCCCCCCATGGACAGTCGATGCTTGCCAAGTTGACCAATGCTTCCCTCGTGGACAGACAATGCTTGCCAAGTGGACCAATGCTTCCCTCGTGGACAGTTGATTGCTTGCCAAGTGGACCAATGCTTCCCTCGTGGACAGTCGATTGCTTGCCAAGTGGACCAATGCTTCCCTCGTGGCCAGTCGATTGCTTGCCAAGTGGACCGATGCTTCCCTCGTGGACGATTGCTTGCCAAGTGGACCAATGCTTCCCTCGTGGACAGTCGATTGCTTGCCAAGTGGACCAATGCTTCCCTCGTGGACAGTTGATTGCTTGCCAAGTGGACCAATGCTTCCCTCGTGGACAGACGATTGCTTGCCAAGTGGACCAATGCTTCCCTCGTGGACAGACGATGCTTGCCAAGTGGACAAATGTGTCCCTCGTGGCCAGTCGATTGCTTGCCAAGTGGACCAATGCTTCCCTCGTGGACGATTGCTTGCCAAGTGGACCAATGCTTCCCTCGTGGACGGACGATGCTTGCCAAGTGGACAGATGCTTCCCTCGCGGACAGCCCCCTGGGGGCCCCGAAGTGACAAATGCTTCCCGGGTGGACGATTGCTTGCCAAGTGGACCGATGCTTCCCTCGTGGACAGTTGACCTTTACAACATTTCATGGTGGTCATGACCTTTCTGCTACAACTAGACACTTGATTCCTTTTCTGCTTTAAAGTTGGCTTCGAGGACAATGTGTGACATGATTTTTGTGCCCATCGGTGCATGGCAAGACACTGACAATGAGCCTCAAAGTTTGCAAGGTCGCCAGGTTTCCCAAAAGGACACTGTGTCCATTAGGGAACAGTTTTGTGTACATTTAATATTACATTACAGGACTTTCTGAAGCCTCAGAGATCCCATATTTCACACACAGAGCGGGGACATGGCCTACTACAGTCATGTGAAGTGAAAACTCTCCAAGTCCCTTGGGGAAAAAAGATTGTTTATTTGAGAAATCTAGGCGAAGACACTGTTAGGCTTATAGCCCGCAACACCCTCTTTCATAGTTGGTCAGATTGGAGTCATTTTTTTTCTGAACATGCGTGAGCTCTGATCTTTTAGTATGTTGTTGCCAGACCCAAGTGGAGTACAGTGGGCTTGGTTTGGACCTGCTGGGACCGAGCATGCCAGTGCCACACAACTGTCATTTTGGGGTACTTTTGCATTGAAAATGTTTTCAATGGGAAATGCTTCTCAAATGGACACCCTTCAAATGATCATATTTCATGTAGAAATTGTCAGAATGGCTTGAAACCTGCACCAAACCCTCAACTCGGAACACAGATTTAGCATGTAGAGCACTGGTTCTGTAAACCCTCTGCATTCCTATATCATTTCAGGAATGTCCCTCAAGAATGGGACAAGGAGAGCCTTGTAGAGCAGCTTTTGTTATGAAACATATCTCAGATTTGTTTCAGTACATTGATAGTAAGTATCCAATTTGGGATGTCCAGTGTGGTTCTGGGTTTTGCAAAGGTACACTAAACTCAATACCACTGTAGCTGTTCTAAGTGTGTGCTAAAACCCCCTCTCACTAATGTGCATTGCTGTACACCATATGGAAAAAGGTTTCCCCGGTGTAGGATAAGCACCCCCCCATGGACAGTCGATGCTTGCCAAGTTGACCAATGCTTCCCTCGTGGACAGACAATGCTTGCCAAGTGGACCAATGCTTCCCTCGTGGACAGTTGATTGCTTGCCAAGTGGACCAATGCTTCCCTCGTGGACAGTCGATTGCTTGCCAAGTGGACCAATGCTTCCCTCGTGGCCAGTCGATTGCTTGCCAAGTGGACCGATGCTTCCCTCGTGGACGATTGCTTGCCAAGTGGACCAATGCTTCCCTCGTGGACAGTCGATTGCTTGCCAAGTGGACCAATGCTTCCCTCGTGGACAGTTGATTGCTTGCCAAGTGGACCAATGCTTCCCTCGTGGACAGACGATTGCTTGCCAAGTGGACCAATGCTTCCCTCGTGGACAGACGATGCTTGCCAAGTGGACAAATGTGTCCCTCGTGGCCAGTCGATTGCTAGCCAAGTGGACCAATGCTTCCCTCGTGGACGATTGCTTGCCAAGTGGACCAATGCTTCCCTCGTGGACGGACGATGCTTGCCAAGTGGACAGATGCTTCCCTCGCGGACAGCCCCCTGGGGGCCCCGAAGTGACAAATGCTTCCCGGGTGGACGATTGCTTGCCAAGTGGACCGATGCTTCCCTCGTGGACAGTTGACCTTTACAACATTTCATGGTGGTCATGACCTTTCTGCTACAACTAGACACTTGATTCCTTTTCTGCTTTAAAGTTGGCTTCGAGGACAATGTGTGACATGATTTTTGTGCCCATCGGTGCATGGCAAGACACTGACAATGAGCCTCAAAGTTTGCAAGGTCGCCAGGTTTCCCAAAATGACTGTGTCCATTAGGGAACAGTTTTGTGTACATTAAATATTACATTACAGGACTTTCTGAAGCCTCAGAGATCCCATATTTCACACACAGAGCGGGGACATGGCCTACTACAGTCATGTGAAGTGAAAACTCTCCAAGTCCCTTGGGGAAAAAAGATTGTTTATTTGAGAAATCTAGGCGAAGACACTGTTAGGCTTATAGCCCGCAACACCCTCTTTCATAGTTGGTCAGATTGGAGTCATTTTTTTTCTGAACATGCGTGAGCTCTGATCTTTTAGTATGTTGTTGCCAGACCCAAGTGGAGTACAGTAGGCTTGGTTTGGACCTGCTGGGACCGAGCATGCCAGTGCCACACAACTGTCATTTTGGGGTACTTTTGCATTGAAAATGTTTTCAATGGGAAATGCTTCTCAAATGGACACCCTTCAAATGATCATATTTCATGTAGAAATTGTCAGAATGGCTTGAAACCTGCACCAAACCCTCAACTCGGAACACAGATTTCAGCATGTAGAGCACTGGTTCTGTAAACCCTCTGCATTCCTATATCCTTTCAGGAATGTCCCTCAAGAATGGGACAAGGAGAGCCTTGTAGAGCAGCTTTTGTTATGAAACATATCTCAGATTTGTTTCAGTACATTGATAGTAAGTATCCAATTTGGGATGTCCAGTGTGGTTCTGGGTTTTGCAAAGGTACACTAAACTCAATACCACTGTAGCTGTTCTAAGGGTGTGCTAAAACCCCCTCTCACTAATGTGCATTGCTGTACACCATATGGAAAAAGGTTTCCCCGGTGTAGGATAAGCACCCCCCCATGGACAGTCGATGCTTGCCAAGTTGACCAATGCTTCCCTCGTGGACAGACAATGCTTGCCAAGTGGACCAATGCTTCCCTCGTGGACAGTCGATTGCATGCCAAGTGGACCAATGCTTCCCTCGTGGACAGACGATGCTTGCCAAGTGGACGAATGTGTCCCTCGTGGCCAGTCGATTGCTTGCCAAGTGGACCGATGCTTCCCTCGTGGACAGACGATGCTTGCCAAGTGGACAAATGTGTCCCTCGTGGCCAGTCGATTGCTTGCCAAGTGGACCAATGCTTCCCTCGTGGACGATTGCTTGCCAAGTGGACCAATGCTTCCCTCGTGGACGGACGATGCTTGCCAAGTGGACAGATGCTTCCCTCGCGGACAGCCCCCTGGGGGCCCCGAAGTGACAAATGCTTCCCGGGTGGACGATTGCTTGCCAAGTGGACCGATGCTTCCCTCGTGGACAGTTGACCTTTACAACATTTCATGGTGGTCATGACCTTTCTGCTACAACTAGACACTTGATTCCTTTTCTGCTTTAAAGTTGGCTTCGAGGACAATGTGTGACATGATTTTTGTGCCCATCAGTGCATGGCAAGACACTGACAATGAGCCTCAAAGTTTGCAAGGTCGCCAGGTTTCCCAAAATGACACTGTGTCCATTAGGGAACAGTTTTGTGTACATTAAATATTACATTACAGGACTTTCTGAAGCCTCAGAGATCCCATATTTCACACACAGAGCGGGGACATGGCCTACTACAGTCATGTGAAGTGAAAACTCTCCAAGTCCCTTGGGGAAAAAAGATTGTTTATTTGAGAAATCTAGGCGAAGTCACTGTTAGGCTTATAGCCCGCAACACCCTCTTTCATAGTTGGTCAGATTGGAGTCATTTTTTTTCTGAACATGCGTGAGCTCTGATCTTTTAGTATGTTGTTGCCAGACCCAAGTGGAGTACAGTAGGCTTGGTTTGGACCTGCTGGGACCGAGCATGCCAGTGCCACACAACTGTCATTTTGGGGTACTTTTGCATTGAAAATGTTTTCAATGGGAAATGCTTCTCAAATGGACACCCTTCAAATGATCATATTTCATGTAGAAATTGTCAGAATGGCTTGAAACCTGCAAAACCCTCAACTCGGAACACAGATTTCAGCATGTAGAGCACTGGTTCTGTAAACCCTCTGCATTCCTATATCCTTTCAGGAATGTCCCTCAAGAATGGGACAAGGAGAGCCTTGTAGAGCAGCTTTTGTTATGAAACATATCTCAGATTTGTTTCAGTACATTGATAGTAAGTATCCAATTTGGGATGTCCAGTGTGGTTCTGGGTTTTGCAAAGGTACACTAAACTCAATACCACTGTAGCTGTTCTAAGGGTGTGCTAAAACCCCCTCTCACTAATGTGCATTGCTGTACACCATATGGAAAAAGGTTTCCCCGGTGTAGGATAAGCACCCCCCCATGGACAGTCGATGCTTGCCAAGTTGACCAATGCTTCCCTCGTGGACAGACAATGCTTGCCAAGTGGACCAATGCTTCCCTCGTGGACAGTCGATTGCATGCCAAGTGGACCAATGCTTCCCTCGTGGACAGACGATGCTTGCCAAGTGGACGAATGTGTCCCTCGTGGCCAGTCGATTGCTTGCCAAGTGGACCGATGCTTCCCTCGTGGACAGACGATGCTTGCCAAGTGGACAAATGTGTCCCTCGTGGCCAGTCGATTGCTTGCCAAGTGGACCAATGCTTCCCTCGTGGACGATTGCTTGCCAAGTGGACCAATGCTTCCCTCGTGGACGGACGATGCTTGCCAAGTGGACAGATGCTTCCCTCGCGGACAGCCCCCTGGGGGCCCCGAAGTGACAAATGCTTCCCGGGTGGACGATTGCTTGCCAAGTGGACCGATGCTTCCCTCGTGGACAGTTGACCTTTACAACATTTCATGGTGGTCATGACCTTTCTGCTACAACTAGACACTTGATTCCTTTTCTGCTTTAAAGTTGGCTTCGAGGACAATGTGTGACATGATTTTTGTGCCCATCAGTGCATGGCAAGACACTGACAATGAGCCTCAAAGTTTGCAAGGTCGCCAGGTTTCCCAAAATGACACTGTGTCCATTAGGGAACAGTTTTGTGTACATTAAATATTACATTACAGGACTTTCTGAAGCCTCAGAGATCCCATATTTCACACACAGAGCGGGGACATGGCCTACTACAGTCATGTGAAGTGAAAACTCTCCAAGTCCCTTGGGGAAAAAAAGATTGTTTATTTGAGAAATCTAGGCGAAGACACTGTTAGGCTTATAGCCCGCAACACCCTCTTTCATAGTTGGTCAGATTGGAGTCATTTTTTTTCTGAACATGCGTGAGCTCTGATCTTTTAGTATGTTGTTGCCAGACCCAAGTGGAGTACAGTAGGCTTGGTTTGGACCTGCTGGGACCGAGCATGCCAGTGCCACACAACTGTCATTTTGGGGTACTTTTGCATTGAAAATGTTTTCAATGGGAAATGCTTCTCAAATGGACACCCTTCAAATGATCATATTTCATGTAGAAATTGTCAGAATGGCTTGAAACCTGCACCAAACCCTCAACTCGGAACACAGATTTCAGCATGTAGAGCACTGGTTCTGTAAACCCTCTGCATTCCTATATCCTTTCAGGAATGTCCCTCAAGAATGGGACAAGGAGAGCCTTGTAGAGCAGCTTTTGTTATGAAACATATCTCAGATTTGTTTCAGTACATTGATAGTAAGTATCCAATTTGGGATGTCCAGTGTGGTTCTGGGTTTTGCAAAGGTACACTAAACTCAATACCACTGTAGCTGTTCTAAGGGTGTGCTAAAACCCCCTCTCACTAATGTGCATTGCTGTACACCATATGGAAAAAGGTTTCCCCGGTGTAGGATAAGCACCCCCCCATGGACAGTCGATGCTTGCCAAGTTGACCAATGCTTCCCTCGTGGACAGACAATGCTTGCCAAGTGGACCAATGCTTCCCTCGTGGACAGTCGATTGCATGCCAAGTGGACCAATGCTTCCCTCTTGGACAGACGATGCTTGCCAAGTGGACGAATGTGTCCCTCGTGGCCAGTCGATTGCTTGCCAAGTGGACCGATGCTTCCCTCGTGGACAGACGATGCTTGCCAAGTGGACAAATGTGTCCCTCGTGGCCAGTCGATTGCTTGCCAAGTGGACCAATGCTTCCCTCGTGGACGATTGCTTGCCAAGTGGACCAATGCTTCCCTCGTGGACGGACAATGCTTGCCAAGTGGACAGATGCTTCCCTCGCGGACAGCCCCCTGGGGGCCCCGAAGTGACAAATGCTTCCCGGGTGGACGATTGCTTGCCAAGTGGACCGATGCTTCCCTCGTGGACAGTTGACCTTTACAACATTTCATGGTGGTCATGACCTTTCTGCTACAACTAGACACTTGATTCCTTTTCTGCTTTAAAGTTGGCTTCGAGGACAATGTGTGACATGATTTTTGTGCCCATCGGTGCATGGCAAGACACTGACAATGAGCCTCAAAGTTTGCAAGGTCGCCAGGTTTCCCAAAATGACACTGTGTCCATTAGGGAACAGTTTTGTGTACATTAAATATTACATTACAGGACTTTCTGAAGCCTCAGAGATCCCATATTTCACACACAGAGCGGGGACATGGCCTACTACAGTCATGTGAAGTGAAAACTCTCCAAGTCCCTTGGGGAAAAAAGATTGTTTATTTGAGAAATCTAGGCGAAGACACTGTTAGGCTTATAGCCCGCAACACCCTCTTTCATAGTTGGTCAGATTGGAGTCATTTTTTTTCTGAACATGCGTGAGCTCTGATCTTTTAGTATGTTGTTGCCAGACCCAAGTGGAGTACAGTAGGCTTGGTTTGGACCTGCTGGGACCGAGCATGCCAGTGCCACACAACTGTCATTTTGGGGTACTTTTGCATTGAAAATGTTTTCAATGGGAAATGCTTCTCAAATGGACACCCTTCAAATGATCATATTTCATGTAGAAATTGTCAGAATGGCTTGAAACCTGCACCAAACCCTCAACTCGGAACACAGATTTCAGCATGTAGAGCACTGGTTCTGTAAACCCTCTGCATTCCTATATCCTTTCAGGAATGTCCCTCAAGAATGGGACAAGGAGAGCCTTGTAGAGCAGCTTTTGTTATGAAACATATCTCAGATTTGTTTCAGTACATTGATAGTAAGTATCCAATTTGGGATGTCCAGTGTGGTTCTGGGTTTTGCAAAGGTACACTAAACTCAATACCACTGTAGCTGTTCTAAGGGTGTGCTAAAACCCCCTCTCACTAATGTGCATTGCTGTACACCATATGGAAAAAGGTTTCCCCGGTGTAGGATAAGCACCCCCCCATGGACAGTCGATGCTTGCCAAGTTGACCAATGCTTCCCTCGTGGACAGACAATGCTTGCCAAGTGGACCAATGCTTCCCTCGTGGACAGTCGATTGCATGCCAAGTGGACCAATGCTTCCCTCGTGGACAGACAATGCTTGCCAAGTGGACGAATGTGTCCCTCGTGGCCAGTCGATTGCTTGCCAAGTGGACCGATGCTTCCCTCGTGGACAGACGATGCTTGCCAAGTGGACAAATGTGTCCCTCGTGGCCAGTCGATTGCTTGCCAAGTGGACCAATGCTTCCCTCGTGGACGATTGCTTGCCAAGTGGACCAATGCTTCCCTCGTGGACGGACGATGCTTGCCAAGTGGACAGATGCTTCCCTCGCGGACAGCCCCCTGGGGGCCCCGAAGTGACAAATGCTTCCCGGGTGGACGATTGCTTGCCAAGTGGACCGATGCTTCCCTCGTGGACAGTTGACCTTTACAACATTTCATGGTGGTCATGACCTTTCTGCTACAACTAGACACTTGATTCCTTTTCTGCTTTAAAGTTGGCTTCGAGGACAATGTGTGACATGATTTTTGTGCCCATCGGTGCATGGCAAGACACTGACAATGAGCCTCAAAGTTTGCAAGGTCGCCAGGTTTCCCAAAATGACACTGTGTCCATTAGGGAACAGTTTTGTGTACATTAAATATTACATTACAGGACTTTCTGAAGCCTCAGAGATCCCATATTTCACACACAGAGCGGGGACATGGCCTACTACAGTCATGTGAAGTGAAAACTCTCCAAGTCCCTTGGGGAAAAAAGATTGTTTATTTGAGAAATCTAGGCGAAGACACTGTTAGGCTTATAGCCCGCAACACCCTCTTTCATAGTTGGTCAGATTGGAGTCATTTTTTTTCTGAACATGCGTGAGCTCTGATCTTTTAGTATGTTGTTGCCAGACCCAAGTGGAGTACAGTAGGCTTGGTTTGGACCTGCTGGGACCGAGCATGCCAGTGCCACACAACTGTCATTTTGGGGTACTTTTGCATTGAAAATGTTTTCAATGGGAAATGCTTCTCAAATGGACACCCTTCAAATGATCATATTTCATGTAGAAATTGTCAGAATGGCTTGAAACCTGCACCAAACCCTCAACTCGGAACACAGATTTCAGCATGTAGAGCACTGGTTCTGTAAACCCTCTGCATTCCTATATCCTTTCAGGAATGTCCCTCAAGAATGGGACAAGGAGAGCCTTGTAGAGCAGCTTTTGTTATGAAACATATCTCAGATTTGTTTCAGTACATTGATAGTAAGTATCCAATTTGGGATGTCCAGTGTGGTTCTGGGTTTTGCAAAGGTACACTAAACTCAATACCACTGTAGCTGTTCTAAGGGTGTGCTAAAACCCCCTCTCACTAATGTGCATTGCTGTACACCATATGGAAAAAGGTTTCCCCGGTGTAGGATAAGCACCCCCCCATGGACAGTCGATGCTTGCCAAGTTGACCAATGCTTCCCTCGTGGACAGACAATGCTTGCCAAGTGGACCAATGCTTCCCTCGTGGACAGTCGATTGCATGCCAAGTGGACCAATGCTTCCCTCGTGGACAGACGATGCTTGCCAAGTGGACGAATGTGTCCCTCGTGGCCAGTCGATTGCTTGCCAAGTGGACCGATGCTTCCCTCGTGGACAGACGATGCTTGCCAAGTGGACAAATGTGTCCCTCGTGGCCAGTCGATTGCTTGCCAAGTGGACCAATGCTTCCCTCGTGGACGATTGCTTGCCAAGTGGACCAATGCTTCCCTCGTGGACGGACGATGCTTGCCAAGTGGACAGATGCTTCCCTCGCGGACAGCCCCCTGGGGGCCCCGAAGTGACAAATGCTTCCCGGGTGGACGATTGCTTGCCAAGTGGACCGATGCTTCCCTCGTGGACAGTTGACCTTTACAACATTTCATGCTGGTCATGACCTTTCTGCTACAACTAGACACTTGATTCCTTTTCTGCTTTAAAGTTGGCTTCGAGGACAATGTGTGACATGATTTTTGTGCCCATCGGTGCATGGCAAGACACTGACAATGAGCCTCAAAGTTTGCAAGGTCGCCAGGTTTCCCAAAATGACACTGTGTCCATTAGGGAACAGTTTTGTGTACATTAAATATTACATTACAGGACTTTCTGAAGCCTCAGAGATCCCATATTTCACACACAGAGCGGGGACATGGCCTACTACAGTCATGTGAAGTGAAAACTCTCCAAGTCCCTTGGGGAAAAAAGATTGTTTATTTGAGAAATCTAGGCGAAGACACTTAGGCTTATAGCCCGCAACACCCTCTTTCATAGTTGGTCAGATTGGAGTCATTTTTTTTCTGAACATGCGTGAGCTCTGATCTTTTAGTATGTTGTTGCCAGACCCAAGTGGAGTACAGTAGGCTTGGTTTGGACCTGCTGGGACCGAGCATGCCAGTGCCACACAACTGTCATTTTGGGGTACTTTTGCATTGAAAATGTTTTCAATGGGAAATGCTTCTCAAATGGACACCCTTCAAATGATCATATTTCATGTAGAAATTGTCAGAATGGCTTGAAACCTGCACCAAACCCTCAACTCGGAACACAGATTTCAGCATGTAGAGCACTGGTTCTGTAAACCCTCTGCATTCCTATATCCTTTCAGGAATGTCCCTCAAGAATGGGACAAGGAGAGCCTTGTAGAGCAGCTTTTGTTATGAAACATATCTCAGATTTGTTTCAGTACATTGATAGTAAGTATCCAATTTGGGATGTCCAGTGTGGTTCTGGGTTTTGCAAAGGTACACTAAACTCAATACCACTGTAGCTGTTCTAAGGGTGTGCTAAAACCCCCTCTCACTAATGTGCATTGCTGTACACCATATGGAAAAAGGTTTCCCCGGTGTAGGATAAGCACCCCCCCATGGACAGTCGATGCTTGCCAAGTTGACCAATGCTTCCCTCGTGGACAGACAATGCTTGCCAAGTGGACCAATGCTTCCCTCGTGGACAGTCGATTGCATGCCAAGTGGACCAATGCTTCCCTCGTGGACAGACGATGCTTGCCAAGTGGACGAATGTGTCCCTCGTGGCCAGTCGATTGCTTGCCAAGTGGACCGATGCTTCCCTCGTGGACAGACGATGCTTGCCAAGTGGACAAATGTGTCCCTCGTGGCCAGTCGATTGCTTGCCAAGTGGACCAATGCTTCCCTCGTGGACGATTGCTTGCCAAGTGGACCAATGCTTCCCTCGTGGACGGACGATGCTTGCCAAGTGGACAGATGCTTCCCTCGCGGACAGCCCCCTGGGGGCCCCGAAGTGACAAATGCTTCCCGGGTGGACGATTGCTTGCCAAGTGGACCGATGCTTCCCTCGTGGACAGTTGACCTTTACAACATTTCATGGTGGTCATGACCTTTCTGCTACAACTAGACACTTGATTCCTTTTCTGCTTTAAAGTTGGCTTCGAGGACAATGTGTGACATGATTTTTGTGCCCATCGGTGCATGGCAAGACACTGACAATGAGCCTCAAAGTTTGCAAGGTCGCCAGGTTTCCCAAAATGACACTGTGTCCATTAGGGAACAGTTTTGTGTACATTAAATATTACATTACAGGACTTTCTGAAGCCTCAGAGATCCCATATTTCACACACAGAGCGGGGACATGGCCTACTACAGTCATGTGAAGTGAAAACTCTCCAAGTCCCTTGGGGAAAAAAGATTGTTTATTTGAGAAATCTAGGCGAAGACACTGTTAGGCTTATAGCCCGCAACACCCTCTTTCATAGTTGGTCAGATTGGAGTCATTTTTTTTCTGAACATGCGTGAGCTCTGATCTTTTAGTATGTTGTTGCCAGACCCAAGTGGAGTACAGTAGGCTTGGTTTGGACCTGCTGGGACCGAGCATGCCAGTGCCACACAACTGTCATTTTGGGGTACTTTTGCATTGAAAATGTTTTCAATGGGAAATGCTTCTCAAATGGACACCCTTCAAATGATCATATTTCATGTAGAAATTGTCAGAATGGCTTGAAACCTGCACCAAACCCTCAACTCGGAACACAGATTTCAGCATGTAGAGCACTGGTTCTGTAAACCCTCTGCATTCCTATATCCTTTCAGGAATGTCCCTCAAGAATGGGACAAGGAGAGCCTTGTAGAGCAGCTTTTGTTATGAAACATATCTCAGATTTGTTTCAGTACATTGATAGTAAGTATCCAATTTGGGATGTCCAGTGTGGTTCTGGGTTTTGCAAAGGTACACTAAACTCAATACCACTGTAGCTGTTCTAAGGGTGTGCTAAAACCCCCTCTCACTAATGTGCATTGCTGTACACCATATGGAAAAAGGTTTCCCCGGTGTAGGATAAGCACCCCCCCATGGACAGTCGATGCTTGCCAAGTTGACCAATGCTTCCCTCGTGGACAGACAATGCTTGCCAAGTGGACCAATGCTTCCCTCGTGGACAGTCGATTGCATGCCAAGTGGACCAATGCTTCCCTCGTGGACAGACAATGCTTGCCAAGTGGACGAATGTGTCCCTCGTGGCCAGTCGATTGCTTGCCAAGTGGACCGATGCTTCCCTCGTGGACAGACGATGCTTGCCAAGTGGACAAATGTGTCCCTCGTGGCCAGTCGATTGCTTGCCAAGTGGACCAATGCTTCCCTCGTGGACGATTGCTTGCCAAGTGGACCAATGCTTCCCTCGTGGACGGACGATGCTTGCCAAGTGGACAGATGCTTCCCTCGCGGACAGCCCCCTGGGGGCCCCGAAGTGACAAATGCTTCCCGGGTGGACGATTGCTTGCCAAGTGGACCGATGCTTCCCTCGTGGACAGTTGACCTTTACAACATTTCATGGTGGTCATGACCTTTCTGCTACAACTAGACACTTGATTCCTTTTCTGCTTTAAAGTTGGCTTCGAGGACAATGTGTGACATGATTTTTGTGCCCATCGGTGCATGGCAAGACACTGACAATGAGCCTCAAAGTTTGCAAGGTCGCCAGGTTTCCCAAAATGACACTGTGTCCATTAGGGAACAGTTTTGTGTACATTAAATATTACATTACAGGACTTTCTGAAGCCTCAGAGATCCCATATTTCACACACAGAGCGGGGACATGGCCTACTACAGTCATGTGAAGTGAAAACTCTCCAAGTCCCTTGGGGAAAAAAGATTGTTTATTTGAGAAATCTAGGCGAAGACACTGTTAGGCTTATAGCCCGCAACACCCTCTTTCATAGTTGGTCAGATTGGAGTCATTTTTTTTCTGAACATGCGTGAGCTCTGATCTTTTAGTATGTTGTTGCCAGACCCAAGTGGAGTACAGTAGGCTTGGTTTGGACCTGCTGGGACCGAGCATGCCAGTGCCACACAACTGTCATTTTGGGGTACTTTTGCATTGAAAATGTTTTCAATGGGAAATGCTTCTCAAATGGACACCCTTCAAATGATCATATTTCATGTAGAAATTGTCAGAATGGCTTGAAACCTGCACCAAACCCTCAACTCGGAACACAGATTTCAGCATGTAGAGCACTGGTTCTGTAAACCCTCTGCATTCCTATATCCTTTCAGGAATGTCCCTCAAGAATGGGACAAGGAGAGCCTTGTAGAGCAGCTTTTGTTATGAAACATATCTCAGATTTGTTTCAGTACATTGATAGTAAGTATCCAATTTGGGATGTCCAGTGTGGTTCTGGGTTTTGCAAAGGTACACTAAACTCAATACCACTGTAGCTGTTCTAAGGGTGTGCTAAAACCCCCTCTCACTAATGTGCATTGCTGTACACCATATGGAAAAAGGTTTCCCCGGTGTAGGATAAGCACCCCCCCATGGACAGTCGATGCTTGCCAAGTTGACCAATGCTTCCCTCGTGGACAGACAATGCTTGCCAAGTGGACCAATGCTTCCCTCGTGGACAGTCGATTGCATGCCAAGTGGACCAATGCTTCCCTCGTGGACAGACGATGCTTGCCAAGTGGACGAATGTGTCCCTCGTGGCCAGTCGATTGCTTGCCAAGTGGACCGATGCTTCCCTCGTGGACAGACGATGCTTGCCAAGTGGACAAATGTGTCCCTCGTGGCCAGTCGATTGCTTGCCAAGTGGACCAATGCTTCCCTCGTGGACGATTGCTTGCCAAGTGGACCAATGCTTCCCTCGTGGACGGACGATGCTTGCCAAGTGGACAGATGCTTCCCTCGCGGACAGCCCCCTGGGGGCCCCGAAGTGACAAATGCTTCCCGGGTGGACGATTGCTTGCCAAGTGGACCGATGCTTCCCTCGTGGACAGTTGACCTTTACAACATTTCATGGTGGTCATGACCTTTCTGCTACAACTAGACACTTGATTCCTTTTCTGCTTTAAAGTTGGCTTCGAGGACAATGTGTGACATGATTTTTGTGCCCATCGGTGCATGGCAAGACACTGACAATGAGCCTCAAAGTTTGCAAGGTCGCCAGGTTTCCCAAAATGACACTGTGTCCATTAGGGAACAGTTTTGTGTACATTAAATATTACATTACAGGACTTTCTGAAGCCTCAGAGATCCCATATTTCACACACAGAGCGGGGACATGGCCTACTACAGTCATGTGAAGTGAAAACTCTCCAAGTCCCTTGGGGAAAAAAGATTGTTTATTTGAGAAATCTAGGCGAAGACACTGTTAGGCTTATAGCCCGCAACACCCTCTTTCATAGTTGGTCAGATTGGAGTCATTTTTTTTCTGAACATGCGTGAGCTCTGATCTTTTAGTATGTTGTTGCCAGACCCAAGTGGAGTACAGTAGGCTTGGTTTGGACCTGCTGGGACCGAGCATGCCAGTGCCACACAACTGTCATTTTGGGGTACTTTTGCATTGAAAATGTTTTCAATGGGAAATGCTTCTCAAATGGACACCCTTCAAATGATCATATTTCATGTAGAAATTGTCAGAATGGCTTGAAACCTGCACCAAACCCTCAACTCGGAACACAGATTTCAGCATGTAGAGCACTGGTTCTGTAAACCCTCTGCATTCCTATATCCTTTCAGGAATGTCCCTCAAGAATGGGACAAGGAGAGCCTTGTAGAGCAGCTTTTGTTATGAAACATATCTCAGATTTGTTTCAGTACATTGATAGTAAGTATCCAATTTGGGATGTCCAGTGTGGTTCTGGGTTTTGCAAAGGTACACTAAACTCAATACCACTGTAGCTGTTCTAAGGGTGTGCTAAAACCCCCTCTCACTAATGTGCATTGCTGTACACCATATGGAAAAAGGTTTCCCCGGTGTAGGATAAGCACCCCCCCATGGACAGTCGATGCTTGCCAAGTTGACCAATGCTTCCCTCGTGGACAGACAATGCTTGCCAAGTGGACCAATGCTTCCCTCGTGGACAGTCGATTGCATGCCAAGTGGACCAATGCTTCCCTCGTGGACAGACGATGCTTGCCAAGTGGACGAATGTGTCCCTCGTGGCCAGTCGATTGCTTGCCAAGTGGACCGATGCTTCCCTCGTGGACAGACGATGCTTGCCAAGTGGACAAATGTGTCCCTCGTGGCCAGTCGATTGCTTGCCAAGTGGACCAATGCTTCCCTCGTGGACGATTGCTTGCCAAGTGGACCAATGCTTCCCTCGTGGACGGACGATGCTTGCCAAGTGGACAGATGCTTCCCTCGCGGACAGCCCCCTGGGGGCCCCGAAGTGACAAATGCTTCCCGGGTGGACGATTGCTTGCCAAGTGGACCGATGCTTCCCTCGTGGACAGTTGACCTTTACAACATTTCATGGTGGTCATGACCTTTCTGCTACAACTAGACACTTGATTCCTTTTCTGCTTTAAAGTTGGCTTCGAGGACAATGTGTGACATGATTTTTGTGCCCATCGGTGCATGGCAAGACACTGACAATGAGCCTCAAAGTTTGCAAGGTCGCCAGGTTTCCCAAAATGACACTGTGTCCATTAGGGAACAGTTTTGTGTACATTAAATATTACATTACAGGACTTTCTGAAGCCTCAGAGATCCCATATTTCACACACAGAGCGGGGACATGGCCTACTACAGTCATGTGAAGTGAAAACTCTCCAAGTCCCTTGGGGAAAAAAGATTGTTTATTTGAGAAATCTAGGCGAAGACACTTAGGCTTATAGCCCGCAACACCCTCTTTCATAGTTGGTCAGATTGGAGTCATTTTTTTTCTGAACATGCGTGAGCTCTGATCTTTTAGTATGTTGTTGCCAGACCCAAGTGGAGTACAGTAGGCTTGGTTTGGACCTGCTGGGACCGAGCATGCCAGTGCCACACAACTGTCATTTTGGGGTACTTTTGCATTGAAAATGTTTTCAATGGGAAATGCTTCTCAAATGGACACCCTTCAAATGATCATATTTCATGTAGAAATTGTCAGAATGGCTTGAAACCTGCACCAAACCCTCAACTCGGAACACAGATTTCAGCATGTAGAGCACTGGTTCTGTAAACCCTCTGCATTCCTATATCCTTTCAGGAATGTCCCTCAAGAATGGGACAAGGAGAGCCTTGTAGAGCAGCTTTTGTTATGAAACATATCTCAGATTTGTTTCAGTACATTGATAGTAAGTATCCAATTTGGGATGTCCAGTGTGGTTCTGGGTTTTGCAAAGGTACACTAAACTCAATACCACTGTAGCTGTTCTAAGGGTGTGCTAAAACCCCCTCTCACTAATGTGCATTGCTGTACACCATATGGAAAAAGGTTTCCCCGGTGTAGGATAAGCACCCCCCCATGGACAGTCGATGCTTGCCAAGTTGACCAATGCTTCCCTCGTGGACAGACAATGCTTGCCAAGTGGACCAATGCTTCCCTCGTGGACAGTCGATTGCATGCCAAGTGGACCAATGCTTCCCTCGTGGACAGACGATGCTTGCCAAGTGGACGAATGTGTCCCTCGTGGCCAGTCGATTGCTTGCCAAGTGGACCGATGCTTCCCTCGTGGACAGACGATGCTTGCCAAGTGGACAAATGTGTCCCTCGTGGCCAGTCGATTGCTTGCCAAGTGGACCAATGCTTCCCTCGTGGACGATTGCTTGCCAAGTGGACCAATGCTTCCCTCGTGGACGGACGATGCTTGCCAAGTGGACAGATGCTTCCCTCGCGGACAGCCCCCTGGGGGCCCCGAAGTGACAAATGCTTCCCGGGTGGACGATTGCTTGCCAAGTGGACCGATGCTTCCCTCGTGGACAGTTGACCTTTACAACATTTCATGGTGGTCATGACCTTTCTGCTACAACTAGACACTTGATTTCTTTTCTGCTTTAAAGTTGGCTTCGAGGACAATGTGTGACATGATTTTTGTGCCCATCGGTGCATGGCAAGACACTGACAATGAGCCTCAAAGTTTGCAAGGTCGCCAGGTTTCCCAAAATGACACTGTGTCCATTAGGGAACAGTTTTGTGTACATTAAATATTACATTACAGGACTTTCTGAAGCCTCAGAGATCCCATATTTCACACACAGAGCGGGGACATGGCCTACTACAGTCATGTGAAGTGAAAACTCTCCAAGTCCCTTGGGGAAAAAAGATTGTTTATTTGAGAAATCTAGGCGAAGACACTGTTAGGCTTATAGCCCGCAACACCCTCTTTCATAGTTGGTCAGATTGGAGTCATTTTTTTTCTGAACATGCGTGAGCTCTGATCTTTTAGTATGTTGTTGCCAGACCCAAGTGGAGTACAGTAGGCTTGGTTTGGACCTGCTGGGACCGAGCATGCCAGTGCCACACAACTGTCATTTTGGGGTACTTTTGCATTGAAAATGTTTTCAATGGGAAATGCTTCTCAAATGGACACCCTTCAAATGATCATATTTCATGTAGAAATTGTCAGAATGGCTTGAAACCTGCACCAAACCCTCAACTCGGAACACAGATTTCAGCATGTAGAGCACTGGTTCTGTAAACCCTCTGCATTCCTATATCCTTTCAGGAATGTCCCTCAAGAATGGGACAAGGAGAGCCTTGTAGAGCAGCTTTTGTTATGAAACATATCTCAGATTTGTTTCAGTACATTGATAGTAAGTATCCAATTTGGGATGTCCAGTGTGGTTCTGGGTTTTGCAAAGGTACACTAAACTCAATACCACTGTAGCTGTTCTAAGGGTGTGCTAAAACCCCCTCTCACTAATGTGCATTGCTGTACACCATATGGAAAAAGGTTTCCCCGGTGTAGGATAAGCACCCCCCCATGGACAGTCGATGCTTGCCAAGTTGACCAATGCTTCCCTCGTGGACAGACAATGCTTGCCAAGTGGACCAATGCTTCCCTCGTGGACAGTCGATTGCATGCCAAGTGGACCAATGCTTCCCTCGTGGACAGACAATGCTTGCCAAGTGGACGAATGTGTCCCTCGTGGCCAGTCGATTGCTTGCCAAGTGGACCGATGCTTCCCTCGTGGACAGACGATGCTTGCCAAGTGGACAAATGTGTCCCTCGTGGCCAGTCGATTGCTTGCCAAGTGGACCAATGCTTCCCTCGTGGACGATTGCTTGCCAAGTGGACCAATGCTTCCCTCGTGGACGGACGATGCTTGCCAAGTGGACAGATGCTTCCCTCGCGGACAGCCCCCTGGGGGCCCCGAAGTGACAAATGCTTCCCGGGTGGACGATTGCTTGCCAAGTGGACCGATGCTTCCCTCGTGGACAGTTGACCTTTACAACATTTCATGGTGGTCATGACCTTTCTGCTACAACTAGACACTTGATTCCTTTTCTGCTTTAAAGTTGGCTTCGAGGACAATGTGTGACATGATTTTTGTGCCCATCGGTGCATGGCAAGACACTGACAATGAGCCTCAAAGTTTGCAAGGTCGCCAGGTTTCCCAAAATGACACTGTGTCCATTAGGGAACAGTTTTGTGTACATTAAATATTACATTACAGGACTTTCTGAAGCCTCAGAGATCCCATATTTCACACACAGAGCGGGGACATGGCCTACTACAGTCATGTGAAGTGAAAACTCTCCAAGTCCCTTGGGGAAAAAAGATTGTTTATTTGAGAAATCTAGGCGAAGACACTGTTAGGCTTATAGCCCGCAACACCCTCTTTCATAGTTGGTCAGATTGGAGTCATTTTTTTTCTGAACATGCGTGAGCTCTGATCTTTTAGTATGTTGTTGCCAGACCCAAGTGGAGTACAGTAGGCTTGGTTTGGACCTGCTGGGACCGAGCATGCCAGTGCCACACAACTGTCATTTTGGGGTACTTTTGCATTGAAAATGTTTTCAATGGGAAATGCTTCTCAAATGGACACCCTTCAAATGATCATATTTCATGTAGAAATTGTCAGAATGGCTTGAAACCTGCACCAAACCCTCAACTCGGAACACAGATTTCAGCATGTAGAGCACTGGTTCTGTAAACCCTCTGCATTCCTATATCCTTTCAGGAATGTCCCTCAAGAATGGGACAAGGAGAGCCTTGTAGAGCAGCTTTTGTTATGAAACATATCTCAGATTTGTTTCAGTACATTGATAGTAAGTATCCAATTTGGGATGTCCAGTGTGGTTCTGGGTTTTGCAAAGGTACACTAAACTCAATACCACTGTAGCTGTTCTAAGGGTGTGCTAAAACCCCCTCTCACTAATGTGCATTGCTGTACACCATATGGAAAAAGGTTTCCCCGGTGTAGGATAAGCACCCCCCCATGGACAGTCGATGCTTGCCAAGTTGACCAATGCTTCCCTCGTGGACAGACAATGCTTGCCAAGTGGACCAATGCTTCCCTCGTGGACAGTCGATTGCATGCCAAGTGGACCAATGCTTCCCTCGTGGACAGACGATGCTTGCCAAGTGGACGAATGTGTCCCTCGTGGCCAGTCGATTGCTTGCCAAGTGGACCGATGCTTCCCTCGTGGACAGACGATGCTTGCCAAGTGGACAAATGTGTCCCTCGTGGCCAGTCGATTGCTTGCCAAGTGGACCAATGCTTCCCTCGTGGACGATTGCTTGCCAAGTGGACCAATGCTTCCCTCGTGGACGGACGATGCTTGCCAAGTGGACAGATGCTTCCCTCGCGGACAGCCCCCTGGGGGCCCCGAAGTGACAAATGCTTCCCGGGTGGACGATTGCTTGCCAAGTGGACCGATGCTTCCCTCGTGGACAGTTGACCTTTACAACATTTCATGGTGGTCATGACCTTTCTGCTACAACTAGACACTTGATTCCTTTTCTGCTTTAAAGTTGGCTTCGAGGACAATGTGTGACATGATTTTTGTGCCCATCGGTGCATGGCAAGACACTGACAATGAGCCTCAAAGTTTGCAAGGTCGCCAGGTTTCCCAAAATGACACTGTGTCCATTAGGGAACAGTTTTGTGTACATTAAATATTACATTACAGGACTTTCTGAAGCCTCAGAGATCCCATATTTCACACACAGAGCGGGGACATGGCCTACTACAGTCATGTGAAGTGAAAACTCTCCAAGTCCCTTGGGGAAAAAAGATTGTTTATTTGAGAAATCTAGGCGAAGACACTTAGGCTTATAGCCCGCAACACCCTCTTTCATAGTTGGTCAGATTGGAGTCATTTTTTTTCTGAACATGCGTGAGCTCTGATCTTTTAGTATGTTGTTGCCAGACCCAAGTGGAGTACAGTAGGCTTGGTTTGGACCTGCTGGGACCGAGCATGCCAGTGCCACACAACTGTCATTTTGGGGTACTTTTGCATTGAAAATGTTTTCAATGGGAAATGCTTCTCAAATGGACACCCTTCAAATGATCATATTTCATGTAGAAATTGTCAGAATGGCTTGAAACCTGCACCAAACCCTCAACTCGGAACACAGATTTCAGCATGTAGAGCACTGGTTCTGTAAACCCTCTGCATTCCTATATCCTTTCAGGAATGTCCCTCAAGAATGGGACAAGGAGAGCCTTGTAGAGCAGCTTTTGTTATGAAACATATCTCAGATTTGTTTCAGTACATTGATAGTAAGTATCCAATTTGGGATGTCCAGTGTGGTTCTGGGTTTTGCAAAGGTACACTAAACTCAATACCACTGTAGCTGTTCTAAGGGTGTGCTAAAACCCCCTCTCACTAATGTGCATTGCTGTACACCATATGGAAAAAGGTTTCCCCGGTGTAGGATAAGCACCCCCCCATGGACAGTCGATGCTTGCCAAGTTGACCAATGCTTCCCTCGTGGACAGACAATGCTTGCCAAGTGGACCAATGCTTCCCTCGTGGACAGTCGATTGCATGCCAAGTGGACCAATGCTTCCCTCGTGGACAGACGATGCTTGCCAAGTGGACGAATGTGTCCCTCGTGGCCAGTCGATTGCTTGCCAAGTGGACCGATGCTTCCCTCGTGGACAGACGATGCTTGCCAAGTGGACAAATGTGTCCCTCGTGGCCAGTCGATTGCTTGCCAAGTGGACCAATGCTTCCCTCGTGGACGATTGCTTGCCAAGTGGACCAATGCTTCCCTCGTGGACGGACGATGCTTGCCAAGTGGACAGATGCTTCCCTCGCGGACAGCCCCCTGGGGGCCCCGAAGTGACAAATGCTTCCCGGGTGGACGATTGCTTGCCAAGTGGACCGATGCTTCCCTCGTGGACAGTTGACCTTTACAACATTTCATGGTGGTCATGACCTTTCTGCTACAACTAGACACTTGATTCCTTTTCTGCTTTAAAGTTGGCTTCGAGGACAATGTGTGACATGATTTTTGTGCCCATCGGTGCATGGCAAGACACTGACAATGAGCCTCAAAGTTTGCAAGGTCGCCAGGTTTCCCAAAATGACACTGTGTCCATTAGGGAACAGTTTTGTGTACATTAAATATTACATTACAGGACTTTCTGAAGCCTCAGAGATCCCATATTTCACACACAGAGCGGGGACATGGCCTACTACAGTCATGTGAAGTGAAAACTCTCCAAGTCCCTTGGGGAAAAAAGATTGTTTATTTGAGAAATCTAGGCGAAGACACTGTTAGGCTTATAGCCCGCAACACCCTCTTTCATAGTTGGTCAGATTGGAGTCATTTTTTTTCTGAACATGCGTGAGCTCTGATCTTTTAGTATGTTGTTGCCAGACCCAAGTGGAGTACAGTAGGCTTGGTTTGGACCTGCTGGGACCGAGCATGCCAGTGCCACACAACTGTCATTTTGGGGTACTTTTGCATTGAAAATGTTTTCAATGGGAAATGCTTCTCAAATGGACACCCTTCAAATGATCATATTTCATGTAGAAATTGTCAGAATGGCTTGAAACCTGCACCAAACCCTCAACTCGGAACCCAGATTTCAGCATGTAGAGCACTGGTTCTGTAAACCCTCTGCATTCCTATATCCTTTCAGGAATGTCCCTCAAGAATGGGACAAGGAGAGCCTTGTAGAGCAGCTTTTGTTATGAAACATATCTCAGATTTGTTTCAGTACATTGATAGTAAGTATCCAATTTGGGATGTCCAGTGTGGTTCTGGGTTTTGCAAAGGTACACTAAACTCAATACCACTGTAGCTGTTCTAAGGGTGTGCTAAAACCCCCTCTCACTAATGTGCATTGCTGTACACCATATGGAAAAAGGTTCCCCCGGTGTAGGATAAGCACCCCCCCATGGACAGTCGATGCTTGCCAAGTTGACCAATGCTTCCCTCGTGGACAGACAATGCTTGCCAAGTGGACCAATGCTTCCCTCGTGGACAGTCGATTGCATGCCAAGTGGACCAATGCTTCCCTCGTGGACAGACGATGCTTGCCAAGTGGACGAATGTGTCCCTCGTGGCCAGTCGATTGCTTGCCAAGTGGACCGATGCTTCCCTCGTGGACAGACGATGCTTGCCAAGTGGACAAATGTGTCCCTCGTGGCCAGTCGATTGCTTGCCAAGTGGACCAATGCTTCCCTCGTGGACGATTGCTTGCCAAGTGGACCAATGCTTCCCTCGTGGACGGACGATGCTTGCCAAGTGGACAGATGCTTCCCTCGCGGACAGCCCCCTGGGGGCCCCGAAGTGACAAATGCTTCCCGGGTGGACGATTGCTTGCCAAGTGGACCGATGCTTCCCTCGTGGACAGTTGACCTTTACAACATTTCATGGTGGTCATGACCTTTCTGCTACAACTAGACACTTGATTCCTTTTCTGCTTTAAAGTTGGCTTCGAGGACAATGTGTGACATGATTTTTGTGCCCATCAGTGCATGGCAAGACACTGACAATGAGCCTCAAAGTTTGCAAGGTCGCCAGGTTTCCCAAAATGACACTGTGTCCATTAGGGAACAGTTTTGTGTACATTAAATATTACATTACAGGACTTTCTGAAGCCTCAGAGATCCCATATTTCACACACAGAGCGGGGACATGGCCTACTACAGTCATGTGAAGTGAAAACTCTCCAAGTCCCTTGGGGAAAAAAGATTGTTTATTTGAGAAATCTAGGCGAAGACACTGTTAGGCTTATAGCCCGCAACACCCTCTTTCATAGTTGGTCAGATTGGAGTCATTTTTTTTCTGAACATGCGTGAGCTCTGATCTTTTAGTATGTTGTTGCCAGACCCAAGTGGAGTACAGTAGGCTTGGTTTGGACCTGCTGGGACCGAGCATGCCAGTGCCACACAACTGTCATTTTGGGGTACTTTTGCATTGAAAATGTTTTCAATGGGAAATGCTTCTCAAATGGACACCCTTCAAATGATCATATTTCATGTAGAAATTGTCAGAATGGCTTGAAACCTGCACCAAACCCTCAACTCGGAACACAGATTTCAGCATGTAGAGCACTGGTTCTGTAAACCCTCTGCATTCCTATATCCTTTCAGGAATGTCCCTCAAGAATGGGACAAGGAGAGCCTTGTAGAGCAGCTTTTGTTATGAAACATATCTCAGATTTGTTTCAGTACATTGATAGTAAGTATCCAATTTGGGATGTCCAGTGTGGTTCTGGGTTTTGCAAAGGTACACTAAACTCAATACCACTGTAGCTGTTCTAAGGGTGTGCTAAAACCCCCTCTCACTAATGTGCATTGCTGTACACCATATGGAAAAAGGTTTCCCCGGTATAGGATAAGCACCCCCCCATGGACAGTCGATGCTTGCCAAGTTGACCAATGCTTCCCTCGTGGACAGACAATGCTTGCCAAGTGGACCAATGCTTCCCTCGTGGACAGTTGATTGCTTGCCAAGTGGACCAATGCTTCCCTCGTGGACAGTCGATTGCATGCCAAGTGGACCAATGCTTCCCTCGTGGACAGTTGATTGCTTGCCAAGTGGACCAATGCTTCCCTCGTGGACAGACGATTGCTTGCCAAGTGGACCGATGCTTCCCTCGTGGACAGTTGACCTTTACAACATTTCATGGTGGTCATGACCTTTCTGCTACAACTAGACACTTGATTCATTTTCTGCTTTAAAGTTGGCTTCGAGGACAATGTGTGACATGATTTTTGTGCCCATCAGTGCATGGCAAGACACTGACAATGAGCCTCAAAGTTTGCAAGGTCGCCAGGTTTCCCAAAATGACACTGTGTCCATTAGGGAACAGTTTTGTGTACATTAAATATTACATTACAGGACTTTCTGAAGCCTCAGAGATCCCATATTTCACACACAGAGTGGGGACATGGTCTACTACAGTCATGTGAAGTGAAAACTCTCCAAGTCCCTTGGGGAAAAAAGATTGTTTATTTGAGAAATCTAGGCGAAGACACTGTTAGGCTTATAGCCCGCAACACCCTCTTTCATAGTTGGTCAGATTGGAGTCAAGTTTTTTCTGAACATGCGTGAGCTCTGATCTTTTAGTATGTTGTTGCCAGACCCAAGTGGAGTACAGTAGGCTTGGTTTGGACCTGCTGGGACCGAGCATGCCAGTGCCACACAACTGTCATTTTGGGGTACTTTTGCATTGAAAATGTTTTCAATGGGAAATGCTTCTCAAATGGACACCCTTCAAATGATCATATTTCATGTAGAAATTGTCAGAATGGCTTGAAACCTGCACCAAACCCTCAACTCGGAACACAGATTTCAGCATGTAGAGCACTGGTTCTGTAAACCATCTGCATTCCTATATCCTTTCAGGAATGTCCCTCAAGAATGGGACAAGGAGAGCCTTGTAGAGCAGCTTTTGTTATGAAACATATCTCAGATTTGTTTCAGTACATTGATAGTAAGTATCCAATTTGGGATGTCCAGTGTGGTTCTGGGTTTTGCAAAGGTACACTAAACTCAATACCACTGTAGCTGTTCTAAGGGTGTGCTAAAACCCCCTCTCACTAATGTGCATTGCTGTACACCATATGGAAAAAGGTTTCCCCGGTGTAGGATAAGCACCCCCCCATGGACAGTCGATGCTTGCCAAGTTGACCAATGCTTCCCTCGTGGACAGACAATGCTTGCCAAGTGGACCAATGCTTCCCTCGTGGACAGTCGATTGCATGCCAAGTGGACCAATGCTTCCCTCGTGGACAGACGATGCTTGCCAAGTGGACGAATGTGTCCCTCGTGGCCAGTCGATTGCTTGCCAAGTGGACCGATGCTTCCCTCGTGGACAGACGATGCTTGCCAAGTGGACAAATGTGTCCCTCGTGGCCAGTCGATTGCTTGCCAAGTGGACCAATGCTTCCCTCGTGGACGATTGCTTGCCAAGTGGACCAATGCTTCCCTCGTGGACGGACGATGCTTGCCAAGTGGACAGATGCTTCCCTCGCGGACAGCCCCCTGGGGGCCCCGAAGTGACAAATGCTTCCCGGGTGGACGATTGCTTGCCAAGTGGACCGATGCTTCCCTCGTGGACAGTTGACCTTTACAACATTTCATGGTGGTCATGACCTTTCTGCTACAACTAGACACTTGATTCCTTTTCTGCTTTAAAGTTGGCTTCGAGGACAATGTGTGACATGATTTTTGTGCCCATCAGTGCATGGCAAGACACTGACAATGAGCCTCAAAGTTTGCAAGGTCGCCAGGTTTCCCAAAATGACACTATGTCCATTAGGGAACAGTTTTGTGTACATTAAATATTACATTACAGGACTTTCTGAAGCCTCAGAGATCCCATATTTCACACACAGAGCGGGGACATGGCCTACTACAGTCATGTGAAGTGAAAACTCTCCAAGTCCCTTGGGGAAAAAAGATTGTTTATTTGAGAAATCTAGGCGAAGACACTGTTAGGCTTATAGCCCGCAACACCCTCTTTCATAGTTGGTCAGATTGGAGTCATTTTTTTTCTGAACATGCGTGAGCTCTGATCTTTTAGTATGTTGTTGCCAGACCCAAGTGGAGTACAGTAGGCTTGGTTTGGACCTGCTGGGACCGAGCATGCCAGTGCCACACAACTGTCATTTTGGGGTACTTTTGCATTGAAAATGTTTTCAATGGGAAATGCTTCTCAATTGGACACCCTTCAAATGATCATATTTCATGTAGAAATTGTCAGAATGGCTTGAAACCTGCACCAAACCCTCAACTCGGAACACAGATTTCAGCATGTAGAGCACTGGTTCTGTAAACCCTCTGCATTCCTATATCCTTTCAGGAATGTCCCTCAAGAATGGGACAAGGAGAGCCTTGTAGAGCAGCTTTTGTTATGAAACATATCTCAGATTTGTTTCAGTACATTGATAGTAAGTATCCAATTTGGGATGTCCAGTGTGGTTCTGGGTTTTGCAAAGGTACACTAAACTCAATACCACTGTAGCTGTTCTAAGGGTGTGCTAAAACCCCCTCTCACTAATGTGCATTGCTGTACACCATATGGAAAAAGGTTTCCCCGGTGTAGGATAAGCACCCCCCCATGGACAGTCGATGCTTGCCAAGTTGACCAATGCTTCCCTCGTGGACAGACAATGCTTGCCAAGTGGACCAATGCTTCCCTCGTGGACAGTCGATTGCATGCCAAGTGGACCAATGCTTCCCTCGTGGACAGACGATGCTTGCCAAGTGGACGAATGTGTCCCTCGTGGCCAGTCGATTGCTTGCCAAGTGGACCGATGCTTCCCTCGTGGACGATTGCTTGCCAAGTGGACCAATGCTTCCCTCGTGGACGGACGATGCTTGCCAAGTGGACAGATGCTTCCCTCGCGGACAGCCCCCTGGGGGCCCCGAAGTGACAAATGCTTCCCGGGTGGACGATTGCTTGCCAAGTGGACCGATGCTTCCCTCGTGGACAGTTGACCTTTACAACATTTCATGGTGGTCATGACCTTTCTGCTACAACTAGACACTTGATTCCTTTTCTGCTTTAAAGTTGGCTTCGAGGACAATGTGTGACATGATTTTTGTGCCCATCGGTGCATGGCAAGACACTGAAAATGAGCCTCAAAGTTTGCAAGGTCGCCATGTTTCCCAAAATGACACTGTGTCCATTAGGGAACAGTTTTGTGTACATTAAATATTACATTACAGGACTTTCTGAAGCCTCAGAGATCCCATATTTCACACACAGAGTGGGGACATGGCCTACTACAGTCATGTGAAGTGAAAACTCTCCAAGTCCCTTGGGGAAAAAAGATTGTTTATTTGAGAAATCTAGGCGAAGACACTGTTAGGCTTATAGCCCGCAACACCCTCTTTCATAGTTGGTCAGATTGGAGTCATTTTTTTTCTGAACATGCGTGAGCTCTGATCTTTTAGTATGTTGTTGCCAGACCCAAGTGGAGTACAGTAGGCTTGGTTTTGACCTGCTGGGACCCAGCATGCCAGTGCCACACAACTGTCATTTTGGGGTACTTTTGCATTGAAAATGTTTTCAATGGGAAATGCTTCTCAAATGGACACCCTTCAAATGATCATATTTCATGTAGAAATTGTCAGAATGGCTTGAAACCTGCACCAAACCCTCAACTCGGAACACAGATTTAGCATGTAGAGCACTGGTTCTGTAAACCCTCTGCATTCCTATATCCTTTCAGGAATGTCCCTCAAGAATGGGACAAGGAGAGCCTTGTAGAGCAGCTTTTGTTATGAAACATATCTCAGATTTGTTTCAGTACATTGATAGTAAGTATCCAATTTGGGATGTCCAGTGTGGTTCTGGGTTTTGCAAAGGTACACTAAACTCAATACCACTGTAGCTGTTCTAAGTGTGTGCTAAAACCCCCTCTCACTAATGTGCATTGCTGTACACCATATGGAAAAAGGTTTCCCCGGTGTAGGATAAGCACCCCCCCATGGACAGTCGATGCTTGCCAAGTTGACCAATGCTTCCCTCGTGGACAGACAATGCTTGCCAAGTGGACCAATGCTTCCCTCGTGGACAGTTGATTGCTTGCCAAGTGGACCAATGCTTCCCTCGTGGACAGTCGATTGCTTGCCAAGTGGACCAATGCTTCCCTCGTGGCCAGTCGATTGCTTGCCAAGTGGACCGATGCTTCCCTCGTGGACGATTGCTTGCCAAGTGGACCAATGCTTCCCTCGTGGACAGTCGATTGCTTGCCAAGTGGACCAATGCTTCCCTCGTGGACAGTTGATTGCTTGCCAAGTGGACCAATGCTTCCCTCGTGGACAGACGATTGCTTGCCAAGTGGACCAATGCTTCCCTCGTGGACAGACGATGCTTGCCAAGTGGACAAATGTGTCCCTCGTGGCCAGTCGATTGCTTGCCAAGTGGACCAATGCTTCCCTCGTGGACGATTGCTTGCCAAGTGGACCAATGCTTCCCTCGTGGACGGACGATGCTTGCCAAGTGGACAGATGCTTCCCTTGCGGACAGCCCCCTGGGGGCCCCGAAGTGACAAATGCTTCCCGGGTGGACGATTGCTTGCCAAGTGGACCGATGCTTCCCTCGTGGACAGTTGACCTTTACAACATTTCATGGTGGTCGTGACCTTTCTGCTACAACTAGACACTTGATTCCTTTTCTGCTTTAAAGTTGGCTTCGAGGACAATGTGTGACATGATTTTTGTGCCCATCGGTGCATGGCAAGACACTGAAAATGAGCCTCAAAGTTTGCAAGGGCGCCATGTTTCCCAAAATGACACTGTGTCCATTAGGGAACAGTTTTGTGTACATTAAATATTACATTACAGGACTTTCTGAAGCCTCAGAGATCCCATATTTCACACACAGAGTGGGGACATGGCCTACTACAGTCATGTGAAGTGAAAACTCTCCAAGTCCCTTGGGGAAAAAAGATTGTTTATTTGAGAAATCTAGGCGAAGACACTGTTAGGCTTATAGCCCGCAACACCCTCTTTCATAGTTGGTCAGATTGGAGTCATTTTTTTTCTGAACATGCGTGAGCTCTGATCTTTTAGTATGTTGTTGCCAGACCCAAGTGGAGTACAGTAGGCTTGGTTTGGACCTGCTGGGACCCAGCATGCCAGTGCCACACAACTGTCATTTTGGGGTACTTTTGCATTGAAAATGTTTTCAATGGGAAATGCTTCTCAAATGGACACCCTTCAAATGATCATATTTCATGTAGAAATTGTCAGAATGGCTTGAAACCTGCACCAAACCCTCAACTCGGAACACAGATTTAGCATGTAGAGCACTGGTTCTGTAAACCCTCTGCATTCCTATATCCTTTCAGGAATGTCCCTCAAGAATGGGACAAGGAGAGCCTTGTAGAGCAGCTTTTGTTATGAAACATATCTCAGATTTGTTTCAGTACATTGATAGTAAGTATCCAATTTGGGATGTCCAGTGTGGTTCTGGGTTTTGCAAAGGTACACTAAACTCAATACCACTGTAGCTGTTCTAAGTGTGTGCTAAAACCCCCTCTCACTAATGTGCATTGCTGTACACCATATGGAAAAAGGTTTCCCCGGTGTAGGATAAGCACCCCCCCATGGACAGTCGATGCTTGCCAAGTTGACCAATGCTTCCCTCGTGGACAGACAATGCTTGCCAAGTGGACCAACGCTTCCCTCGTGGACAGTTGATTGCTTGCCAAGTGGACCAATGCTTCCCTCGTGGACAGTCGATTGCTTGCCAAGTGGACCAATGCTTCCCTCGTGGCCAGTCGATTGCTTGCCAAGTGGACCGATGCTTCCCTCGTGGACAGTCGATTGCTTGCCAAGTGGACCAATGCTTCCCTCGTGGACAGTTGATTGCTTGCCAAGTGGACCAATGCTTCCCTCGTGGACAGACGATTGCTTGCCAAGTGGACCAATGCTTCCCTCGTGGACAGACGATGCTTGCCAAGTGGACAAATGTGTCCCTCGTGGCCAGTCGATTGCTTGCCAAGTGGACCAATGCTTCCCTCGTGGACGATTGCTGGCCAAGTGGACCAATGCTTCCCTCGTGGACGGACGATGCTTGCCAAGTGGACAGATGCTTCCCTCGCGGACAGCCCCCTGGGGGCCCCGAAGTGACAAATGCTTCCCGGGTGGACGATTGCTTGCCAAGTGGACCGATGCTTCCCTCGTGGACAGTTGACCTTTACAACATTTCATGGTGGTCATGACCTTTCTGCTACAACTAGACACTTGATTCCTTTTCTGCTTTAAAGTTGGCTTCGAGGACAATGTGTGACATGATTTTTGTGCCCATCGGTGCATGGCAAGACACTGACAATGAGCCTCAAAGTTTGCAAGGTCGCCAGGTTTCCCAAAATGACACTGTGTCCATTAGGGAACAGTTTTGTGTACATTAAATATTACATTACAGGACTTTCTGAAGCCTCAGAGATCCCATATTTCACACACAGAGCGGGGACATGGCCTACTACAGTCATGTGAAGTGAAAACTCTCCAAGTCCCTTGGGGAAAAAAGATTGTTTATTTGAGAAATCTAGGCGAAGACACTGTTAGGCTTATAGCCCGCAACACCCTCTTTCATAGTTGGTCAGATTGGAGTCATTTTTTTTCTGAACATGCGTGAGCTCTGATCTTTTAGTATGTTGTTGCCAGACCCAAGTGGAGTACAGTAGGCTTGGTTTGGACCTGCTGGGACCGAGCATGCCAGTGCCACACAACTGTCATTTTGGGGTACTTTTGCATTGAAAATGTTTTCAATGGGAAATGCTTCTCAAATGGACACCCTTCAAATGATCATATTTCATGTAGAAATTGTCAGAATGGCTTGAAACCTGCACCAAACCCTCAACTCGGAACACAGATTTCAGCATGTAGAGCACTGGTTCTGTAAACCCTCTGCATTCCTATATCCTTTCAGGAATGTCCCTCAAGAATGGGACAAGGAGAGCCTTGTAGAGCAGCTTTTGTTATGAAACATATCTCAGATTTGTTTCAGTACATTGATAGTAAGTATCCAATTTGGGATGTCCAGTGTGGTTCTGGGTTTTGCAAAGGTACACTAAACTCAATACCACTGTAGCTGTTCTAAGGGTGTGCTAAAACCCCCTCTCACTAATGTGCATTGCTGTACACCATATGGAAAAAGGTTTCCCCGGTGTAGGATAAGCACCCCCCCATGGACAGTCGATGCTTGCCAAGTTGACCAATGCTTCCCTCGTGGACAGACAATGCTTGCCAAGTGGACCAATGCTTCCCTCGTGGACAGTCGATTGCATGCCAAGTGGACCAATGCTTCCCTCGTGGACAGACGATGCTTGCCAAGTGGACGAATGTGTCCCTCGTGGCCAGTCGATTGCTTGCCAAGTGGACCGATGCTTCCCTCGTGGACAGACGATGCTTGCCAAGTGGACAAATGTGTCCCTCGTGGCCAGTCGATTGCTTGCCAAGTGGACCAATGCTTCCCTCGTGGACGATTGCTTGCCAAGTGGACCAATGCTTCCCTCGTGGACGGACGATGCTTGCCAAGTGGACAGATGCTTCCCTCGCGGCAGCCCCCTGGGGGCCCCGAAGTGACAAATGCTTCCCGGGTGGACGATTGCTTGCCAAGTGGACCGATGCTTCCCTCGTGGACAGTTGACCTTTACAACATTTCATGGTGGTCATGACCTTTCTGCTACAACTAGACACTTGATTCCTTTTCTGCTTTAAAGTTGGCTTCGAAGACAATGTGTGACATGATTTTTGTGCCCATCGGTGCATGGCAAGACACTGACAATGAGCCTCAAAGTTTGCAAGGTCGCCAGGTTTCCCAAAATGACACTGTGTCCATTAGGGAACAGTTTTGTGTACATTAAATATTACATTACAGGACTTTCTGAAGCCTCAGAGATCCCATATTTCACACACAGAGCGGGGACATGGCCTACTACAGTCATGTGAAGTGAAAACTCTCCAAGTCCCTTGGGGAAAAAAGATTGTTTATTTGAGAAATCTAGGCGAAGACACTGTTAGGCTTATAGCCCGCAACACCCTCTTTCATAGTTGGTCAGATTGGAGTCATTTTTTTTCTGAACATGCGTGAGCTCTGATCTTTTAGTATGTTGTTGCCAGACCCAAGTGGAGTACAGTAGGCTTGGTTTGGACCTGCTGGGACCGAGCATGCCAGTGCCACACAACTGTCATTTTGGGGTACTTTTGCATTGAAAATGTTTTCAATGGGAAATGCTTCTCAAATGGACACCCTTCAAATGATCATATTTCATGTAGAAATTGTCAGAATGGCTTGAAACCTGCACCAAACCCTCAACTCGGAACACAGATTTCAGCATGTAGAGCACTGGTTCTGTAAACCCTCTGCATTCCTATATCCTTTCAGGAATGTCCCTCAAGAATGGGACAAGGAGAGCCTTGTAGAGCAGCTTTTGTTATGAAACATATCTCAGATTTGTTTCAGTACATTGATAGTAAGTATCCAATTTGGGATGTCCAGTGTGGTTCTGGGTTTTGCAAAGGTACACTAAACTCAATACCACTGTAGCTGTTCTAAGGGTGTGCTAAAACCCCCTCTCACTAATGTGCATTGCTGTACACCATATGGAAAAAGGTTTCCCCGGTGTAGGATAAGCACCCCCCCATGGACAGTCGATGCTTGCCAAGTTGACCAATGCTTCCCTCGTGGACAGACAATGCTTGCCAAGTGGACCAATGCTTCCCTCGTGGACAGTCGATTGCATGCCAAGTGGACCAATGCTTCCCTCGTGGACAGACGATGCTTGCCAAGTGGACGAATGTGTCCCTCGTGGCCAGTCGATTGCTTGCCAAGTGGACCGATGCTTCCCTCGTGGACGATTGCTTGCCAAGTGGACCAATGCTTCCCTCGTGGACGGACGATGCTTGCCAAGTGGACAGATGCTTCCCTCGCGGACAGCCCCCTGGGGGCCCCGAAGTGACAAATGCTTCCCGGGTGGACGATTGCTTGCCAAGTGGACCGATGCTTCCCTCGTGGACAGTTGACCTTTACAACATTTCATGGTGGTCATGACCTTTCTGCTACAACTAGACACTTGATTCCTTTTCTGCTTTAAAGTTGGCTTCGAGGACAATGTGTGACATGATTTTTGTGCCCATCGGTGCATGGCAAGACACTGAAAATGAGCCTCAAAGTTTGCAAGGTCGCCATGTTTCCCAAAATGACACTGTGTCCATTAGGGAACAGTTTTGTGTACATTAAATATTACATTACAGGACTTTCTGAAGCCTCAGAGATCCCATATTTCACACACAGAGTGGGGACATGGCCTACTACAGTCATGTGAAGTGAAAACTCTCCAAGTCCCTTGGGGAAAAAAGATTGTTTATTTGAGAAATCTAGGCGAAGACACTGTTAGGCTTATAGCCCGCAACACCCTCTTTCATAGTTGGTCAGATTGGAGTCATTTTTTTTCTGAACATGCGTGAGCTCTGATCTTTTAGTATGTTGTTGCCAGACCCAAGTGGAGTACAGTAGGCTTGGTTTGGACCTGCTGGGACCCAGCATGCCAGTGCCACACAACTGTCATTTTGGGGTACTTTTGCATTGAAAATGTTTTCAATGGGAAATGCTTCTCAAATGGACACCCTTCAAATGATCATATTTCATGTAGAAATTGTCAGAATGGCTTGAAACCTGCACCAAACCCTCAACTCGGAACACAGATTTAGCATGTAGAGCACTGGTTCTGTAAACCCTCTGCATTCCTATATCCTTTCAGGAATGTCCCTCAAGAATGGGACAAGGAGAGCCTTGTAGAGCAGCTTTTGTTATGAAACATATCTCAGATTTGTTTCAGTACATTGATAGTAAGTATCCAATTTGGGATGTCCAGTGTGGTTCTGGGTTTTGCAAAGGTACACTAAACTCAATACCACTGTAGCTGTTCTAAGTGTGTGCTAAAACCCCCTCTCACTAATGTGCATTGCTGTACACCATATGGAAAAAGGTTTCCCCGGTGTAGGATAAGCACCCCCCCATGGACAGTCGATGCTTGCCAAGTTGACCAATGCTTCCCTCGTGGACAGACAATGCTTGCCAAGTGGACCAATGCTTCCCTCGTGGACAGTTGATTGCTTGCCAAGTGGACCAATGCTTCCCTCGTGGACAGTCGATTGCTTGCCAAGTGGACCAATGCTTCCCTCGTGGCCAGTCGATTGCTTGCCAAGTGGACCGATGCTTCCCTCGTGGACGATTGCTTGCCAAGTGGACCAATGCTTCCCTCGTGGACAGTCGATTGCTTGCCAAGTGGACCAATGCTTCCCTCGTGGACAGTTGATTGCTTGCCAAGTGGACCAATGCTTCCCTCGTGGACAGACGATTGCTTGCCAAGTGGACCAATGCTTCCCTCGTGGACAGACGATGCTTGCCAAGTGGACAAATGTGTCCCTCGTGGCCAGTCGATTGCTTGCCAAGTGGACCAATGCTTCCCTCGTGGACGATTGCTTGCCAAGTGGACCAATGCTTCCCTCGTGGACGGACGATGCTTGCCAAGTGGACAGATGCTTCCCTTGCGGACAGCCCCCTGGGGGCCCCGAAGTGACAAATGCTTCCCGGGTGGACGATTGCTTGCCAAGTGGACCGATGCTTCCCTCGTGGACAGTTGACCTTTACAACATTTCATGGTGGTCATGACCTTTCTGCTACAACTAGACACTTGATTCCTTTTCTGCTTTAAAGTTGGCTTCGAGGACAATGTGTGACATGATTTTTGTGCCCATCGGTGCATGGCAAGACACTGAAAATGAGCCTCAAAGTTTGCAAGGGCGCCATGTTTCCCAAAATGACACTGTGTCCATTAGGGAACAGTTTTGTGTACATTAAATATTACATTACAGGACTTTCTGAAGCCTCAGAGATCCCATATTTCACACACAGAGTGGGGACATGGCCTACTACAGTCATGTGAAGTGAAAACTCTCCAAGTCCCTTGGGGAAAAAAGATTGTTTATTTGAGAAATCTAGGCGAAGACACTGTTAGGCTTATAGCCCGCAACACCCTCTTTCATAGTTGGTCAGATTGGAGTCATTTTTTTTCTGAACATGCGTGAGCTCTGATCTTTTAGTATGTTGTTGCCAGACCCAAGTGGAGTACAGTAGGCTTGGTTTGGACCTGCTGGGACCCAGCATGCCAGTGCCACACAACTGTCATTTTGGGGTACTTTTGCATTGAAAATGTTTTCAATGGGAAATGCTTCTCAAATGGACACCCTTCAAATGATCATATTTCATGTAGAAATTGTCAGAATGGCTTGAAACCTGCACCAAACCCTCAACTCGGAACACAGATTTAGCATGTAGAGCACTGGTTCTGTAAACCCTCTGCATTCCTATATCCTTTCAGGAATGTCCCTCAAGAATGGGACAAGGAGAGCCTTGTAGAGCAGCTTTTGTTATGAAACATATCTCAGATTTGTTTCAGTACATTGATAGTAAGTATCCAATTTGGGATGTCCAGTGTGGTTCTGGGTTTTGCAAAGGTACACTAAACTCAATACCACTGTAGCTGTTCTAAGTGTGTGCTAAAACCCCCTCTCACTAATGTGCATTGCTGTACACCATATGGAAAAAGGTTTCCCCGGTGTAGGATAAGCACCCCCCCATGGACAGTCGATGCTTGCCAAGTTGACCAATGCTTCCCTCGTGGACAGACAATGCTTGCCAAGTGGACCAACGCTTCCCTCGTGGACAGTTGATTGCTTGCCAAGTGGACCAATGCTTCCCTCGTGGACAGTCGATTGCTTGCCAAGTGGACCAATGCTTCCCTCGTGGCCAGTCGATTGCTTGCCAAGTGGACCGATGCTTCCCTCGTGGACAGTCGATTGCTTGCCAAGTGGACCAATGCTTCCCTCGTGGACAGTTGATTGCTTGCCAAGTGGACCAATGCTTCCCTCGTGGACAGACGATTGCTTGCCAAGTGGACCAATGCTTCCCTCGTGGACAGACGATGCTTGCCAAGTGGACAAATGTGTCCCTCGTGGCCAGTCGATTGCTTGCCAAGTGGACCAATGCTTCCCTCGTGGACGATTGCTTGCCAAGTGGACCAATGCTTCCCTCGTGGACGGACGATGCTTGCCAAGTGGACAGATGCTTCCCTCGCGGACAGCCCCCTGGGGGCCCCGAAGTGACAAATGCTTCCCGGGTGGACGATTGCTTGCCAAGTGGACCGATGCTTCCCTCGTGGACAGTTGACCTTTACAACATTTCATGGTGGTCATGACCTTTCTGCTACAACTAGACACTTGATTCCTTTTCTGCTTTAAAGTTGGCTTCGAGGACAATGTGTGACATGATTTTTGTGCCCATCAGTGCATGGCAAGACACTGACAATGAGCCTCAAAGTTTGCAAGGTCGCCAGGTTTCCCAAAATGACACTGTGTCCATTAGGGAACAGTTTTGTGTACATTAAATATTACATTACAGGACTTTCTGAAGCCTCAGAGATCCCATATTTCACACACAGAGCGGGGACATGGCCTACTACAGTCATGTGAAGTGAAAACTCTCCAAGTCCCTTGGGGAAAAAAGATTGTTTATTTGAGAAATCTAGGCGAAGACACTGTTAGGCTTATAGCCCGCAACACCCTCTTTCATAGTTGGTCAGATTGGAGTCAATTTTTTTCTGAACATGCGTGAGCTCTGATCTTTTAGTATGTTGTTGCCAGACCCAAGTGGAGTACAGTAGGCTTGGTTTGGACCTGCTGGGACCGAGCATGCCAGTGCCACACAACTGTCATTTTGGGGTACTTTTGCATTGAAAATGTTTTCAATGGGAAATGCTTCTCAAATGGACACCCTTCAAATGATCATATTTCATGTAGAAATTGTCAGAATGGCTTGAAACCTGCACCAAACCCTCAACTCGGAACACAGATTTCAGCATGTAGAGCACTGGTTCTGTAAACCATCTGCATTCCTATATCCTTTCAGGAATGTCCCTCAAGAATGGGACAAGGAGAGCCTTGTAGAGCAGCTTTTGTTATGAAACATATCTCAGATTTGTTTCAGTACATTGATAGTAAGTATCCAATTTGGGATGTCCAGTGTGGTTCTGGGTTTTGCAAAGGTACACTAAACTCAATACCACTGTAGCTGTTCTAAGGGTGTGCTAAAACCCCCTCTCACTAATGTGCATTGCTGTACACCATATGGAAAAAGGTTTCCCCGGTGTAGGATAAGCACCCCCCCATGGACAGTCGATGCTTGCCAAGTTGACCAATGCTTCCCTCGTGGACAGACAATGCTTGCCAAGTGGACCAATGCTTCCCTCGTGGACAGTCGATTGCATGCCAAGTGGACCAATGCTTCCCTCGTGGACAGACGATGCTTGCCAAGTGGACGAATGTGTCCCTCGTGGCCAGTCGATTGCTTGCCAAGTGGACCGATGCTTCCCTCGTGGACAGACGATGCTTGCCAAGTGGACAAATGTGTCCCTCGTGGCCAGTCGATTGCTTGCCAAGTGGACCAATGCTTCCCTCGTGGACGATTGCTTGCCAAGTGGACCAATGCTTCCCTCGTGGACGGACGATGCTTGCCAAGTGGACAGATGCTTCCCTCGCGGACAGCCCCCTGGGGGCCCCGAAGTGACAAATGCTTCCCGGGTGGACGATTGCTTGCCAAGTGGACCGATGCTTCCCTCGTGGACAGTTGACCTTTACAACATTTCATGGTGGTCATGACCTTTCTGCTACAACTAGACACTTGATTCCTTTTCTGCTTTAAAGTTGGCTTCGAGGACAATGTGTGACATGATTTTTGTGCCCATCAGTGCATGGCAAGACACTGACAATGAGCCTCAAAGTTTGCAAGGTCGCCAGGTTTCCCAAAATGACACTGTGTCCATTAGGGAACAGTTTTGTGTACATTAAATATTACATTACAGGACTTTCTGAAGCCTCAGAGATCCCATATTTCACACAGAGCAGGGACATGGCCTACTACAGTCATGTGAAGTGAAAACTCTCCAAGTCCCTTGGGGAAAAAAGATTGTTTATTTGAGAAATCTAGGCGAAGACACTGTTAGGCTTATAGCCCGCAACACCCTCTTTCATAGTTGGTCAGATTGGAGTCATTTTTTTTCTGAACATGCGTGAGCTCTGATCTTTTAGTATGTTGTTGCCAGACCCAAGTGGAGTACAGTAGGCTTGGTTTGGACCTGCTGGGACCGAGCATGCCAGTGCCACACAACTGTCATTTTGGGGTACTTTTGCATTGAAAATGTTTTCAATGGGAAATGCTTCTCAAATGGACACCCTTCAAATGATCATATTTCATGTAGAAATTGTCAGAATGGCTTGAAACCTGCTCCAAACCCTCAACTCGGAACACAGATTTCAGCATGTAGAGCACTGGTTCTGTAAACCCTCTGCATTCCTATATCCTTTCAGGAATGTCCCTCAAGAATGGGACAAGGAGAGCCTTGTAGAGCAGCTTTTGTTATGAAACATATCTCAGATTTGTTTCAGTACATTGATAGTAAGTATCCAATTTGGGATGTCCAGTGTGGTTCTGGGTTTTGCAAAGGTACACTAAACTCAATACCACTGTAGCTGTTCTAAGGGTGTGCTAAAACCCCCTCTCACTAATGTGCATTGCTGTACACCATATGGAAAAAGGTTTCCCCGGTGTAGGATAAGCACCCCCCCATGGACAGTCGATGCTTGCCAAGTTGACCAATGCTTCCCTCGTGGACAGACAATGCTTGCCAAGTGGACCAACGCTTCCCTCGTGGACAGTTGATTGCTTGCCAAGTGGACCAATGCTTCCCTCGTGGACAGTCGATTGCTTGCCAAGTGGACCAATGCTTCCCTCGTGGCCAGTCGATTGCTTGCCAAGTGGACCGATGCTTCCCTCGTGGACAGTCGATTGCTTGCCAAGTGGACCAATGCTTCCCTCGTGGACAGTTGATTGCTTGCCAAGTGGACCAATGCTTCCCTCGTGGACAGACGATTGCTTGCCAAGTGGACCAATGCTTCCCTCGTGGACAGACGATGCTTGCCAAGTGGACAAATGTGTCCCTCGTGGCCAGTCGATTGCTTGCCAAGTGGACCAATGCTTCCCTCGTGGACGATTGCTTGCCAAGTGGACCAATGCTTCCCTCGTGGACGGACGATGCTTGCCAAGTGGACAGATGCTTCCCTCGCGGACAGCCCCCTGGGGGCCCCGAAGTGACAAATGCTTCCCGGGTGGACGATTGCTTGCCAAGTGGACCGATGCTTCCCTCGTGGACAGTTGACCTTTACAACATTTCATGGTGGTCATGACCTTTCTGCTACAACTAGACACTTGATTCCTTTTCTGCTTTAAAGTTGGCTTCGAGGACAATGTGTGACATGATTTTTGTGCCCATCAGTGCATGGCAAGACACTGACAATGAGCCTCAAAGTTTGCAAGGTCGCCAGGTTTCCCAAAATGACACTGTGTCCATTAGGGAACAGTTTTGTGTACATTAAATATTACATTACAGGACTTTCTGAAGCCTCAGAGATCCCATATTTCACACACAGAGCGGGGACATGGCCTACTACAGTCATGTGAAGTGAAAACTCTCCAAGTCCCTTGGGGAAAAAAGATTGTTTATTTGAGAAATCTAGGCGAAGACACTGTTAGGCTTATAGCCCGCAACACCCTCTTTCATAGTTGGTCAGATTGGAGTCATTTTTTTTCTGAACATGCGTGAGCTCTGATCTTTTAGTATGTTGTTGCCAGACCCAAGTGGAGTACAGTAGGCTTGGTTTGGACCTGCTGGGACCGAGCATGCCAGTGCCACACAACTGTCATTTTGGGGTACTTTTGCATTGAAAATGTTTTCAATGGGAAATGCTTCTCAAATGGACACCCTTCAAATGATCATATTTCATGTAGAAATTGTCAGAATGGCTTGAAACCTGCACCAAACCCTCAACTCGGAACACAGATTTCAGCATGTAGAGCACTGGTTCTGTAAACCCTCTGCATTCCTATATCCTTTCAGGAATGTCCCTCAAGAATGGGACAAGGAGAGCCTTGTAGAGCAGCTTTTGTTATGAAACATATCTCAGATTTGTTTCAGTACATTGATAGTAAGTATCCAATTTGGGATGTCCAGTGTGGTTCTGGGTTTTGCAAAGGTACACTAAACTCAATACCACTGTAGCTGTTCTAAGGGTGTGCTAAAACCCCCTCTCACTAATGTGCATTGCTGTACACCATATGGAAAAAGGTTTCCCCGGTGTAGGATAAGCACCCCCCCATGGACAGTCGATGCTTGCCAAGTTGACCAATGCTTCCCTCGTGGACAGACAATGCTTGCCAAGTGGACCAATGCTTCCCTCGTGGACAGTCGATTGCATGCCAAGTGGACCAATGCTTCCCTCGTGGACAGACGATGCTTGCCAAGTGGACGAATGTGTCCCTCGTGGCCAGTCGATTGCTTGCCAAGTGGACCGATGCTTCCCTCGTGGACAGACGATGCTTGCCAAGTGGACAAATGTGTCCCTCGTGGCCAGTCGATTGCTTGCCAAGTGGACCAATGCTTCCCTCGTGGACGATTGCTTGCCAAGTGGACCAATGCTTCCCTCGTGGACGGACGATGCTTGCCAAGTGGACAGATGCTTCCCTCGCGGACAGCCCCCTGGGGGCCCCGAAGTGACAAATGCTTCCCGGGTGGACGATTGCTTGCCAAGTGGACCGATGCTTCCCTCGTGGACAGTTGACCTTTACAACATTTCATGGTGGTCATGACCTTTCTGCTACAACTAGACACTTGATTCCTTTTCTGCTTTAAAGTTGGCTTCGAGGACAATGTGTGACATGATTTTTGTGCCCATCAGTGCATGGCAAGACACTGACAATGAGCCTCAAAGTTTGCAAGGTCGCCAGGTTTCCCAAAATGACACTGTGTCCATTAGGGAACAGTTTTGTGTACATTAAATATTACATTACAGGACTTTCTGAAGCCTCAGAGATCCCATATTTCACACACAGAGCGGGGACATGGCCTACTACAGTCATGTGAAGTGAAAACTCTCCAAGTCCCTTGGGGAAAAAAGATTGTTTATTTGAGAAATCTAGGCGAAGACACTGTTAGGCTTATAGCCCGCAACACCCTCTTTCATAGTTGGTCAGATTGGAGTCATTTTTTTTCTGAACATGCGTGAGCTCTGATCTTTTAGTATGTTGTTGCCAGACCCAAGTGGAGTACAGTAGGCTTGGTTTGGACCTGCTGGGACCGAGCATGCCAGTGCCACACAACTGTCATTTTGGGGTACTTTTGCATTGAAAATGTTTTCAATGGGAAATGCTTCTCAAATGGACACCCTTCAAATGATCATATTTCATGTAGAAATTGTCAGAATGGCTTGAAACCTGCACCAAACCCTCAACTCGGAACACAGATTTCAGCATGTAGAGCACTGGTTCTGTAAACCCTCTGCATTCCTATATCCTTTCAGGAATGTCCCTCAAGAATGGGACAAGGAGAGCCTTGTAGAGCAGCTTTTGTTATGAAACATATCTCAGATTTGTTTCAGTACATTGATAGTAAGTATCCAATTTGGGATGTCCAGTGTGGTTCTGGGTTTTGCAAAGGTACACTAAACTCAATACCACTGTAGCTGTTCTAAGGGTGTGCTAAAACCCCCTCTCACTAATGTGCATTGCTGTACACCATATGGAAAAAGGTTTCCCCGGTGTAGGATAAGCACCCCCCCATGGACAGTCGATGCTTGCCAAGTTGACCAATGCTTCCCTCGTGGACAGACAATGCTTGCCAAGTGGACCAATGCTTCCCTCGTGGACAGTTGATTGCTTGCCAAGTGGACCAATGCTTCCCTCGTGGACAGTCGATTGCATGCCAAGTGGACCAATGCTTCCCTCGTGGACAGTTGATTGCTTGCCAAGTGGACCAATGCTTCCCTCGTGGACAGTCGATTGCATGCCAAGTGGACCAATGCTTCCCTCGTGGACAGACGATGCTTGCCAAGTGGACGAATGTGTCCCTCGTGGCCAGTCGATTGCTTGCCAAGTGGACCGATGCTTCCCTCGTGGACGATTGCTTGCCAAGTGGACCAATGCTTCCCTCGTGGATGGACGATGCTTGCCAAGTGGACAGATGCTTCCCTCGCGGACAGCCCCCTGGGGGCCCCGAAGTGACAAATGCTTCCCGGGTGGACGATTGCTTGCCAAGTGGACCGATGCTTCCCTCGTGGACAGTTGACCTTTACAACATTTCATGGTGGTCATGACCTTTCTGCTACAACTAGACACTTGATTCCTTTTCTGCTTTAAAGTTGGCTTCGAGGACAATGTGTGACATGATTTTTGTGCCCATCGGTGCATGGCAAGACACTGAAAATGAGCCTCAAAGTTTGCAAGGTCGCCATGTTTCCCAAAATGACACTGTGTCCATTAGGGAACAGTTTTGTGTACATTAAATATTACATTACAGGACTTTCTGAAGCCTCAGAGATCCCATATTTCACACACAGAGTGGGGACTTGGCCTACTACAGTCATGTGAAGTGAAAACTCTCCAAGTCCCTTGGGGAAAAAAGATTGTTTATTTGAGAAATCTAGGCGAAGACACTGTTAGGCTTATAGCCCGCAACACCCTCTTTCATAGTTGGTCAGATTGGAGTCATTTTTTTTCTGAACATGCGTGAACTCTGATCTTTTAGTATGTTGTTGCCAGACCCAAGTGGAGTACAGTAGGCTTGGTTTGGACCTGCTGGGACCCAGCATGCCAGTGCCACACAACTGTCATTTTGGGGTACTTTTGCATTGAAAATGTTTTCAATGGGAAATGCTTCTCAAATGGACACCCTTCAAATGATCATATTTCATGTAGAAATTGTCAGAATGGCTTGAAACCTGCACCAAACCCTCAACTCGGAACACAGATTTAGCATGTAGAGCACTGGTTCTGTAAACCCTCTGCATTCCTATATCCTTTCAGGAATGTCCCTCAAGAATGGGACAAGGAGAGCCTTGTAGAGCAGCTTTTGTTATGAAACATATCTCAGATTTGTTTCAGTACATTGATAGTAAGTATCCAATTTGGGATGTCCAGTGTGGTTCTGGGTTTTGCAAAGGTACACTAAACTCAATACCACTGTAGCTGTTCTAAGTGTGTGCTAAAACCCCCTCTCACTAATGTGCATTGCTGTACACCATATGGAAAAAGGTTTCCCCGGTGTAGGATAAGCACCCCCCCATGGACAGTCGATGCTTGCCAAGTTGACCAATGCTTCCCTCGTGGACAGACAATGCTTGCCAAGTGGACCAATGCTTCCCTCGTGGACAGTTGATTGCTTGCCAAGTGGACCAATGCTTCCCTCGTGGACAGTCGATTGCTTGCCAAGTGGACCAATGCTTCCCTCGTGGCCAGTCGATTGCTTGCCAAGTGGACCGATGCTTCCCTCGTGGACGATTGCTTGCCAAGTGGACCAATGCTTCCCTCGTGGACAGTCGATTGCTTGCCAAGTGGACCAATGCTTCCCTCGTGGACAGACGATTGCTTGCGAAGTGGACCAATGCTTCCCTCGTGGACAGACGATGCTTGCCAAGTGGACAAATGTGTCCCTCGTGGCCAGTCGATTGCTTGCCAAGTGGACCAATGCTTCCCTCGTGGACGATTGCTTGCCAAGTGGACCAATGCTTCCCTCGTGGACGGACGATGCTTGCCAAGTGGACAGATGCTTCCCTCGCGGACAGCCCCCTGGGGGCCCCGAAGTGACAAATGCTTCCCGGGTGGACGATTGCTTGCCAAGTGAACCGATGCTTCCCTCGTGGACAGTTGACCTTTACAACATTTCATGGTGGTCATGACCTTTCTGCTACAACTAGACACTTGATTCCTTTTCTGCTTTAAAGTTGGCTTCGAGGACAATGTGTGACATGATTTTTGTGCCCATCGGTGCATGGCAAGACACTGACAATGAGCCTCAAAGTTTGCAAGGTCGCCAGGTTTCCCAAAATGACACTGTGTCCATTAGGGAACAGTTTTGTGTACATTAAATATTACATTACAGGACTTTCTGAAGCCTCAGAGATCCCATATTTCACACACAGAGCGGGGACATGGCCTACTACAGTCATGTGAAGTGAAAACTCTCCAAGTCCCTTGGGGAAAAAAGATTGTTTATTTGAGAAATCTAGGCGAAGACACTGTTAGGCTTATAGCCCGCAACACCCTCTTTCATAGTTGGTCAGATTGGAGTCATTTTTTTTCTGAACATGCGTGAGCTCTGATCTTTTAGTATGTTGTTGCCAGACCCAAGTGGAGTACAGTAGGCTTGGTTTGGACCTGCTGGGACCGAGCATGCCAGTGCCACACAACTGTCATTTTGGGGTACTTTTGCATTGAAAATGTTTTCAATGGGAAATGCTTCTCAAATGGACACCCTTCAAATGATCATATTTCATGTAGAAATTGTCAGAATGGCTTGAAACCTGCACCAAACCCTCAACTCGGAACACAGATTTCAGCATGTAGAGCACTGGTTCTGTAAACCCTCTGCATTCCTATATCCTTTCAGGAATGTCCCTCAAGAATGGGACAAGGAGAGCCTTGTAGAGCAGCTTTTGTTATGAAACATATCTCAGATTTGTTTCAGTACATTGATAGTAAGTATCCAATTTGGGATGTCCAGTGTGGTTCTGGGTTTTGCAAAGGTACACTAAACTCAATACCACTGTAGCTGTTCTAAGGGTGTGCTAAAACCCCCTCTCACTAATGTGCATTGCTGTACACCATATGGAAAAAGGTTTCCCCGGTGTAGGATAAGCACCCCCCCATGGACAGTCGATGCTTGCCAAGTTGACCAATGCTTCCCTCGTGGACAGACAATGCTTGCCAAGTGGACCAATGCTTCCCTCGTGGACAGTCGATTGCATGCCAAGTGGACCAATGCTTCCCTCGTGGACAGACGATGCTTGCCAAGTGGACGAATGTGTCCCTCGTGGCCAGTCGATTGCTTGCCAAGTGGACCGATGCTTCCCTCGTGGACAGACGATGCTTGCCAAGTGGACAAATGTGTCCCTCGTGGCCAGTCGATTGCTTGCCAAGTGGACCAATGCTTCCCTCGTGGACGATTGCTTGCCAAGTGGACCAATGCTTCCCTCGTGGACGGACGATGCTTGCCAAGTGGACAGATGCTTCCCTCGCGGACAGCCCCCTGGGGGCCCCGAAGTGACAAATGCTTCCCGGGTGGACGATTGCTTGCCAAGTGGACCGATGCTTCCCTCGTGGACAGTTGACCTTTACAACATTTCATGGTGGTCATGACCTTTCTGCTACAACTAGACACTTGATTCCTTTTCTGCTTTAAAGTTGGCTTCGAGGACAATGTGTGACATGATTTTTGTGCCCATCAGTGCATGGCAAGACACTGACAATGAGCCTCAAAGTTTGCAAGGTCGCCAGGTTTCCCAAAATGACACTGTGTCCATTAGGGAACAGTTTTGTGTACATTAAATATTACATTACAGGACTTTCTGAAGCCTCAGAGATCCCATATTTCACACACAGAGCGGGGACATGGCCTACTACAGTCATGTGAAGTGAAAACTCTCCAAGTCCCTTGGGGAAAAAAGATTGTTTATTTGAGAAATCTAGGCGAAGACACTGTTAGGCTTATAGCCCGCAACACCCTCTTTCATAGTTGGTCAGATTGGAGTCATTTTTTTTCTGAACATGCGTGAGCTCTGATCTTTTAGTATGTTGTTGCCAGACCCAAGTGGAGTACAGTAGGCTTGGTTTGGACCTGCTGGGACCGAGCATGCCAGTGCCACACAACTGTCATTTTGGGGTACTTTTGCATTGAAAATGTTTTCAATGGGAAATGCTTCTCAAATGGACACCCTTCAAATGATCATATTTCATGTAGAAATTGTCAGAATGGCTTGAAACCTGCACCAAACCCTCAACTCGGAACACAGATTTCAGCATGTAGAGCACTGGTTCTGTAAACCCTCTGCATTCCTATATCCTTTCAGGAATGTCCCTCAAGAATGGGACAAGGAGAGCCTTGTAGAGCAGCTTTTGTTATGAAACATATCTCAGATTTGTTTCAGTACATTGATAGTAAGTATCCAATTTGGGATGTCCAGTGTGGTTCTGGGTTTTGCAAAGGTACACTAAACTCAATACCACTGTAGCTGTTCTAAGTGTGTGCTAAAACCCCCTCTCACTAATGTGCATTGCTGTACACCATATGGAAAAAGGTTTCCCCGGTGTAGGATAAGCACCCCCCCATGGACAGTCGATGCTTGCCAAGTTGACCAATGCTTCCCTCGTGGACAGACAATGCTTGCCAAGTGGACCAATGCTTCCCTCGTGGACAGTTGATTGCTTGCCAAGTGGACCAATGCTTCCCTCGTGGACAGTCGATTGCTTGCCAAGTGGACCAATGCTTCCCTCGTGGCCAGTCGATTGCTTGCCAAGTGGACCGATGCTTCCCTCGTGGACGATTGCTTGCCAAGTGGACCAATGCTTCCCTCGTGGACAGTCGATTGCTTGCCAAGTGGACCAATGCTTCCCTCGTGGACAGACGATTGCTTGCGAAGTGGACCAATGCTTCCCTCGTGGACAGACGATGCTTGCCAAGTGGACAAATGTGTCCCTCGTGGCCAGTCGATTGCTTGCCAAGTGGACCAATGCTTCCCTCGTGGACGATTGCTTGCCAAGTGGACCAATGCTTCCCTCGTGGACGGACGATGCTTGCCAAGTGGACAGATGCTTCCCTCGCGGACAGCCCCCTGGGGGCCCCGAAGTGACAAATGCTTCCCGGGTGGACGATTGCTTGCCAAGTGGACCGATGCTTCCCTCGTGGACAGTTGACCTTTACAACATTTCATGGTGGTCATGACCTTTCTGCTACAACTAGACACTTGATTCCTTTTCTGCTTTAAAGTTGGCTTCGAGGACAATGTGTGACATGATTTTTGTGCCCATCGGTGCATGGCAAGACACTGACAATGAGCCTCAAAGTTTGCAAGGTCGCCAGGTTTCCCAAAATGACACTGTGTCCATTAGGGAACAGTTTTGTGTACATTAAATATTACATTACAGGACTTTCTGAAGCCTCAGAGATCCCATATTTCACACACAGAGCGGGGACATGGCCTACTACAGTCATGTGAAGTGAAAACTCTCCAAATCCCTTGGGGAAAAAAGATTGTTTATTTGAGAAATCTAGGCGAAGACACTGTTAGGCTTATAGCCCGCAACACCCTCTTTCATAGTTGGTCAGATTGGAGTCATTTTTTTTCTGAACATGCGTGAGCTCTGATCTTTTAGTATGTTGTTGCCAGACCCAAGTGGAGTACAGTAGGCTTGGTTTGGACCTGCTGGGACCGAGCATGCCAGTGCCACACAACTGTCATTTTGGGGTACTTTTGCATTGAAAATGTTTTCAATGGGAAATGCTTCTCAAATGGACACCCTTCAAATGATCATATTTCATGTAGAAATTGTCAGAATGGCTTGAAACCTGCACCAAACCCTCAACTCGGAACACAGATTTCAGCATGTAGAGCACTGGTTCTGTAAACCCTCTGCATTCCTATATCCTTTCAGGAATGTCCCTCAAGAATGGGACAAGGAGAGCCTTGTAGAGCAGCTTTTGTTATGAAACATATCTCAGATTTGTTTCAGTACATTGATAGTAAGTATCCAATTTGGGATGTCCAGTGTGGTTCTGGGTTTTGCAAAGGTACACTAAACTCAATACCACTGTAGCTGTTCTAAGGGTGTGCTAAAACCCCCTCTCACTAATGTGCATTGCTGTACACCATATGGAAAAAGGTTTCCCCGGTGTAGGATAAGCACCCCCCCATGGACAGTCGATGCTTGCCAAGTTGACCAATGCTTCCCTCGTGGACAGACAATGCTTGCCAAGTGGACCAATGCTTCCCTCGTGGACAGTCGATTGCATGCCAAGTGGACCAATGCTTCCCTCGTGGACAGACGATGCTTGCCAAGTGGACGAATGTGTCCCTCGTGGCCAGTCGATTGCTTGCCAAGTGGACCGATGCTTCCCTCGTGGACAGACGATGCTTGCCAAGTGGACAAATGTGTCCCTCGTGGCCAGTCGATTGCTTGCCAAGTGGACCAATGCTTCCCTCGTGGACGATTGCTTGCCAAGTGGACCAATGCTTCCCTCGTGGACGGACGATGCTTGCCAAGTGGACAGATGCTTCCCTCGCGGACAGCCCCCTGGGGGCCCCGAAGTGACAAATGCTTCCCGGGTGGACGATTGCTTGCCAAGTGGACCGATGCTTCCCTCGTGGACAGTTGACCTTTACAACATTTCATGGTGGTCATGACCTTTCTGCTACAACTAGACACTTGATTCCTTTTCTGCTTTAAAGTTGGCTTCGAGGACAATGTGTGACATGATTTTTGTGCCCATCAGTGCATGGCAAGACACTGACAATGAGCCTCAAAGTTTGCAAGGTCGCCAGGTTTCCCAAAATGACACTGTGTCCATTAGGGAACAGTTTTGTGTACATTAAATATTACATTACAGGACTTTCTGAAGCCTCAGAGATCCCATATTTCACACACAGAGCGGGGACATGGCCTACTACAGTCATGTGAAGTGAAAACTCTCCAAGTCCCTTGGGGAAAAAAGATTGTTTATTTGAGAAATCTAGGCGAAGACACTGTTAGGCTTATAGCCCGCAACACCCTCTTTCATAGTTGGTCAGATTGGAGTCATTTTTTTTCTGAACATGCGTGAGCTCTGATCTTTTAGTATGTTGTTGCCAGACCCAAGTGGAGTACAGTAGGCTTGGTTTGGACCTGCTGGGACCGAGCATGCCAGTGCCACACAACTGTCATTTTGGGGTACTTTTGCATTGAAAATGTTTTCAATGGGAAATGCTTCTCAAATGGACACCCTTCAAATGATCATATTTCATGTAGAAATTGTCAGAATGGCTTGAAACCTGCACCAAACCCTCAACTCGGAACACAGATTTCAGCATGTAGAGCACTGGTTCTGTAAACCCTCTGCATTCCTATATCCTTTCAGGAATGTCCCTCAAGAATGGGACAAGGAGAGCCTTGTAGAGCAGCTTTTGTTATGAAACATATCTCAGATTTGTTTCAGTACATTGATAGTAAGTATCCAATTTGGGATGTCCAGTGTGGTTCTGGGTTTTGCAAAGGTACACTAAACTCAATACCACTGTAGCTGTTCTAAGGGTGTGCTAAAACCCCCTCTCACTAATGTGCATTGCTGTACACCATATGGAAAAAGGTTTCCCCGGTGTAGGATAAGCACCCCCCCATGGACAGTCGATGCTTGCCAAGTTGACCAATGCTTCCCTCGTGGACAGACAATGCTTGCCAAGTGGACCAATGCTTCCCTCGTGGACAGTTGATTGCTTGCCAAGTGGACCAATGCTTCCCTCGTGGACAGTCGATTGCATGCCAAGTGGACCAATGCTTCCCTCGTGGACAGTTGATTGCTTGCCAAGTGGACCAATGCTTCCCTCGTGGACAGACGATTGCTTGCCAAGTGGACCGATGCTTCCCTCGTGGACAGTTGACCTTTACAACATTTCATGGTGGTCATGACCTTTCTGCTACAACTAGACACTTGATTCCTTTTCTGCTTTAAAGTTGGCTTCGAGGACAATGTGTGACATGATTTTTGTGCCCATCAGTGCATGGCAAGACACTGACAATGAGCCTCAAAGTTTGCAAGGTCGCCAGGTTTCCCAAAATGACACTGTGTCCATTAGGGAACAGTTTTGTGTACATTAAATATTACATTACAGGACTTTCTGAAGCCTCAGAGATCCCATATTTCACACACAGAGCGGGGACATGGCCTACTACAGTCATGTGAAGTGAAAACTCTCCAAGTCCCTTGGGGAAAAAAGATTGTTTATTTGAGAAATCTAGGCGAAGACACTGTTAGGCTTATAGCCCGCAACACCCTCTTTCATAGTTGGTCAGATTGGAGTCATTTTTTTTCTGAACATGCGTGAGCTCTGATCTTTTAGTATGTTGTTGCCAGACCCAAGTGGAGTACAGTAGGCTTGGTTTGGACCTGCTGGGACCGAGCATGCCAGTGCCACACAACTGTCATTTTGGGGTACTTTTGCATTGAAAATGTTTTCAATGGGAAATGCTTCTCAAATGGACACCCTTCAAATGATCATATTTCATGTAGAAATTGTCAGAATGGCTTGAAACCTGCACCAAACCCTCAACTCGGAACACAGATTTCAGCATGTAGAGCACTGGTTCTGTAAACCATCTGCATTCCTATATCCTTTCAGGAATGTCCCTCAAGAATGGGACAAGGAGAGCCTTGTAGAGCAGCTTTTGTTATGAAACATATCTCAGATTTGTTTCAGTACATTGATAGTAAGTATCCAATTTGGGATGTCCAGTGTGGTTCTGGGTTTTGCAAAGGTACACTAAACTCAATACCACTGTAGCTGTTCTAAGGGTGTGCTAAAACCCCCTCTCACTAATGTGCATTGCTGTACACCATATGGAAAAAGGTTTCCCCGGTGTAGGATAAGCACCCCCCCATGGACAGTCGATGCTTGCCAAGTTGACCAATGCTTCCCTCGTGGAAAGACAATGCTTGCCAAGTGGACCAATGCTTCCCTCGTGGACAGTCGATTGCATGCCAAGTGGACCAATGCTTCCCTCGTGGACAGACGATGCTTGCCAAGTGGACGAATGTGTCCCTCGTGGCCAGTCGATTGCTTGCCAAGTGGACCGATGCTTCCCTCGTGGACAGACGATGCTTGCCAAGTGGACCAATGTGTCCCTCGTGGCCAGTCGATTGCTTGCCAAGTGGACGAATGTGTCCCTCGTGGCCAGTCGATTGCTTGCCAAGTGGACCGATGCTTCCCTCGTGGACGATTGCTTGCCAAGTGGACCAATGCTTCCCTCGTGGATGGACGATGCTTGCCAAGTGGACAGATGCTTCCCTCGCGGACAGCCCCCTGGGGGCCCCGAAGTGACAAATGCTTCCCGGGTGGACGATTGCTTGCCAAGTGGACCGATGCTTCCCTCGTGGACAGTTGACCTTTACAACATTTCATGGTGGTCATGACCTTTCTGCTACAACTAGACACTTGATTCCTTTTCTGCTTTAAAGTTGGCTTCGAGGACAATGTGTGACATGATTTTTGTGCCCATCGGTGCATGGCAAGACACTGAAAATGAGCCTCAAAGTTTGCAAGGTCGCCATGTTTCCCAAAATGACACTGTGTCCATTAGGGAACAGTTTTGTGTACATTAAATATTACATTACAGGACTTTCTGAAGCCTCAGAGATCCCATATTTCACACACAGAGTGGGGACATGGCCTACTACAGTCATGTGAAGTGAAAACTCTCCAAGTCCCTTGGGGAAAAAAGATTGTTTATTTGAGAAATCTAGGCGAAGACACTGTTAGGCTTATAGCCCGCAACACCCTCTTTCATAGTTGGTCAGATTGGAGTCATTTTTTTTCTGAACATGCGTGAACTCTGATCTTTTAGTATGTTGTTGCCAGACCCAAGTGGAGTACAGTAGGCTTGGTTTGGACCTGCTGGGACCCAGCATGCCAGTGCCACACAACTGTAATTTTGGGGTACTTTTGCATTGAAAATGTTTTCAATGGGAAATGCTTCTCAAATGGACACCCTTCAAATGATCATATTTCATGTAGAAATTGTCAGAATGGCTTGAAACCTGCACCAAACCCTCAACTCGGAACACAGATTTAGCATGTAGAGCACTGGTTCTGTAAACCCTCTGCATTCCTATATCCTTTCAGGAATGTCCCTCAAGAATGGGACAAGGAGAGCCTTGTAGAGCAGCTTTTGTTATGAAACATATCTCAGATTTGTTTCAGTACATTGATAGTAAGTATCCAATTTGGGATGTCCAGTGTGGTTCTGGGTTTTGCAAAGGTACACTAAACTCAATACCACTGTAGCTGTTCTAAGTGTGTGCTAAAACCCCCTCTCACTAATGTGCATTGCTGTACACCATATGGAAAAAGGTTTCCCCGGTGTAGAATAAGCACCCCCCCATGGACAGTCGATGCTTGCCAAGTTGACCAATGCTTCCCTCGTGGACAGACAATGCTTGCCAAGTGGACCAATGCTTCCCTCGTGGACAGTCGATTGCTTGCCAAGTGGACCAATGCTTCCCTCGTGGACAGTCGATTGCTTGCCAAGTGGACCAATGCTTCCCTCGTGGCCAGTCGGTTGCTTGCCAAGTGGACCGATGCTTCCCTCGTGGACGATTGCTTGCCAAGTGGACCAATGCTTCCCTCGTGGACAGTCGATTGCTTGCCAAGTGGACCAATGCTTCCCTCGTGGACAGACGATTGCTTGCGAAGTGGACCAATGCTTCCCTCGTGGACAGACGATGCTTGCCAAGTGGACAAATGTGTCCCTCGTGGCCAGTCGATTGCTTGCCAAGTGGACCAATGCTTCCCTCGTGGACGATTGCTTGCCAAGTGGACCAATGCTTCCCTCGTGGACGGACGATGCTTGCCAAGTGGACAGATGCTTCCCTCGCGGACAGCCCCCTGGGGGCCCCGAAGTGACAAATGCTTCCCGGGTGGACGATTGCTTGCCAAGTGGACCGATGCTTCCCTCGTGGACAGTTGACCTTTACAACATTTCATGGTGGTCATGACCTTTCTGCTACAACTAGACACTTGATTCCTTTTCTGCTTTAAAGTTGGCTTCGAGGACAATGTGTGACATGATTTTTGTGCCCATCGGTGCATGGCAAGACACTGACAATGAGCCTCAAAGTTTGCAAGGTCGCCAGGTTTCCCAAAATGACACTGTGTCCATTAGGGAACAGTTTTGTGTACATTAAATATTACATTACAGGACTTTCTGAAGCCTCAGAGATCCCATATTTCACACACAGAGCGGGGACATGGCCTACTACAGTCATGTGAAGTGAAAACTCTCCAAGTCCCTTGGGGAAAAAAGATTGTTTATTTGAGAAATCTAGGCGAAGACACTGTTAGGCTTATAGCCCGCAACACCCTCTTTCATAGTTGGTCAGATTGGAGTCATTTTTTTTCTGAACATGCGTGAGCTCTGATCTTTTAGTATGTTGTTGCCAGACCCAAGTGGAGTACAGTAGGCTTGGTTTGGACCTGCTGGGACCGAGCATGCCAGTGCCACACAACTGTCATTTTGGGGTACTTTTGCATTGAAAATGTTTTCAATGGGAAATGCTTCTCAAATGGACACCCTTCAAATGATCATATTTCATGTAGAAATTGTCAGAATGGCTTGAAACCTGCACCAAACCCTCAACTCGGAACACAGATTTCAGCATGTAGAGCACTGGTTCTGTAAACCCTCTGCATTCCTATATCCTTTCAGGAATGTCCCTCAAGAATGGGACAAGGAGAGCCTTGTAGAGCAGCTTTTGTTATGAAACATATCTCAGATTTGTTTCAGTACATTGATAGTAAGTATCCAATTTGGGATGTCCAGTGTGGTTCTGGGTTTTGCAAAGGTACACTAAACTCAATACCACTGTAGCTGTTCTAAGTGTGTGCTAAAACCCCCTCTCACTAATGTGCATTGCTGTACACCATATGGAAAAAGGTTTCCCCGGTGTAGGATAAGCACCCCCCCATGGACAGTCGATGCTTGCCAAGTTGACCAATGCTTCCCTCGTGGACAGACAATGCTTGCCAAGTGGACCAATGCTTCCCTCGTGGACAGTCGATTGCATGCCAAGTGGACCAATGCTTCCCTCGTGGACAGACGATGCTTGCCAAGTGGACGAATGTGTCCCTCCTGGCCAGTCGATTGCTTGCCAAGTGGACCGATGCTTCCCTCGTGGACAGACGATGCTTGCCAAGTGGACAAATGTGTCCCTCGTGGCCAGTCGATTGCTTGCCAAGTGGACCAATGCTTCCCTCGTGGACGATTGCTTGCCAAGTGGACCAATGCTTCCCTCGTGGACGGACGATGCTTGCCAAGTGGACAGATGCTTCCCTCGCGGACAGCCCCCTGGGGGCCCCGAAGTGACAAATGCTTCCCGGGTGGACGATTGCTTGCCAAGTGGACCGATGCTTCCCTCGTGGACAGTTGACCTTTACAACATTTCATGGTGGTCATGACCTTTCTGCTACAACTAGACACTTGATTCCTTTTCTGCTTTAAAGTTGGCTTCGAGGACAATGTGTGACATGATTTTTGTGCCCATCAGTGCATGGCAAGACACTGACAATGAGCCTCAAAGTTTGCAAGGTCGCCAGGTTTCCCAAAATGACACTGTGTCCATTAGGGAACAGTTTTGTGTACATTAAATATTACATTACAGGACTTTCTGAAGCCTCAGAGATCCCATATTTCACACACAGAGCGGGGACATGGCCTACTACAGTCATGTGAAGGGAAAACTCTCCAAGTCCCTTGGGGAAAAAAGATTGTTTATTTGAGAAATCTAGGCGAAGACACTGTTAGGCTTATATCCCGCAACACCCTCTTTCATAGTTGGTCAGATTGGAGTCATTTTTTTTCTGAACATGCGTGAGCTCTGATCTTTTAGTATGTTGTTGCCAGACCCAAGTGGAGTACAGTAGGCTTGGTTTGGACCTGCTGGGACCGAGCATGCCAGTGCCACACAACTGTCATTTTGGGGTACTTTTGCATTGAAAATGTTTTCAATGGGAAATGCTTCTCAAATGGACACCCTTCAAATGATCATATTTCATGTAGAAATTGTCAGAATGGCTTGAAACCTGCACCAAACCCTCAACTCGGAACACAGATTTCAGCATGTAGAGCACTGGTTCTGTAAACCCTCTGCATTCCTATATCCTTTCAGGAATGTCCCTCAAGAATGGGACAAGGAGAGCCTTGTAGAGCAGCTTTTGTTATGAAACATATCTCAGATTTGTTTCAGTACATTGATAGTAAGTATCCAATTTGGGATGTCCAGTGTGGTTCTGGGTTTTGCAAAGGTACACTAAACTCAATACCACTGTAGCTGTTCTAAGGGTGTGCTAAAACCCCCTCTCACTAATGTGCATTGCTGTACACCATATGGAAAAAGGTTTCCCCGGTGTAGGATAAGCACCCCCCCATGGACAGTCGATGCTTGCCAAGTTGACCAATGCTTCCCTCGTGGACAGACAATGCTTGCCAAGTGGACCAATGCTTCCCTCGTGGACAGTCGATTGCATGCCAAGTGGACCAATGCTTCCCTCGTGGACAGACGATGCTTGCCAAGTGGACGAATGTGTCCCTCGTGGCCAGTCGATTGCTTGCCAAGTGGACCGATGCTTCCCTCGTGGACAGACGATGCTTGCCAAGTGGACAAATGTGTCCCTCGTGGCCAGTCGATTGCTTGCCAAGTGGACCAATGCTTCCCTCGTGGACGATTGCTTGCCAAGTGGACCAATGCTTCCCTCGTGGACGGACGATGCTTGCCAAGTGGACAGATGCTTCCCTCGCGGACAGCCCCCTGGGGGCCCCGAAGTGACAAATGCTTCCCGGGTGGAAGATTGCTTGCCAAGTGGACCGATGCTTCCCTCGTGGACAGTTGACCTTTACAACATTTCATGGTGGTCATGACCTTTCTGCTACAACTAGACACTTGATTCCTTTTCTGCTTTAAAGTTGGCTTCGAGGACAATGTGTGACATGATTTTTGTGCCCATCAGTGCATGGCAAGACACTGACAATGAGCCTCAAAGTTTGCAAGGTCGCCAGGTTTCCCAAAATGACACTGTGTCCATTAGGGAACAGTTTTGTGTACATTAAATATTACATTACAGGACTTTCTGAAGCCTCAGAGATCCCATATTTCACACACAGAGCGGGGACATGGCCTACTACAGTCATGTGAAGTGAAAACTCTCCAAGTCCCTTGGGGAAAAAAGATTGTTTATTTGAGAAATCTAGGCGAAGACACTGTTAGGCTTATAGCCCGCAACACCCTCTTTCATAGTTGGTCAGATTGGAGTCATTTTTTTTCTGAACATGCGTGAGCTCTGATCTTTTAGTATGTTGTTGCCAGACCCAAGTGGAGTACAGTAGGCTTGGTTTGGACCTGCTGGGACCGAGCATGCCAGTGCCACACAACTGTCATTTTGGGGTACTTTTGCATTGAAAATGTTTTCAATGGGAAATGCTTCTCAAATGGACACCCTTCAAATGATCATATTTCATGTAGAAATTGTCAGAATGGCTTGAAACCTGCACCAAACCCTCAACTCGGAACACAGATTTCAGCATGTAGAGCACTGGTTCTGTAAACCCTCTGCATTCCTATATCCTTTCAGGAATGTCCCTCAAGAATGGGACAAGGAGAGCCTTGTAGAGCAGCTTTTGTTATGAAACATATCTCAGATTTGTTTCAGTACATTGATAGTAAGTATCCAATTTGGGATGTCCAGTGTGGTTCTGGGTTTTGCAAAGGTACACTAAACTCAATACCACTGTAGCTGTTCTAAGGGTGTGCTAAAACCCCCTCTCACTAATGTGCATTGCTGTACACCATATGGAAAAAGGTTTCCCCGGTGTAGGATAAGCACCCCCCCATGGACAGTCGATGCTTGCCAAGTTGACCAATGCTTCCCTCGTGGACAGACAATGCTTGCCAAGTGGACCAATGCTTCCCTCGTGGACAGTCGATTGCATGCCAAGTGGACCAATGCTTCCCTCGTGGACAGACGATGCTTGCCAAGTGGACGAATGTGTCCCTCGTGGCCAGTCGATTGCTTGCCAAGTGGACCGATGCTTCCCTCGTGGACAGACGATGCTTGCCAAGTGGACAAATGTGTCCCTCGTGGCCAGTCGATTGCTTGCCAAGTGGACCAATGCTTCCCTCGTGGACGATTGCTTGCCAAGTGGACCAATGCTTCCCTCGTGGACGGACGATGCTTGCCAAGTGGACAGATGCTTCCCTCGCGGACAGCCCCCTGGGGGCCCCGAAGTGACAAATGCTTCCCGGGTGGACGATTGCTTGCCAAGTGGACCGATGCTTCCCTCGTGGACAGTTGACCTTTACAACATTTCATGGTGGTCATGACCTTTCTGCTACAACTAGACACTTGATTCCTTTTCTGCTTTAAAGTTGGCTTCGAGGACAATGTGTGACATGATTTTTGTGCCCATCAGTGCATGGCAAGACACTGACAATGAGCCTCAAAGTTTGCAAGGTCGCCAGGTTTCCCAAAATGACACTGTGTCCATTAGGGAACAGTTTTGTGTACATTAAATATTACATTACAGGACTTTCTGAAGCCTCAGAGATCCCATATTTCACACACAGAGCGGGGACATGGCCTACTACAGTCATGTGAAGTGAAAACTCTCCAAGTCCCTTGGGGAAAAAAGATTGTTTATTTGAGAAATCTAGGCGAAGACACTGTTAGGCTTATAGCCCGCAACACCCTCTTTCATAGTTGGTCAGATTGGAGTCATTTTTTTTCTGAACATGCGTGAGCTCTGATCTTTTAGTATGTTGTTGCCAGACCCAAGTGGAGTACAGTAGGCTTGGTTTGGACCTGCTGGGACCGAGCATGCCAGTGCCACACAACTGTCATTTTGGGGTACTTTTGCATTGAAAATGTTTTCAATGGGAAATGCTTCTCAAATGGACACCCTTCAAATGATCATATTTCATGTAGAAATTGTCAGAATGGCTTGAAACCTGCACCAAACCCTCAACTCGGAACACAGATTTCAGCATGTAGAGCACTGGTTCTGTAAACCCTCTGCATTCCTATATCCTTTCAGGAATGTCCCTCAAGAATGGGACAAGGAGAGCCTTGTAGAGCAGCTTTTGTTATGAAACATATCTCAGATTTGTTTCAGTACATTGATAGTAAGTATCCAATTTGGGATGTCCAGTGTGGTTCTGGGTTTTGCAAAGGTACACTAAACTCAATACCACTGTAGCTGTTCTAAGGGTGTGCTAAAACCCCCTCTCACTAATGTGCATTGCTGTACATCATATGGAAAAAGGTTTCCCCGGTGTAGGATAAGCACCCCCCCATGGACAGTCGATGCTTGCCAAGTTGACCAATGCTTCCCTCGTGGACAGACAATGCTTGCCAAGTGGACCAATGCTTCCCTCGTGGACAGTTGATTGCTTGCCAAGTGGACCAATGCTTCCCTCGTGGACAGACGATGCTTGCCAAGTGGACGAATGTGTCCCTCGTGGCCAGTCGATTGCTTGCCAAGTGGACCGATGCTTCCCTCGTGGACAGACGATGCTTGCCAAGTGGACAAATGTGTCCCTCGTAGCCAGTCGATTGCTTGCCAAGTGGACCAATGCTTCCCTCGTGGACGATTGCTTGCCAAGTGGACCAATGCTTCCCTCGTGGACGGACGATGCTTGCCAAGTGGACAGATGCTTCCCTCGCGGACAGCCCCCTGGGGGCCCCGAAGTGACAAATGCTTCCCGGGTGGACGATTGCTTGCCAAGTGGACCGATGCTTCCCTCGTGGACAGTTGACCTTTACAACATTTCATGGTGGTCATGACCTTTCTGCTACAACTAGACACTTGATTCCTTTTCTGCTTTAAAGTTGGCTTCGAGGACAATGTGTGACATGATTTTTGTGCCCATCGGTGCATGGCAAGACACTGACAATGAGCCTCAAAGTTTGCAAGGTCGCCAGGTTTCCCAAAATGACACTGTGTCCATTAGGGAACAGTTTTGTGTACATTAAATATTACATTACAGGACTTTCTGAAGCCTCAGAGATCCCATATTTCACACACAGAGCGGGGACATGGCCTACTACAGTCATGTGAAGTGAAAACTCTCCAAGTCCCTTGGGGAAAAAAGATTGTTTATTTGAGAAATCTAGGCGAAGACACTGTTAGGCTTATAGCCCGCAACACCCTCTTTCATAGTTGGTCAGATTGGAGTCATTTTTTTTCTGAACATGCGTGAGCTCTGATCTTTTAGTATGTTGTTGCCAGACCCAAGTGGAGTACAGTAGGCTTGGTTTGGACCTGCTGGGACCGAGCATGCCAGTGCCACACAACTGTCATTTTGGGGTACTTTTGCATTGAAAATGTTTTCAATGGGAAATGCTTCTCAAATGGACACCCTTCAAATGATCATATTTCATGTAGAAATTGTCAGAATGGCTTGAAACCTGCACCAAACCCTCAACTCGGAACACAGATTTCAGCATGTAGAGCACTGGTTCTGTAAACCCTCTGCATTCCTATATCCTTTCAGGAATGTCCCTCAAGAATGGGACAAGGAGAGCCTTGTAGAGCAGCTTTTGTTATGAAACATATCTCAGATTTGTTTCAGTACATTGATAGTAAGTATCCAATTTGGGATGTCCAGTGTGGTTCTGGGTTTTGCAAAGGTACACTAAACTCAATACCACTGTAGCTGTTCTAAGGGTGTGCTAAAACCCCCTCTCACTAATGTGCATTGCTGTACACCATATGGAAAAAGGTTTCCCCGGTGTAGGATAAGCACCCCCCCATGGACAGTCGATGCTTGCCAAGTTGACCAATGCTTCCCTCGTGGACAGACAATGCTTGCCAAGTGGACCAATGCTTCCCTCGTGGACAGTCGATTGCATGCCAAGTGGACCAATGCTTCCCTCGTGGACAGACGATGCTTGCCAAGTGGACGAATGTGTCCCTCGTGGCCAGTCGATTGCTTGCCAAGTGGACCGATGCTTCCCTCGTGGACAGACGATGCTTGCCAAGTGGACAAATGTGTCCCTCGTGGCCAGTCGATTGCTTGCCAAGTGGACCAATGCTTCCCTCGTGGACGATTGCTTGCCAAGTGGACCAATGCTTCCCTCGTGGACGGACGATGCTTGCCAAGTGGACAGATGCTTCCCTCGCGGACAGCCCCCTGGGGGCCCCGAAGTGACAAATGCTTCCCGGGTGGACGATTGCTTGCCAAGTGGACCGATGCTTCCCTCGTGGACAGTTGACCTTTACAACATTTCATGGTGGTCATGACCTTTCTGCTACAACTAGACACTTGATTCCTTTTCTGCTTTAAAGTTGGCTTCGAGGACAATGTGTGACATGATTTTTGTGCCCATCAGTGCATGGCAAGACACTGACAATGAGCCTCAAAGTTTGCAAGGTCGCCAGGTTTCCCAAAATGACACTGTGTCCATTAGGGAACAGTTTTGTGTACATTAAATATTACATTACAGGACTTTCTGAAGCCTCAGAGATCCCATATTTCACACACAGAGCGGGGACATGGCCTACTACAGTCATGTGAAGTGAAAACTCTCCAAGTCCCTTGGGGAAAAAAGATTGTTTATTTGAGAAATCTAGGCGAAGACACTGTTAGGCTTATAGCCCGCAACACCCTCTTTCATAGTTGGTCAGATTGGAGTCATTTTTTTTCTGAACATGCGTGAGCTCTGATCTTTTAGTATGTTGTTGCCAGACCCAAGTGGAGTACAGTAGGCTTGGTTTGGACCTGCTGGGACCGAGCATGCCAGTGCCACACAACTGTCATTTTGGGGTACTTTTGCATTGAAAATGTTTTCAATGGGAAATGCTTCTCAAATGGACACCCTTCAAATGATCATATTTCATGTAGAAATTGTCAGAATGGCTTGAAACCTGCACCAAACCCTCAACTCGGAACACAGATTTCAGCATGTAGAGCACTGGTTCTGTAAACCCTCTGCATTCCTATATCCTTTCAGGAATGTCCCTCAAGAATGGGACAAGGAGAGCCTTGTAGAGCAGCTTTTGTTATGAAACATATCTCAGATTTGTTTCAGTACATTGATAGTAAGTATCCAATTTGGGATGTCCAGTGTGGTTCTGGGTTTTGCAAAGGTACACTAAACTCAATACCACTGTAGCTGTTCTAAGGGTGTGCTAAAACCCCCTCTCACTAATGTGCATTGCTGTACACCATATGGAAAAAGGTTTCCCCGGTGTAGGATAAGCACCCCCCCATGGACAGTCGATGCTTGCCAAGTTGACCAATGCTTCCCTCGTGGACAGACAATGCTTGCCAAGTGGACCAATGCTTCCCTCGTGGACAGTTGATTGCTTGCCAAGTGGACCAATGCTTCCCTCGTGGACAGTCGATTGCATGCCAAGTGGACCAATGCTTCCCTCGTGGACAGTTGATTGCTTGCCAAGTGGACCAATGCTTCCCTCGTGGACAGTCGATTGCATGCCAAGTGGACCAATGCTTCCCTCGTGGACAGACGATGCTTGCCAAGTGGACGAATGTGTCCCTCGTGGCCAGTCGATTGCTTGCCAAGTGGACCGATGCTTCCCTCGTGGACGATTGCTTGCCAAGTGGACCAATGCTTCCCTCGTGGACGGACGATGCTTGCCAAGTGGACAGATGCTTCCCTCGCGGACAGCCCCCTGGGGGCCCCGAAGTGACAAATGCTTCCCGGGTGGACGATTGCTTGCCAAGTGGACCGATGCTTCCCTCGTGGACAGTTGACCTTTACAACATTTCATGGTGGTCATGACCTTTCTGCTACAACTAGACACTTGATTCCTTTTCTGCTTTAAAGTTGGCTTCGAGGACAATGTGTGACATGATTTTTGTGCCCATCGGTGCATGGCAAGACACTGAAAATGAGCCTCAAAGTTTGCAAGGTCGCCAGGTTTCCCAAAATGACACTGTGTCCATTAGGGAACAGTTTTGTGTACATTAAATATTACATTACAGGACTTTCTGAAGCCTCAGAGATCCCATATTTCACACACAGAGCGGGGACATGGCCTACTACAGTCATGTGAAGTGAAAACTCTCCAAGTCCCTTGGGGAAAAAAGATTGTTTATTTGAGAAATCTAGGCGAAGACACTGTTAGGCTTATAGCCCGCAACACCCTCTTTCATAGTTGGTCAGATTGGAGTCATTTTTTTTCTGAACATGCGTGAGCTCTGATCTTTTAGTATGTTGTTGCCAGACCCAAGTGGAGTACAGTAGGCTTGGTTTGGACCTGCTGGGACCGAGCATGCCAGTGCCACACAACTGTCATTTTGGGGTACTTTTGCATTGAAAATGTTTTCAATGGGAAATGCTTCTCAAATGGACACCCTTCAAATGATCATATTTCATGTAGAAATTGTCAGAATGGCTTGAAACCTGCACCAAACCCTCAACTCGGAACACAGATTTCAGCATGTAGAGCACTGGTTCTGTAAACCCTCTGCATTCCTATATCCTTTCAGGAATGTCCCTCAAGAATGGGACAAGGAGAGCCTTGTAGAGCAGCTTTTGTTATGAAACATATCTCAGATTTGTTTCAGTACATTGATAGTAAGTATCCAATTTGGGATGTCCAGTGTGGTTCTGGGTTTTGCAAAGGTACACTAAACTCAATACCACTGTAGCTGTTCTAAGGGTGTGCTAAAACCCCCTCTCACTAATGTGCATTGCTGTACACCATATGGAAAAAGGTTTCCCCGGTGTAGGATAAGCACCCCCCCATGGACAGTCGATGCTTGCCAAGTTGACCAATGCTTCCCTCGTGGACAGACAATGCTTGCCAAGTGGACCAATGCTTCCCTCGTGGACAGTCGATTGCATGCCAAGTGGACCAATGCTTCCCTCGTGGACAGACGATGCTTGCCAAGTGGACGAATGTGTCCCTCGTGGCCAGTCGATTGCTTGCCAAGTGGACCGATGCTTCCCTCGTGGACAGACGATGCTTGCCAAGTGGACAAATGTGTCCCTCGTGGCCAGTCGATTGCTTGCCAAGTGGACCAATGCTTCCCTCGTGGACGATTGCTTGCCAAGTGGACCAATGCTTCCCTCGTGGACGGACGATGCTTGCCAAGTGGACAGATGCTTCCCTCGCGGACAGCCCCCTGGGGGCCCCAAAGTGACAAATGCTTCCCGGGTGGACGATTGCTTGCCAAGTGGACCGATGCTTCCCTCGTGGACAGTTGACCTTTACAACATTTCATGGTGGTCATGACCTTTCTGCTACAACTAGACACTTGATTCCTTTTCTGCTTTAAAGTTGGCTTCGAGGACAATGTGTGACATGATTTTTGTGCCCATCAGTGCATGGCAAGACACTGACAATGAGCCTCAAAGTTTGCAAGGTCGCCAGGTTTCCCAAAATGACACTGTGTCCATTAGGGAACAGTTTTGTGTACATTAAATATTACATTACAGGACTTTCTGAAGCCTCAGAGATCCCATATTTCACACACAGAGCGGGGACATGGCCTACTACAGTCATGTGAAGTGAAAACTCTCCAAGTCCCTTGGGGAAAAAAGATTGTTTATTTGAGAAATCTAGGCGAAGACACTGTTAGGCTTATAGCCCGCAAAACCCTCTTTCATAGTTGGTCAGATTGGAGTCATTTTTTTTCTGAACATGCGTGAGCTCTGATCTTTTAGTATGTTGTTGCCAGACCCAAGTGGAGTACAGTAGGCTTGGTTTGGACCTGCTGGGACCGAGCATGCCAGTGCCACACAACTGTCATTTTGGGGTACTTTTGCATTGAAAATGTTTTCAATGGGAAATGCTTCTCAAATGGACACCCTTCAAATGATCATATTTCATGTAGAAATTGTCAGAATGGCTTGAAACCTGCACCAAACCCTCAACTCGGAACACAGATTTCAGCATGTAGAGCACTGGTTCTGTAAACCCTCTGCATTCCTATATCCTTTCAGGAATGTCCCTCAAGAATGGGACAAGGAGAGCCTTGTAGAGCAGCTTTTGTTATGAAACATATCTCAGATTTGTTTCAGTACATTGATAGTAAGTATCCAATTTGGGATGTCCAGTGTGGTTCTGGGTTTTGCAAAGGTACACTAAACTCAATACCACTGTAGCTGTTCTAAGGGTGTGCTAAAACCCCCTCTCACTAATGTGCATTGCTGTACACCATATGGAAAAAGGTTTCCCCGGTGTAGGATAAGCACCCCCCCATGGACAGTCGATGCTTGCCAAGTTGACCAATGCTTCCCTCGTGGACAGACAATGCTTGCCAAGTGGACCAATGCTTCCCTCGTGGACAGTCGATTGCATGCCAAGTGGACCAATGCTTCCCTCGTGGACAGACGATGCTTGCCAAGTGGACGAATGTGTCCCTCGTGGCCAGTCGATTGCTTGCCAAGTGGACCGATGCTTCCCTCGTGGACAGACGATGCTTGCCAAGTGGACAAATGTGTCCCTCGTGGCCAGTCGATTGCTTGCCAAGTGGACCAATGCTTCCCTCGTGGACGATTGCTTGCCAAGTGGACCAATGCTTCCCTCGTGGATGGACGATGCTTGCCAAGTGGACAGATGCTTCCCTCGCGGACAGCCCCCTGGGGGCCCCGAAGTGACAAATGCTTCCCGGGTGGACGATTGCTTGCCAAGTGGACCGATGCTTCCCTCGTGGACAGTTGACCTTTACAACATTTCATGGTGGTCATGACCTTTCTGCTACAACTAGACACTTGATTCCTTTTCTGCTTTAAAGTTGGCTTCGAGGACAATGTGTGACATGATTTTTGTGCCCATCGGTGCATGGCAAGACACTGACAATGAGCCTCAAAGTTTGCAAGGTCGCCAGGTTTCCCAAAATGACACTGTGTCCATTAGGGAACAGTTTTGTGTACATTAAATATTACATTACAGGACTTTCTGAAGCCTCAGAGATCCCATATTTCACACACAGAGCGGGGACATGGCCGACTACAGTCATGTGAAGTGAAAACTCTCCAAGTCCCTTGGGGAAAAAAGATTGTTTATTTGAGAAATCTAGGCGAAGACACTGTTAGGCTTATAGCCCGCAACACCCTCTTTCATAGTTGGTCAGATTGGAGTCATTTTTTTTCTGAACATGCGTGAGCTCTGATCTTTTAGTATGTTGTTGCCAGACCCAAGTGGAGTACAGTAGGCTTGGTTTGGACCTGCTGGGACCCAGCATGCCAGTGCCACACAACTGTCATTTTGGGGTACTTTTGCATTGAAAATGTTTTCAATGGGAAATGCTTCTCAAATGGACACCCTTCAAATGATCATATTTCATGTAGAAATTGTCAGAATGGCTTGAAACCTGCACCAAACCCTCAACTCGGAACACAGATTTCAGCATGTAGAGCACTGGTTCTGTAAACCCTCTGCATTCCTATATCCTTTCAGGAATGTCCCTCAAGAATGGGACAAGGAGAGCCTTGTAGAGCAGCTTTTGTTATGAAACATATCTCAGATTTGTTTCAGTACATTGATAGTAAGTATCCAATTTGGGATGTCCAGTGTGGTTCTGGGTTTTGCAAAGGTACACTAAACTCAATACCACTGTAGCTGTTCTAAGGGTGTGCTAAAACCCCCTCTCACTAATGTGCATTGCTGTACACCATATGGAAAAAGGTTTCCCCGGTGTAGGATAAGCACCCCCCCATGGACAGTCGATGCTTGCCAAGTTGACCAATGCTTCCCTCGTGGACAGACAATGCTTGCCAAGTGGACCAATGCTTCCCTCGTGGACAGTCGATTGCATGCCAAGTGGACCAATGCTTCCCTCGTGGACAGACGATGCTTGCCAAGTGGACGAATGTGTCCCTCGTGGCCAGTCGATTGCTTGCCAAGTGGACCGATGCTTCCCTCGTGGACAGACGATGCTTGCCAAGTGGACAAATGTGTCCCTCGTGGCCAGTCGATTGCTTGCCAAGTGGACCAATGCTTCCCTCGTGGACGATTGCTTGCCAAGTGGACCAATGCTTCCCTCGTGGACGGACGATGCTTGCCAAGTGGACAGATGCTTCCCTCGCGGACAGCCCCCTGGGGGCCCCGAAGTGACAAATGCTTCCCGGGTGGACGATTGCTTGCCAAGTGGACCGATGCTTCCCTCGTGGACAGTTGACCTTTACAACATTTCATGGTGGTCATGACCTTTCTGCTACAACTAGACACTTGATTCCTTTTCTGCTTTAAAGTTGGCTTCGAGGACAATGTGTGACATGATTTTTGTGCCCATCGGTGCATGGCAAGACACTGACAATGAGCCTCAAAGTTTGCAAGGTCGCCAGGTTTCCCAAAATGACACTGTGTCCATTAGGGAACAGTTTTGTGTACATTAAATATTACATTACAGGACTTTCTGAAGCCTCAGAGATCCCATATTTCACACACAGAGCGGGGACATGGCCTACTACAGTCATGTGAAGTGAAAACTCTCCAAGTCCCTTGGGGAAAAAAGATTGTTTATTTGAGAAATCTAGGCGAAGACACTGTTAGGCTTATAGCCCGCAACACCCTCTTTCATAGTTGGTCAGATTGGAGTCATTTTTTTTCTGAACATGCGTGAGCTCTGATCTTTTAGTATGTTGTTGCCAGACCCAAGTGGAGTACAGTAGGCTTGGTTTGGACCTGCTGGGACCGAGCATGCCAGTGCCACACAACTGTCATTTTGGGGTACTTTTGCATTGAAAATGTTTTCAATGGGAAATGCTTCTCAAATGGACACCCTTCAAATGATCATATTTCATGTAGAAATTGTCAGAATGGCTTGAAACCTGCACCAAACCCTCAACTCGGAACACAGATTTCAGCATGTAGAGCACTGGTTCTGTAAACCCTCTGCATTCCTATATCCTTTCAGGAATGTCCCTCAAGAATGGGACAAGGAGAGCCTTGTAGAGCAGCTTTTGTTATGAAACATATCTCAGATTTGTTTCAGTACATTGATAGTAAGTATCCAATTTGGGATGTCCAGTGTGGTTCTGGGTTTTGCAAAGGTACACTAAACTCAATACCACTGTAGCTGTTCTAAGGGTGTGCTAAAACCCCCTCTCACTAATGTGCATTGCTGTACACCATATGGAAAAAGGTTTCCCCGGTGTAGGATAAGCACCCCCCCATGGACAGTCGATGCTTGCCAAGTTGACCAATGCTTCCCTCGTGGACAGACAATGCTTGCCAAGTGGACCAATGCTTCCCTCGTGGACAGTCGATTGCATGCCAAGTGGACCAATGCTTCCCTCGTGGACAGACGATGCTTGCCAAGTGGACGAATGTGTCCCTCGTGGCCAGTCGATTGCTTGCCAAGTGGACCGATGCTTCCCTCGTGGACAGACGATGCTTGCCAAGTGGACAAATGTGTCCCTCGTGGCCAGTCGATTGCTTGCCAAGTGGACCAATGCTTCCCTCGTGGACGATTGCTTGCCAAGTGGACCAATGCTTCCCTCGTGGACGGACGATGCTTGCCAAGTGGACAGATGCTTCCCTCGCGGACAGCCCCCTGGGGGCCCCGAAGTGACAAATGCTTCCCGGGTGGACGATTGCTTGCCAAGTGGACCGATGCTTCCCTCGTGGACAGTTGACCTTTACAACATTTCATGGTGGTCATGACCTTTCTGCTACAACTAGACACTTGATTCCTTTTCTGCTTTAAAGTTGGCTTCGAGGACAATGTGTGACATGATTTTTGTGCCCATCGGTGCATGGCAAGACACTGACAATGAGCCTCAAAGTTTGCAAGGTCGCCAGGTTTCCCAAAATGACACTGTGTCCATTAGGGAACAGTTTTGTGTACATTAAATATTACATTACAGGACTTTCTGAAGCCTCAGAGATCCCATATTTCACACACAGAGCGGGGACATGGCCTACTACAGTCATGTGAAGTGAAAACTCTCCAAGTCCCTTGGGGAAAAAAGATTGTTTATTTGAGAAATCTAGGCGAAGACACTGTTAGGCTTATAGCCCGCAACACCCTCTTTCATAGTTGGTCAGATTGGAGTCATTTTTTTTCTGAACATGCGTGAGCTCTGATCTTTTAGTATGTTGTTGCCAGACCCAAGTGGAGTACAGTAGGCTTGGTTTGGACCTGCTGGGACCGAGCATGCCAGTGCCACACAACTGTCATTTTGGGGTACTTTTGCATTGAAAATGTTTTCAATGGGAAATGCTTCTCAAATGGACACCCTTCAAATGATCATATTTCATGTAGAAATTGTCAGAATGGCTTGAAACCTGCACCAAACCCTCAACTCGGAACACAGATTTCAGCATGTAGAGCACTGGTTCTGTAAACCCTCTGCATTCCTATATCCTTTCAGGAATGTCCCTCAAGAATGGGACAAGGAGAGCCTTGTAGAGCAGCTTTTGTTATGAAACATATCTCAGATTTGTTTCAGTACATTGATAGTAAGTATCCAATTTGGGATGTCCAGTGTGGTTCTGGGTTTTGCAAAGGTACACTAAACTCAATACCACTGTAGCTGTTCTAAGGGTGTGCTAAAACCCCCTCTCACTAATGTGCATTGCTGTACACCATATGGAAAAAGGTTTCCCCGGTGTAGGATAAGCACCCCCCCATGGACAGTCGATGCTTGCCAAGTTGACCAATGCTTCCCTCGTGGACAGACAATGCTTGCCAAGTGGACCAATGCTTCCCTCGTGGACAGTTGATTGCTTGCCAAGTGGACCAATGCTTCCCTCGTGGACAGTCGATTGCATGCCAAGTGGACCAATGCTTCCCTCGTGGACAGTTGATTGCTTGCCAAGTGGACCAATGCTTCCCTCGTGGACAGTCGATTGCATGCCAAGTGGACCAATGCTTCCCTCGTGGACAGACGATGCTTGCCAAGTGGACGAATGTGTCCCTCGTGGCCAGTCGATTGCTTGCCAAGTGGACCGATGCTTCCCTCGTGGACGATTGCTTGCCAAGTGGACCAATGCTTCCCTCGTGGACGGACGATGCTTGCCAAGTGGACAGATGCTTCCCTCGCGGACAGCCCCCTGGGGGCCCCGAAGTGACAAATGCTTCCCGGGTGGACGATTGCTTGCCAAGTGGACCGATGCTTCCCTCGTGGACAGTTGACCTTTACAACATTTCATGGTGGTCATGACCTTTCTGCTACAACTAGACACTTGATTCCTTTTCTGCTTTAAAGTTGGCTTCGAGGACAATGTGTGACATGATTTTTGTGCCCATCGGTGCATGGCAAGACACTGAAAATGAGCCTCAAAGTTTGCAAGGTCGCCAGGTTTCCCAAAATGACACTGTGTCCATTAGGGAACAGTTTTGTGTACATTAAATATTACATTACAGGACTTTCTGAAGCCTCAGAGATCCCATATTTCACACACAGAGCGGGGACATGGCCTACTACAGTCATGTGAAGTGAAAACTCTCCAAGTCCCTTGGGGAAAAAAGATTGTTTATTTGAGAAATCTAGGCGAAGACACTGTAAGGCTTATAGCCCGCAACACCCTCTTTCATAGTTGGTCAGATTGGAGTCATTTTTTTTCTGAACATGCGTGAGCTCTGATCTTTTAGTATGTTGTTGCCAGACCCAAGTGGAGTACAGTAGGCTTGGTTTGGACCTGCTGGGACCGAGCATGCCAGTGCCACACAACTGTCATTTTGGGGTACTTTTGCATTGAAAATGTTTTCAATGGGAAATGCTTCTCAAATGGACACCCTTCAAATGATCATATTTCATGTAGAAATTGTCAGAATGGCTTGAAACCTGCACCAAACCCTCAACTCGGAACACAGATTTCAGCATGTAGAGCACTGGTTCTGTAAACCCTCTGCATTCCTATATCCTTTCAGGAATGTCCCTCAAGAATGGGACAAGGAGAGCCTTGTAGAGCAGCTTTTGTTATGAAACATATCTCAGATTTGTTTCAGTACATTGATAGTAAGTATCCAATTTGGGATGTCCAGTGTGGTTCTGGGTTTTGCAAAGGTACACTAAACTCAATACCACTGTAGCTGTTCTAAGGGTGTGCTAAAACCCCCTCTCACTAATGTGCATTGCTGTACACCATATGGAAAAAGGTTTCCCCGGTGTAGGATAAGCACCCCCCCATGGACAGTCGATGCTTGCCAAGTTGACCAATGCTTCCCTCGTGGACAGACAATGCTTGCCAAGTGGACCAATGCTTCCCTCGTGGACAGTCGATTGCATGCCAAGTGGACCAATGCTTCCCTCGTGGACAGACGATGCTTGCCAAGTGGACGAATGTGTCCCTCGTGGCCAGTCGATTGCTTGCCAAGTGGACCGATGCTTCCCTCGTGGACAGACGATGCTTGCCAAGTGGACAAATGTGTCCCTCGTGGCCAGTCGATTGCTTGCCAAGTGGACCAATGCTTCCCTCGTGGACGATTGCTTGCCAAGTGGACCAATGCTTCCCTCGTGGACGGACGATGCTTGCCAAGTGGACAGATGCTTCCCTCGCGGACAGCCCCCTGGGGGCCCCGAAGTGACAAATGCTTCCCGGGTGGACGATTGCTTGCCAAGTGGACCGATGCTTCCCTCGTGGACAGTTGACCTTTACAACATTTCATGGTGGTCATGACCTTTCTGCTACAACTAGACACTTGATTCCTTTTCTGCTTTAAAGTTGGCTTCGAGGACAATGTGTGACATGATTTTTGTGCCCATCGGTGCATGGCAAGACACTGACAATGAGCCTCAAAGTTTGCAAGGTCGCCAGGTTTCCCAAAATGACACTGTGTCCATTAGGGAACAGTTTTGTGTACATTAAATATTACATTACAGGACTTTCTGAAGCCTCAGAGATCCCATATTTCACACACAGAGCGGGGACATGGCCTACTACAGTCATGTGAAGTGAAAACTCTCCAAGTCCCTTGGGGAAAAAAGATTGTTTATTTGAGAAATCTAGGCGAAGACACTGTTAGGCTTATAGCCCGCAACACCCTCTTTCATAGTTGGTCAGATTGGAGTCATTTTTTTTCTGAACATGCGTGAGCTCTGATCTTTTAGTATGTTGTTGCCAGACCCAAGTGGAGTACAGTAGGCTTGGTTTGGACCTGCTGGGACCGAGCATGCCAGTGCCACACAACTGTCATTTTGGGGTACTTTTGCATTGAAAATGTTTTCAATGGGAAATGCTTCTCAAATGGACACCCTTCAAATGATCATATTTCATGTAGAAATTGTCAGAATGGCTTGAAACCTGCACCAAACCCTCAACTCGGAACACAGATTTCAGCATGTAGAGCACTGGTTCTGTAAACCCTCTGCATTCCTATATCCTTTCAGGAATGTCCCTCAAGAATGGGACAAGGAGAGCCTTGTAGAGCAGCTTTTGTTATGAAACATATCTCAGATTTGTTTCAGTACATTGATAGTAAGTATCCAATTTGGGATGTCCAGTGTGGTTCTGGGTTTTGCAAAGGTACACTAAACTCAATACCACTGTAGCTGTTCTAAGGGTGTGCTAAAACCCCCTCTCACTAATGTGCATTGCTGTACACCATATGGAAAAAGGTTTCCCCGGTGTAGGATAAGCACCCCCCCATGGACAGTCGATGCTTGCCAAGTTGACCAATGCTTCCCTCGTGGACAGACAATGCTTGCCAAGTGGACCAATGCTTCCCTCGTGGACAGTTGATTGCTTGCCAAGTGGACCAATGCTTCCCTCGTGGACAGTCGATTGCATGCCAAGTGGACCAATGCTTCCCTCGTGGACAGTTGATTGCTTGCCAAGTGGACCAATGCTTCCCTCGTGGACAGTCGATTGCATGCCAAGTGGACCAATGCTTCCCTCGTGGACAGACGATGCTTGCCAAGTGGACGAATGTGTCCCTCGTGGCCAGTCGATTGCTTGCCAAGTGGACCGATGCTTCCCTCGTGGACGATTGCTTGCCAAGTGGACCAATGCTTCCCTCGTGGACGGACGATGCTTGCCAAGTGGACAGATGCTTCCCTCGCGGACAGCCCCCTGGGGGCCCCGAAGTGACAAATGCTTCCCGGGTGGACGATTGCTTGCCAAGTGGACCGATGCTTCCCTCGTGGACAGTTGACCTTTACAACATTTCATGGTGGTCATGACCTTTCTGCTACAACTAGACACTTGATTCCTTTTCTGCTTTAAAGTTGGCTTCGAGGACAATGTGTGACATGATTTTTGTGCCCATCGGTGCATGGCAAGACACTGAAAATGAGCCTCAAAGTTTGCAAGGTCGCCAGGTTTCCCAAAATGACACTGTGTCCATTAGGGAACAGTTTTGTGTACATTAAATATTACATTACAGGACTTTCTGAAGCCTCAGAGATCCCATATTTCACACACAGAGCGGGGACATGGCCTACTACAGTCATGTGAAGTGAAAACTCTCCAAGTCCCTTGGGGAAAAAAGATTGTTTATTTGAGAAATCTAGGCGAAGACACTGTTAGGCTTATAGCCCGCAACACCCTCTTTCATAGTTGGTCAGATTGGAGTCATTTTTTTTCTGAACATGCGTGAGCTCTGATCTTTTAGTATGTTGTTGCCAGACCCAAGTGGAGTACAGTAGGCTTGGTTTGGACCTGCTGGGACCGAGCATGCCAGTGCCACACAACTGTCATTTTGGGGTACTTTTGCATTGAAAATGTTTTCAATGGGAAATGCTTCTCAAATGGACACCCTTCAAATGATCATATTTCATGTAGAAATTGTCAGAATGGCTTGAAACCTGCACCAAACCCTCAACTCGGAACACAGATTTCAGCATGTAGAGCACTGGTTCTGTAAACCCTCTGCATTCCTATATCCTTTCAGGAATGTCCCTCAAGAATGGGACAAGGAGAGCCTTGTAGAGCAGCTTTTGTTATGAAACATATCTCAGATTTGTTTCAGTACATTGATAGTAAGTATCCAATTTGGGATGTCCAGTGTGGTTCTGGGTTTTGCAAAGGTACACTAAACTCAATACCACTGTAGCTGTTCTAAGGGTGTGCTAAAACCCCCTCTCACTAATGTGCATTGCTGTACACCATATGGAAAAAGGTTTCCCCGGTGTAGGATAAGCACCCCCCCATGGACAGTCGATGCTTGCCAAGTTGACCAATGCTTCCCTCGTGGACAGACAATGCTTGCCAAGTGGACCAATGCTTCCCTCGTGGACAGTCGATTGCATGCCAAGTGGACCAATGCTTCCCTCGTGGACAGACGATGCTTGCCAAGTGGACGAATGTGTCCCTCGTGGCCAGTCGATTGCTTGCCAAGTGGACCGATGCTTCCCTCGTGGACAGACGATGCTTGCCAAGTGGACAAATGTGTCCCTCGTGGCCAGTCGATTGCTTGCCAAGTGGACCAATGCTTCCCTCGTGGACGATTGCTTGCCAAGTGGACCAATGCTTCCCTCGTGGACGGACGATGCTTGCCAAGTGGACAGATGCTTCCCTCGCGGACAGCCCCCTGGGGGCCCCGAAGTGACAAATGCTTCCCGGGTGGACGATTGCTTGCCAAGTGGACCGATGCTTCCCTCGTGGACAGTTGACCTTTAAAACATTTCATGGTGGTCATGACCTTTCTGCTACAACTAGACACTTGATTCCTTTTCTGCTTTAAAGTTGGCTTCGAGGACAATGTGTGACATGATTTTTGTGCCCATCGGTGCATGGCAAGACACTGACAATGAGCCTCAAAGTTTGCAAGGTCGCCAGGTTTCCCAAAATGACACTGTGTCCATTAGGGAACAGTTTTGTGTACATTAAATATTACTTTACAGGACTTTCTGAAGCCTCAGAGATCCCATATTTCACACACAGAGCGGGGACATGGCCTACTACAGTCATGTGAAGTGAAAACTCTCCAAGTCCCTTGGGGAAAAAAGATTGTTTATTTGAGAAATCTAGGCGAAGACACTGTTAGGCTTATAGCCCGCAACACCCTCTTTCATAGTTGGTCAGATTGGAGTCATTTTTTTTCTGAACATGCGTGAGCTCTGATCTTTTAGTATGTTGTTGCCAGACCCAAGTGGAGTACAGTAGGCTTGGTTTGGACCTGCTGGGACCGAGCATGCCAGTGCCACACAACTGTCATTTTGGGGTACTTTTGCATTGAAAATGTTTTCAATGGGAAATGCTTCTCAAATGGACACCCTTCAAATGATCATATTTCATGTAGAAATTGTCAGAATGGCTTGAAACCTGCACCAAACCCTCAACTCGGAACACAGATTTCAGCATGTAGAGCACTGGTTCTGTAAACCCTCTGCATTCCTATATCCTTTCAGGAATGTCCCTCAAGAATGGGACAAGGAGAGCCTTGTAGAGCAGCTTTTGTTATGAAACATATCTCAGATTTGTTTCAGTACATTGATAGTAAGTATCCAATTTGGGATGTCCAGTGTGGTTCTGGGTTTTGCAAAGGTACACTAAACTCAATACCACTGTAGCTGTTCTAAGGGTGTGCTAAAACCCCCTCTCACTAATGTGCATTGCTGTACACCATATGGAAAAAGGTTTCCCCGGTGTAGGATAAGCACCCCCCCATGGACAGTCGATGCTTGCCAAGTTGACCAATGCTTCCCTCGTGGACAGACAATGCTTGCCAAGTGGACCAATGCTTCCCTCGTGGACAGTTGATTGCTTGCCAAGTGGACCAATGCTTCCCTCGTGGACAGTCGATTGCATGCCAAGTGGACCAATGCTTCCCTCGTGGACAGTTGATTGCTTGCCAAGTGGACCAATGCTTCCCTCGTGGACAGTCGATTGCATGCCAAGTGGACCAATGCTTCCCTCGTGGACAGACGATGCTTGCCAAGTGGACGAATGTGTCCCTCGTGGCCAGTCGATTGCTTGCCAAGTGGACCGATGCTTCCCTCGTGGACGATTGCTTGCCAAGTGGACCAATGCTTCCCTCGTGGACGGACGATGCTTGCCAAGTGGACAGATGCTTCCCTCGCGGACAGCCCCCTGGGGGCCCCGAAGTGACAAATGCTTCCCGGGTGGACGATTGCTTGCCAAGTGGACCGATGCTTCCCTCGTGGACAGTTGACCTTTACAACATTTCATGGTGGTCATGACCTTTCTGCTACAACTAGACACTTGATTCCTTTTCTGCTTTAAAGTTGGCTTCGAGGACAATGTGTGACATGATTTTTGTGCCCATCGGTGCATGGCAAGACACTGAAAATGAGCCTCAAAGTTTGCAAGGTCGCCAGGTTTCCCAAAATGACACTGTGTCCATTAGGGAACAGTTTTGTGTACATTAAATATTACATTACAGGACTTTCTGAAGCCTCAGAGATCCCATATTTCACACACAGAGCGGGGACATGGCCTACTACAGTCATGTGAAGTGAAAACTCTCCAAGTCCCTTGGGGAAAAAAGATTGTTTATTTGAGAAATCTAGGCGAAGACACTGTTAGGCTTATAGCCCGCAACACCCTCTTTCATAGTTGGTCAGATTGGAGTCATTTTTTTTCTGAACATGCGTGAGCTCTGATCTTTTAGTATGTTGTTGCCAGACCCAAGTGGAGTACAGTAGGCTTGGTTTGGACCTGCTGGGACCGAGCATGCCAGTGCCACACAACTGTCATTTTGGGGTACTTTTGCATTGAAAATGTTTTCAATGGGAAATGCTTCTCAAATGGACACCCTTCAAATGATCATATTTCATGTAGAAATTGTCAGAATGGCTTGAAACCTGCACCAAACCCTCAACTCGGAACACAGATTTCAGCATGTAGAGCACTGGTTCTGTAAACCCTCTGCATTCCTATATCCTTTCAGGAATGTCCCTCAAGAATGGGACAAGGAGAGCCTTGTAGAGCAGCTTTTGTTATGAAACATATCTCAGATTTGTTTCAGTACATTGATAGTAAGTATCCAATTTGGGATGTCCAGTGTGGTTCTGGGTTTTGCAAAGGTACACTAAACTCAATACCACTGTAGCTGTTCTAAGGGTGTGCTAAAACCCCCTCTCACTAATGTGCATTGCTGTACACCATATGGAAAAAGGTTTCCCCGGTGTAGGATAAGCACCCCCCCATGGACAGTCGATGCTTGCCAAGTTGACCAATGCTTCCCTCGTGGACAGACAATGCTTGCCAAGTGGACCAATGCTTCCCTCGTGGACAGTCGATTGCATGCCAAGTGGACCAATGCTTCCCTCGTGGACAGACGATGCTTGCCAAGTGGACGAATGTGTCCCTCGTGGCCAGTCGATTGCTTGCCAAGTGGACCGATGCTTCCCTCGTGGACAGACGATGCTTGCCAAGTGGACAAATGTGTCCCTCGTGGCCAGTCGATTGCTTGCCAAGTGGACCAATGCTTCCCTCGTGGACGATTGCTTGCCAAGTGGACCAATGCTTCCCTCGTGGACGGACGATGCTTGCCAAGTGGACAGATGCTTCCCTCGCGGACAGCCCCCTGGGGGCCCCGAAGTGACAAATGCTTCCCGGGTGGACGATTGCTTGCCAAGTGGACCGATGCTTCCCTCGTGGACAGTTGACCTTTAAAACATTTCATGGTGGTCATGACCTTTCTGCTACAACTAGACACTTGATTCCTTTTCTGCTTTAAAGTTGGCTTCGAGGACAATGTGTGACATGATTTTTGTGCCCATCGGTGCATGGCAAGACACTGACAATGAGCCTCAAAGTTTGCAAGGTCGCCAGGTTTCCCAAAATGACACTGTGTCCATTAGGGAACAGTTTTGTGTACATTAAATATTACTTTACAGGACTTTCTGAAGCCTCAGAGATCCCATATTTCACACACAGAGCGGGGACATGGCCTACTACAGTCATGTGAAGTGAAAACTCTCCAAGTCCCTTGGGGAAAAAAGATTGTTTATTTGAGAAATCTAGGCGAAGACACTGTTAGGCTTATAGCCCGCAACACCCTCTTTCATAGTTGGTCAGATTGGAGTCATTTTTTTTCTGAACATGCGTGAGCTCTGATCTTTTAGTATGTTGTTGCCAGACCCAAGTGGAGTACAGTAGGCTTGGTTTGGACCTGCTGGGACCGAGCATGCCAGTGCCACACAACTGTCATTTTGGGGTACTTTTGCATTGAAAATGTTTTCAATGGGAAATGCTTCTCAAATGGACACCCTTCAAATGATCATATTTCATGTAGAAATTGTCAGAATGGCTTGAAACCTGCACCAAACCCTCAACTCGGAACACAGATTTCAGCATGTAGAGCACTGGTTCTGTAAACCCTCTGCATTCCTATATCCTTTCAGGAATGTCCCTCAAGAATGGGACAAGGAGAGCCTTGTAGAGCAGCTTTTGTTATGAAACATATCTCAGATTTGTTTCAGTACATTGATAGTAAGTATCCAATTTGGGATGTCCAGTGTGGTTCTGGGTTTTGCAAAGGTACACTAAACTCAATACCACTGTAGCTGTTCTAAGGGTGTGCTAAAACCCCCTCTCACTAATGTGCATTGCTGTACACCATATGGAAAAAGGTTTCCCCGGTGTAGGATAAGCACCCCCCCATGGACAGTCGATGCTTGCCAAGTTGACCAATGCTTCCCTCGTGGACAGACAATGCTTGCCAAGTGGACCAATGCTTCCCTCGTGGACAGTTGATTGCTTGCCAAGTGGACCAATGCTTCCCTCGTGGACAGTCGATTGCATGCCAAGTGGACCAATGCTTCCCTCGTGGACAGTTGATTGCTTGCCAAGTGGACCAATGCTTCCCTCGTGGACAGTCGATTGCATGCCAAGTGGACCAATGCTTCCCTCGTGGACAGACGATGCTTGCCAAGTGGACGAATGTGTCCCTCGTGGCCAGTCGATTGCTTGCCAAGTGGACCGATGCTTCCCTCGTGGACGATTGCTTGCCAAGTGGACCAATGCTTCCCTCGTGGACGGACGATGCTTGCCAAGTGGACAGATGCTTCCCTCGCGGACAGCCCCCTGGGGGCCCCGAAGTGACAAATGCTTCCCGGGTGGACGATTGCTTGCCAAGTGGACCGATGCTTCCCTCGTGGACAGTTGACCTTTACAACATTTCATGGTGGTCATGACCTTTCTGCTACAACTAGACACTTGATTCCTTTTCTGCTTTAAAGTTGGCTTCGAGGACAATGTGTGACATGATTTTTGTGCCCATCGGTGCATGGCAAGACACTGAAAATGAGCCTCAAAGTTTGCAAGGTCGCCAGGTTTCCCAAAATGACACTGTGTCCATTAGGGAACAGTTTTGTGTACATTAAATATTACATTACAGGACTTTCTGAAGCCTCAGAGATCCCATATTTCACACACAGAGCGGGGACATGGCCTACTACAGTCATGTGAAGTGAAAACTCTCCAAGTCCCTTGGGGAAAAAAGATTGTTTATTTGAGAAATCTAGGCGAAGACACTGTTAGGCTTATAGCCCGCAACACCCTCTTTCATAGTTGGTCAGATTGGAGTCATTTTTTTTCTGAACATGCGTGAGCTCTGATCTTTTAGTATGTTGTTGCCAGACCCAAGTGGAGTACAGTAGGCTTGGTTTGGACCTGCTGGGACCGAGCATGCCAGTGCCACACAACTGTCATTTTGGGGTACTTTTGCATTGAAAATGTTTTCAATGGGAAATGCTTCTCAAATGGACACCCTTCAAATGATCATATTTCATGTAGAAATTGTCAGAATGGCTTGAAACCTGCACCAAACCCTCAACTCGGAACACAGATTTCAGCATGTAGAGCACTGGTTCTGTAAACCCTCTGCATTCCTATATCCTTTCAGGAATGTCCCTCAAGAATGGGACAAGGAGAGCCTTGTAGAGCAGCTTTTGTTATGAAACATATCTCAGATTTGTTTCAGTACATTGATAGTAAGTATCCAATTTGGGATGTCCAGTGTGGTTCTGGGTTTTGCAAAGGTACACTAAACTCAATACCACTGTAGCTGTTCTAAGGGTGTGCTAAAACCCCCTCTCACTAATGTGCATTGCTGTACACCATATGGAAAAAGGTTTCCCCGGTGTAGGATAAGCACCCCCCCATGGACAGTCGATGCTTGCCAAGTTGACCAATGCTTCCCTCGTGGACAGACAATGCTTGCCAAGTGGACCAATGCTTCCCTCGTGGACAGTCGATTGCATGCCAAGTGGACCAATGCTTCCCTCGTGGACAGACGATGCTTGCCAAGTGGACGAATGTGTCCCTCGTGGCCAGTCGATTGCTTGCCAAGTGGACCGATGCTTCCCTCGTGGACAGACGATGCTTGCCAAGTGGACAAATGTGTCCCTCGTGGCCAGTCGATTGCTTGCCAAGTGGACCAATGCTTCCCTCGTGGACGATTGCTTGCCAAGTGGACCAATGCTTCCCTCGTGGACGGACGATGCTTGCCAAGTGGACAGATGCTTCCCTCGCGGACAGCCCCCTGGGGGCCCCGAAGTGACAAATGCTTCCCGGGTGGACGATTGCTTGCCAAGTGGACCGATGCTTCCCTCGTGGACAGTTGACCTTTAAAACATTTCATGGTGGTCATGACCTTTCTGCTACAACTAGACACTTGATTCCTTTTCTGCTTTAAAGTTGGCTTCGAGGACAATGTGTGACATGATTTTTGTGCCCATCGGTGCATGGCAAGACACTGACAATGAGCCTCAAAGTTTGCAAGGTCGCCAGGTTTCCCAAAATGACACTGTGTCCATTAGGGAACAGTTTTGTGTACATTAAATATTACATTACAGGACTTTCTGAAGCCTCAGAGATCCCATATTTCACACACAGAGCGGGGACATGGCCTACTACAGTCATGTGAAGTGAAAACTCTCCAAGTCCCTTGGGGAAAAAAGATTGTTTATTTGAGAAATCTAGGCGAAGACACTGTTAGGCTTATAGCCCGCAACACCCTCTTTCATAGTTGGTCAGATTGGAGTCATTTTTTTTCTGAACATGCGTGAGCTCTGATCTTTTAGTATGTTGTTGCCAGACCCAAGTGGAGTACAGTAGGCTTGGTTTGGACCTGCTGGGACCGAGCATGCCAGTGCCACACAACTGTCATTTTGGGGTACTTTTGCATTGAAAATGTTTTCAATGGGAAATGCTTCTCAAATGGACACCCTTCAAATGATCATATTTCATGTAGAAATTGTCAGAATGGCTTGAAACCTGCACCAAACCCTCAACTCGGAACACAGATTTCAGCATGTAGAGCACTGGTTCTGTAAACCCTCTGCATTCCTATATCCTTTCAGGAATGTCCCTCAAGAATGGGACAAGGAGAGCCTTGTAGAGCAGCTTTTGTTATGAAACATATCTCAGATTTGTTTCAGTACATTGATAGTAAGTATCCAATTTGGGATGTCCAGTGTGGTTCTGGGTTTTGCAAAGGTACACTAAACTCAATACCACTGTAGCTGTTCTAAGGGTGTGCTAAAACCCCCTCTCACTAATGTGCATTGCTGTACACCATATGGAAAAAGGTTTCCCCGGTGTAGGATAAGCACCCCCCCATGGACAGTCGATGCTTGCCAAGTTGACCAATGCTTCCCTCGTGGACAGACAATGCTTGCCAAGTGGACCAATGCTTCCCTCGTGGACAGTTGATTGCTTGCCAAGTGGACCAATGCTTCCCTCGTGGACAGTCGATTGCATGCCAAGTGGACCAATGCTTCCCTCGTGGACAGTTGATTGCTTGCCAAGTGGACCAATGCTTCCCTCGTGGACAGTCGATTGCATGCCAAGTGGACCAATGCTTCCCTCGTGGACAGACGATGCTTGCCAAGTGGACGAATGTGTCCCTCGTGGCCAGTCGATTGCTTGCCAAGTGGACCGATGCTTCCCTCGTGGACGATTGCTTGCCAAGTGGACCAATGCTTCCCTCGTGGACGGACGATGCTTGCCAAGTGGACAGATGCTTCCCTCGCGGACAGCCCCCTGGGGGCCCCGAAGTGACAAATGCTTCCCGGGTGGACGATTGCTTGCCAAGTGGACCGATGCTTCCCTCGTGGACAGTTGACCTTTACAACATTTCATGGTGGTCATGACCTTTCTGCTACAACTAGACACTTGATTCCTTTTCTGCTTTAAAGTTGGCTTCGAGGACAATGTGTGACATGATTTTTGTGCCCATCGGTGCATGGCAAGACACTGAAAATGAGCCTCAAAGTTTGCAAGGTCGCCAGGTTTCCCAAAATGACACTGTGTCCATTAGGGAACAGTTTTGTGTACATTAAATATTACATTACAGGACTTTCTGAAGCCTCAGAGATCCCATATTTCACACACAGAGCGGGGACATGGCCTACTACAGTCATGTGAAGTGAAAACTCTCCAAGTCCCTTGGGGAAAAAAGATTGTTTATTTGAGAAATCTAGGCGAAGACACTGTTAGGCTTATAGCCCGCAACACCCTCTTTCATAGTTGGTCAGATTGGAGTCATTTTTTTTCTGAACATGCGTGAGCTCTGATCTTTTAGTATGTTGTTGCCAGACCCAAGTGGAGTACAGTAGGCTTGGTTTGGACCTGCTGGGACCGAGCATGCCAGTGCCACACAACTGTCATTTTGGGGTACTTTTGCATTGAAAATGTTTTCAATGGGAAATGCTTCTCAAATGGACACCCTTCAAATGATCATATTTCATGTAGAAATTGTCAGAATGGCTTGAAACCTGCACCAAACCCTCAACTCGGAACACAGATTTCAGCATGTAGAGCACTGGTTCTGTAAACCCTCTGCATTCCTATATCCTTTCAGGAATGTCCCTCAAGAATGGGACAAGGAGAGCCTTGTAGAGCAGCTTTTGTTATGAAACATATCTCAGATTTGTTTCAGTACATTGATAGTAAGTATCCAATTTGGGATGTCCAGTGTGGTTCTGGGTTTTGCAAAGGTACACTAAACTCAATACCACTGTAGCTGTTCTAAGGGTGTGCTAAAACCCCCTCTCACTAATGTGCATTGCTGTACACCATATGGAAAAAGGTTTCCCCGGTGTAGGATAAGCACCCCCCCATGGACAGTCGATGCTTGCCAAGTTGACCAATGCTTCCCTCGTGGACAGACAATGCTTGCCAAGTGGACCAATGCTTCCCTCGTGGACAGTCGATTGCATGCCAAGTGGACCAATGCTTCCCTCGTGGACAGACGATGCTTGCCAAGTGGACGAATGTGTCCCTCGTGGCCAGTCGATTGCTTGCCAAGTGGACCGATGCTTCCCTCGTGGACAGACGATGCTTGCCAAGTGGACAAATGTGTCCCTCGTGGCCAGTCGATTGCTTGCCAAGTGGACCAATGCTTCCCTCGTGGACGATTGCTTGCCAAGTGGACCAATGCTTCCCTCGTGGACGGACGATGCTTGCCAAGTGGACAGATGCTTCCCTCGCGGACAGCCCCCTGGGGGCCCCGAAGTGACAAATGCTTCCCGGGTGGACGATTGCTTGCCAAGTGGACCGATGCTTCCCTCGTGGACAGTTGACCTTTACAACATTTCATGGTGGTCATGATCTTTCTGCTACAACTAGACACTTGATTCCTTTTCTGCTTTAAAGTTGGCTTCGAGGACAATGTGTGACATGATTTTTGTGCCCATCGGTGCATGGCAAGACACTGAAAATGAGCCTCAAAGTTTGCAAGGTCGCCAGGTTTCCCAAAATGACACTGTGTCCATTAGGGAACAGTTTTGTGTACATTAAATATTACATTACAGGACTTTCTGAAGCCTCAGAGATCCCATATTTCACACACAGAGCGGGGACATGGCCTACTACAGTCATGTGAAGTGAAAACTCTCCAAGTCCCTTGGGGAAAAAAGATTGTTTATTTGAGAAATCTAGGCGAAGACACTGTTAGGCTTATAGCCCGCAACACCCTCTTTCATAGTTGGTCAGATTGGAGTCATTTTTTTTCTGAACATGCGTGAGCTCTGATCTTTTAGTATGTTGTTGCCAGACCCAAGTGGAGTACAGTAGGCTTGGTTTGGACCTGCTGGGACCGAGCATGCCAGTGCCACACAACTGTCATTTTGGGGTACTTTTGCATTGAAAATGTTTTCAATGGGAAATGCTTCTCAAATGGACACCCTTCAAATGATCATATTTCATGTAGAAATTGTCAGAATGGCTTGAAACCTGCACCAAACCCTCAACTCGGAACACAGATTTCAGCATGTAGAGCACTGGTTCTGTAAACCCTCTGCATTCCTATATCCTTTCAGGAATGTCCCTCAAGAATGGGACAAGGAGAGCCTTGTAGAGCAGCTTTTGTTATGAAACATATCTCAGATTTGTTTCAGTACATTGATAGTAAGTATCCAATTTGGGATGTCCAGTGTGGTTCTGGGTTTTGCAAAGGTACACTAAACTCAATACCACTGTAGCTGTTCTAAGGGTGTGCTAAAACCCCCTCTCACTAATGTGCATTGCTGTACACCATATGGAAAAAGGTTTCCCCGGTGTAGGATAAGCACCCCCCCATGGACAGTCGATGCTTGCCAAGTTGACCAATGCTTCCCTCGTGGACAGACAATGCTTGCCAAGTGGACCAATGCTTCCCTCGTGGACAGTCGATTGCATGCCAAGTGGACCAATGCTTCCCTCGTGGACAGACGATGCTTGCCAAGTGGACGAATGTGTCCCTCGTGGCCAGTCGATTGCTTGCCAAGTGGACCGATGCTTCCCTCGTGGACAGACGATGCTTGCCAAGTGGACAAATGTGTCCCTCGTGGCCAGTCGATTGCTTGCCAAGTGGACCAATGCTTCCCTCGTGGACGATTGCTTGCCAAGTGGACCAATGCTTCCCTCGTGGACGGACGATGCTTGCCAAGTGGACAGATGCTTCCCTCGCGGACAGCCCCCTGGGGGCCCCGAAGTGACAAATGCTTCCCAGGTGGACGATTGCTTGCCAAGTGGACCGATGCTTCCCTCGTGGACAGTTGACCTTTACAACATTTCATGGTGGTCATGACCTTTCTGCTACAACTAGACACTTGATTCCTTTTCTGCTTTAAAGTTGGCTTCGAGGACAATGTGTGACATGATTTTTGTGCCCATCAGTGCATGGCAAGACACTGACAATGAGCCTCAAAGTTTGCAAGGTCGCCAGGTTTCCCAAAATGACACTGTGTCCATTAGGGACCAGTTTTGTGTACATTAAATATTACATTACAGGACTTTCTGAAACCTCAGAGATCCCATATTTCACACACAGAGCGGGGACATGGCCTACTACAGTCATGTGAAGTGAAAACTCTCCAAGTCCCTTGGGGAAAAAAGATTGTTTATTTGAGAAATCTAGGCGAAGACACTGTTAGGCTTATAGCCCGCAACACCCTCTTTCATAGTTGGTCAGATTGGAGTCATTTTTTTTCTGAACATGCGTGAGCTCTGATCTTTTAGTATGTTGTTGCCAGACCCAAGTGGAGTACAGTAGGCTTGGTTTGGACCTGCTGGGACCGAGCATGCCAGTGCCACACAACTGTCATTTTGGGGTACTTTTGCATTGAAAATGTTTTCAATGGGAAATGCTTCTCAAATGGACACCCTTCAAATGATCATATTTCATGTAGAAATTGTCAGAATGGCTTGAAACCTGCACCAAACCCTCAACTCGGAACACAGATTTCAGCATGTAGAGCACTGGTTCTGTAAACCCTCTGCATTCCTATATCCTTTCAGGAATGTCCCTCAAGAATGGGACAAGGAGAGCCTTGTAGAGCAGCTTTTGTTATGAAACATATCTCAGATTTGTTTCAGTACATTGATAGTAAGTATCCAATTTGGGATGTCCAGTGTGGTTCTGGGTTTTGCAAAGGTACACTAAACTCAATACCACTGTAGCTGTTCTAAGGGTGTGCTAAAACCCCCTCTCACTAATGTGCATTGCTGTACACCATATGGAAAAAGGTTTCCCCGGTGTAGGATAAGCACCCCCCCATGGACAGTCGATGCTTGCCAAGTTGACCAATGCTTCCCTCGTGGACAGACAATGCTTGCCAAGTGGACCAATGCTTCCCTCGTGGACAGTCGATTGCATGCCAAGTGGACCAATGCTTCCCTCGTGGACAGACGATGCTTGCCAAGTGGACGAATGTGTCCCTCGTGGCCAGTCGATTGCTTGCCAAGTGGACCGATGCTTCCCTCGTGGACAGACGATGCTTGCCAAGTGGACAAATGTGTCCCTCGTGGCCAGTCGATTGCTTGCCAAGTGGACCAATGCTTCCCTCGTGGACGATTGCTTGCCAAGTGGACCAATGCTTCCCTCGTGGACGGACGATGCTTGCCAAGTGGACAGATGCTTCCCTCGCGGACAGCCCCCTGGGGGCCCCGAAGTGACAAATGCTTCCCGGGTGGACGATTGCTTGCCAAGTGGACCGATGCTTCCCTCGTGGACAGTTGACCTTTACAACATTTCATGGTGGTCATGACCTTTCTGCTACAACTAGACACTTGATTCCTTTTCTGCTTTAAAGTTGGCTTCGAGGACAATGTGTGACATGATTTTTGTGCCCATCGGTGCATGGCAAGACACTGACAATGAGCCTCAAAGTTTGCAAGGTCGCCAGGTTTCCCAAAATGACACTGTGTCCATTAGGGAACAGTTTTGTGTACATTAAATATTACATTACAGGACTTTCTGAAGCCTCAGAGATCCCATATTTCACACACAGAGCGGGGACATGGCCTACTACAGTCATGTGAAGTGAAAACTCTCCAAGTCCCTTGGGGAAAAAAGATTGTTTATTTGAGAAATCTAGGCGAAGACACTGTTAGGCTTATAGCCCGCAACACCCTCTTTCATAGTTGGTCAGATTGGAGTCATTTTTTTTCTGAACATGCGTGAGCTCTGATCTTTTAGTATGTTGTTGCCAGACCCAAGTGGAGTACAGTAGGCTTGGTTTGGACCTGCTGGGACCGAGCATGCCAGTGCCACACAACTGTCATTTTGGGGTACTTTTGCATTGAAAATGTTTTCAATGGGAAATGCTTCTCAAATGGACACCCTTCAAATGATCATATTTCATGTAGAAATTGTCAGAATGGCTTGAAACCTGCACCAAACCCTCAACTCGGAACACAGATTTCAGCATGTAGAGCACTGGTTCTGTAAACCCTCTGCATTCCTATATCCTTTCAGGAATGTCCCTCAAGAATGGGACAAGGAGAGCCTTGTAGAGCAGCTTTTGTTATGAAACATATCTCAGATTTGTTTCAGTACATTGATAGTAAGTATCCAATTTGGGATGTCCAGTGTGGTTCTGGGTTTTGCAAAGGTACACTAAACTCAATACCACTGTAGCTGTTCTAAGGGTGTGCTAAAACCCCCTCTCACTAATGTGCATTGCTGTACACCATATGGAAAAAGGTTTCCCCGGTGTAGGATAAGCACCCCCCCATGGACAGTCGATGCTTGCCAAGTTGACCAATGCTTCCCTCGTGGACAGACAATGCTTGCCAAGTGGACCAATGCTTCCCTCGTGGACAGTCGATTGCATGCCAAGTGGACCAATGCTTCCCTCGTGGACAGACGATGCTTGCCAAGTGGACGAATGTGTCCCTCGTGGCCAGTCGATTGCTTGCCAAGTGGACCGATGCTTCCCTCGTGGACAGACGATGCTTGCCAAGTGGACAAATGTGTCCCTCGTGGCCAGTCGATTGCTTGCCAAGTGGACCAATGCTTCCCTCGTGGACGATTGCTTGCCAAGTGGACCAATGCTTCCCTCGTGGACGGACGATGCTTGCCAAGTGGACAGATGCTTCCCTCGCGGACAGCCCCCTGGGGGCCCCGAAGTGACAAATGCTTCCCAGGTGGACGATTGCTTGCCAAGTGGACCGATGCTTCCCTCGTGGACAGTTGACCTTTACAACATTTCATGGTGGTCATGACCTTTCTGCTACAACTAGACACTTGATTCCTTTTCTGCTTAAAGTTGGCTTCGAGGACAATGTGTGACATGATTTTTGTGCCCATCAGTGCATGGCAAGACACTGACAATGAGCCTCAAAGTTTGCAAGGTCGCCAGGTTTCCCAAAATGACACTTTGTCCATTAGGGAACAGTTTTGTGTACATTAAATATTACATTACCGGACTTTCTGAAACCTCAGAGATCCCATATTTCACACACAGAGCGGGGACATGGCCTACTACAGTCATGTGAAGTGAAAACTCTCCAAGTCCCTTGGGGAAAAAAGATTGTTTATTTGAGAAATCTAGGCGAAGACACTGTTAGGCTTATAGCCCGCAACACCCTCTTTCATAGTTGGTCAGATTGGAGTCATTTTTTTTCTGAACATGCGTGAGCTCTGATCTTTTAGTATGTTGTTGCCAGACCCAAGTGGAGTACAGTAGGCTTGGTTTGGACCTGCTGGGACCGAGCATGCCAGTGCCACACAACTGTCATTTTGGGGTACTTTTGCATTGAAAATGTTTTCAATGGGAAATGCTTCTCAAATGGACACCCTTCAAATGATCATATTTCATGTAGAAATTGTCAGAATGGCTTGAAACCTGCACCAAACCCTCAACTCGGAACACAGATTTCAGCATGTAGAGCACTGGTTCTGTAAACCCTCTGCATTCCTATATCCTTTCAGGAATGTCCCTCAAGAATGGGACAAGGAGAGCCTTGTAGAGCAGCTTTTGTTATGAAACATATCTCAGATTTGTTTCAGTACATTGATAGTAAGTATCCAATTTGGGATGTCCAGTGTGGTTCTGGGTTTTGCAAAGGTACACTAAACTCAATACCACTGTAGCTGTTCTAAGGGTGTGCTAAAACCCCCTCTCACTAATGTGCATTGCTGTACACCATATGGAAAAAGGTTTCCCCGGTGTAGGATAAGCACCCCCCCATGGACAGTCGATGCTTGCCAAGTTGACCAATGCTTCCCTCGTGGACAGACAATGCTTGCCAAGTGGACCAATGCTTCCCTCGTGGACAGTCGATTGCATGCCAAGTGGACCAATGCTTCCCTCGTGGACAGACGATGCTTGCCAAGTGGACGAATGTGTCCCTCGTGGCCAGTCGATTGCTTGCCAAGTGGACCGATGCTTCCCTCGTGGACAGACGATGCTTGCCAAGTGGACAAATGTGTCCCTCGTGGCCAGTCGATTGCTTGCCAAGTGGACCAATGCTTCCCTCGTGGACGATTGCTTGCCAAGTGGACCAATGCTTCCCTCGTGGACGGACGATGCTTGCCAAGTGGACAGATGCTTCCCTCGCGGACAGCCCCCTGGGGGCCCCGAAGTGACAAATGCTTCCCGGGTGGACGATTGCTTGCCAAGTGGACCGATGCTTCCCTCGTGGACAGTTGACCTTTACAACATTTCATGGTGGTCATGACCTTTCTGCTACAACTAGACACTTGATTCCTTTTCTGCTTTAAAGTTGGCTTCGAGGACAATGTGTGACATGATTTTTGTGCCCATCGGTGCATGGCAAGACACTGACAATGAGCCTCAAAGTTTGCAAGGTCGCCAGGTTTCCCAAAATGACACTGTGTCCATTAGGGAACAGTTTTGTGTACATTAAATATTACATTACAGGACTTTCTGAAGCCTCAGAGATCCCATATTTCACACACAGAGCGGGGACATGGCCTACTACAGTCATGTGAAGTGAAAACTCTCCAAGTCCCTTGGGGAAAAAAGATTGTTTATTTGAGAAATCTAGGCGAAGACACTGTTAGGCTTATAGCCCGCAACACCCTCTTTCATAGTTGGTCAGATTGGAGTCATTTTTTTTCTGAACATGCGTGAGCTCTGATCTTTTAGTATGTTGTTGCCAGACCCAAGTGGAGTACAGTAGGCTTGGTTTGGACCTGCTGGGACCGAGCATGCCAGTGCCACACAACTGTCATTTTGGGGTACTTTTGCATTGAAAATGTTTTCAATGGGAAATGCTTCTCAAATGGACACCCTTCAAATGATCATATTTCATGTAGAAATTGTCAGAATGGCTTGAAACCTGCACCAAACCCTCAACTCGGAACACAGATTTCAGCATGTAGAGCACTGGTTCTGTAAACCCTCTGCATTCCTATATCCTTTCAGGAATGTCCCTCAAGAATGGGACAAGGAGAGCCTTGTAGAGCAGCTTTTGTTATGAAACATATCTCAGATTTGTTTCAGTACATTGATAGTAAGTATCCAATTTGGGATGTCCAGTGTGGTTCTGGGTTTTGCAAAGGTACACTAAACTCAATACCACTGTAGCTGTTCTAAGGGTGTGCTAAAACCCCCTCTCACTAATGTGCATTGCTGTACACCATATGGAAAAAGGTTTCCCCGGTGTAGGATAAGCACCCCCCCATGGACAGTCGATGCTTGCCAAGTTGACCAATGCTTCCCTCGTGGACAGACAATGCTTGCCAAGTGGACCAATGCTTCCCTCGTGGACAGTCGATTGCATGCCAAGTGGACCAATGCTTCCCTCGTGGACAGACGATGCTTGCCAAGTGGACGAATGTGTCCCTCGTGGCCAGTCGATTGCTTGCCAAGTGGACCGATGCTTCCCTCGTGGACAGACGATGCTTGCCAAGTGGACAAATGTGTCCCTCGTGGCCAGTCGATTGCTTGCCAAGTGGACCAATGCTTCCCTCGTGGACGATTGCTTGCCAAGTGGACCAATGCTTCCCTCGTGGACGGACGATGCTTGCCAAGTGGACAGATGCTTCCCTCGCGGACAGCCCCCTGGGGGCCCCGAAGTGACAAATGCTTCCCAGGTGGACGATTGCTTGCCAAGTGGACCGATGCTTCCCTCGTGGACAGTTGACCTTTACAACATTTCATGGTGGTCATGACCTTTCTGCTACAACTAGACACTTGATTCCTTTTCTGCTTAAAGTTGGCTTCGAGGACAATGTGTGACATGATTTTTGTGCCCATCAGTGCATGGCAAGACACTGACAATGAGCCTCAAAGTTTGCAAGGTCGCCAGGTTTCCCAAAATGACACTTTGTCCATTAGGGAACAGTTTTGTGTACATTAAATATTACATTACCGGACTTTCTGAAACCTCAGAGATCCCATATTTCACACACAGAGCGGGGACATGGCCTACTACAGTCATGTGAAGTGAAAACTCTCCAAGTCCCTTGGGGAAAAAAGATTGTTTATTTGAGAAATCTAGGCGAAGACACTGTTAGGCTTATAGCCCGCAACACCCTCTTTCATAGTTGGTCAGATTGGAGTCATTTTTTTTCTGAACATGCGTGAGCTCTGATCTTTTAGTATGTTGTTGCCAGACCCAAGTGGAGTACAGTAGGCTTGGTTTGGACCTGCTGGGACCGAGCATGCCAGTGCCACACAACTGTCATTTTGGGGTACTTTTGCATTGAAAATGTTTTCAATGGGAAATGCTTCTCAAATGGACACCCTTCAAATGATCATATTTCATGTAGAAATTGTCAGAATGGCTTGAAACCTGCACCAAACCCTCAACTCGGAACACAGATTTCAGCATGTAGAGCACTGGTTCTGTAAACCCTCTGCATTCCTATATCCTTTCAGGAATGTCCCTCAAGAATGGGACAAGGAGAGCCTTGTAGAGCAGCTTTTGTTATGAAACATATCTCAGATTTGTTTCAGTACATTGATAGTAAGTATCCAATTTGGGATGTCCAGTGTGGTTCTGGGTTTTGCAAAGGTACACTAAACTCAATACCACTGTAGCTGTTCTAAGGGTGTGCTAAAACCCCCTCTCACTAATGTGCATTGCTGTACACCATATGGAAAAAGGTTTCCCCGGTGTAGGATAAGCACCCCCCCATGGACAGTCGATGCTTGCCAAGTTGACCAATGCTTCCCTCGTGGACAGACAATGCTTGCCAAGTGGACCAATGCTTCCCTCGTGGACAGTCGATTGCATGCCAAGTGGACCAATGCTTCCCTCGTGGACAGACGATGCTTGCCAAGTGGACGAATGTGTCCCTCGTGGCCAGTCGATTGCTTGCCAAGTGGACCGATGCTTCCCTCGTGGACAGACGATGCTTGCCAAGTGGACAAATGTGTCCCTCGTGGCCAGTCGATTGCTTGCCAAGTGGACCAATGCTTCCCTCGTGGACGATTGCTTGCCAAGTGGACCAATGCTTCCCTCGTGGACGGACGATGCTTGCCAAGTGGACAGATGCTTCCCTCGCGGACAGCCCCCTGGGGGCCCCGAAGTGACAAATGCTTCCCGGGTGGACGATTGCTTGCCAAGTGGACCGATGCTTCCCTCGTGGACAGTTGACCTTTACAACATTTCATGGTGGTCATGACCTTTCTGCTACAACTAGACACTTGATTCCTTTTCTGCTTTAAAGTTGGCTTCGAGGACAATGTGTGACATGATTTTTGTGCCCATCGGTGCATGGCAAGACACTGACAATGAGCCTCAAAGTTTGCAAGGTCGCCAGGTTTCCCAAAATGACACTGTGTCCATTAGGGAACAGTTTTGTGTACATTAAATATTACATTACAGGACTTTCTGAAGCCTCAGAGATCCCATATTTCACACACAGAGCGGGGACATGGCCTACTACAGTCATGTGAAGTGAAAACTCTCCAAGTCCCTTGGGGAAAAAAGATTGTTTATTTGAGAAATCTAGGCGAAGACACTGTTAGGCTTATAGCCCGCAACACCCTCTTTCATAGTTGGTCAGATTGGAGTCATTTTTTTTCTGAACATGCGTGAGCTCTGATCTTTTAGTATGTTGTTGCCAGACCCAAGTGGAGTACAGTAGGCTTGGTTTGGACCTGCTGGGACCGAGCATGCCAGTGCCACACAACTGTCATTTTGGGGTACTTTTGCATTGAAAATGTTTTCAATGGGAAATGCTTCTCAAATGGACACCCTTCAAATGATCATATTTCATGTAGAAATTGTCAGAATGGCTTGAAACCTGCACCAAACCCTCAACTCGGAACACAGATTTCAGCATGAAGAGCACTGGTTCTGTAAACCCTCTGCATTCCTATATCCTTTCAGGAATGTCCCTCAAGAATGGGACAAGGAGAGCCTTGTAGAGCAGCTTTTGTTATGAAACATATCTCAGATTTGTTTCAGTACATTGATAGTAAGTATCCAATTTGGGATGTCCAGTGTGGTTCTGGGTTTTGCAAAGGTACACTAAACTCAATACCACTGTAGCTGTTCTAAGGGTGTGCTAAAACCCCCTCTCACTAATGTGCATTGCTGTACACCATATGGAAAAAGGTTTCCCCGGTGTAGGATAAGCACCCCCCCATGGACAGTCGATGCTTGCCAAGTTGACCAATGCTTCCCTCGTGGACAGACAATGCTTGCCAAGTGGACCAATGCTTCCCTCGTGGACAGTCGATTGCATGCCAAGTGGACCAATGCTTCCCTCGTGGACAGACGATGCTTGCCAAGTGGACGAATGTGTCCCTCGTGGCCAGTCGATTGCTTGCCAAGTGGACCGATGCTTCCCTCGTGGACAGACGATGCTTGCCAAGTGGACAAATGTGTCCCTCGTGGCCAGTCGATTGCTTGCCAAGTGGACCAATGCTTCCCTCGTGGACGATTGCTTGCCAAGTGGACCAATGCTTCCCTCGTCGACGGACGATGCTTGCCAAGTGGACAGATGCTTCCCTCGCGGACAGCCCCCTGGGGGCCCCGAAGTGACAAATGCTTCCCAGGTGGACGATTGCTTGCCAAGTGGACCGATGCTTCCCTCGTGGACAGTTGACCTTTACAACATTTCATGGTGGTCATGACCTTTCTGCTACAACTAGACACTTGATTCCTTTTCTGCTTTAAAGTTGGCTTCGAGGACAATGTGTGACATGATTTTTGTGCCCATCAGTGCATGGCAAGACACTGACAATGAGCCTCAAAGTTTGCAAGGTCGCCAGGTTTCCCAAAATGACACTGTGTCCATTAGGGAACAGTTTTGTGTACATTAAATATTACATTACAGGACTTTCTGAAACCTCAGAGATCCCATATTTCACACACAGAGCGGGGACATGGCCTACTACAGTCATGTGAAGTGAAAACTCTCCAAGTCCCTTGGGGAAAAAAGATTGTTTATTTGAGAAATCTAGGCGAAGACACTGTTAGGCTTATAGCCCGCAACACCCTCTTTCATAGTTGGTCAGATTGGAGTCATTTTTTTTCTGAACATGCGTGAGCTCTGATCTTTTAGTATGTTGTTGCCAGACCCAAGTGGAGTACAGTAGGCTTGGTTTGGACCTGCTGGGACCGAGCATGCCAGTGCCACACAACTGTCATTTTGGGGTACTTTTGCATTGAAAATGTTTTCAATGGGAAATGCTTCTCAAATGGACACCCTTCAAATGATCATATTTCATGTAGAAATTGTCAGAATGGCTTGAAACCTGCACCAAACCCTCAACTCGGAACACAGATTTCAGCATGTAGAGCACTGGTTCTGTAAACCCTCTGCATTCCTATATCCTTTCAGGAATGTCCCTCAAGAATGGGACAAGGAGAGCCTTGTAGAGCAGCTTTTGTTATGAAACATATCTCAGATTTGTTTCAGTACATTGATAGTAAGTATCCAATTTGGGATGTCCAGTGTGGTTCTGGGTTTTGCAAAGGTACACTAAACTCAATACCACTGTAGCTGTTCTAAGGGTGTGCTAAAACCCCCTCTCACTAATGTGCATTGCTGTACACCATATGGAAAAAGGTTTCCCCGGTGTAGGATAAGCACCCCCCCATGGACAGTCGATGCTTGCCAAGTTGACCAATGCTTCCCTCGTGGACAGACAATGCTTGCCAAGTGGACCAATGCTTCCCTCGTGGACAGTTGATTGCTTGCCAAGTGGACCAATGCTTCCCTCGTGGACAGTCGATTGCATGCCAAGTGGACCAATGCTTCCCTCGTGGACAGTTGATTGCTTGCCAAGTGGACCAATGCTTCCCTCGTGGACAGTCGATTGCATGCCAAGTGGACCAATGCTTCCCTCGTGGACAGACGATGCTTGCCAAGTGGACGAATGTGTCCCTCGTGGCCAGTCGATTGCTTGCCAAGTGGACCGATGCTTCCCTCGTGGACGATTGCTTGCCAAGTGGACCAATGCTTCCCTCGTGGACGGACGATGCTTGCCAAGTGGACAGATGCTTCCCTCGCGGACAGCCCCCTGGGGGCCCCGAAGTGACAAATGCTTCCCGGGTGGACGATTGCTTGCCAAGTGGACCGATGCTTCCCTCGTGGACAGTTGACCTTTACAACATTTCATGGTGGTCATGACCTTTCTGCTACAACTAGACACTTGATTCCTTTTCTGCTTTAAAGTTGGCTTCGAGGACAATGTGTGACATGATTTTTGTGCCCATCGGTGCATGGCAAGACACTGAAAATGAGCCTCAAAGTTTGCAAGGTCGCCAGGTTTCCCAAAATGACACTGTGTCCATTAGGGAACAGTTTTGTGTACATTAAATATTACATTACAGGACTTTCTGAAGCCTCAGAGATCCCATATTTCACACACAGAGCGGGGACATGGCCTACTACAGTCATGTGAAGTGAAAACTCTCCAAGTCCCTTGGGGAAAAAAGATTGTTTATTTGAGAAATCTAGGCGAAGACACTGTTAGGCTTATAGCCCGCAACACCCTCTTTCATAGTTGGTCAGATTGGAGTCATTTTTTTTCTGAACATGCGTGAGCTCTGATCTTTTAGTATGTTGTTGCCAGACCCAAGTGGAGTACAGTAGGCTTGGTTTGGACCTGCTGGGACCGAGCATGCCAGTGCCACACAACTGTCATTTTGGGGTACTTTTGCATTGAAAATGTTTTCAATGGGAAATGCTTCTCAAATGGACACCCTTCAAATGATCATATTTCATGTAGAAATTGTCAGAATGGCTTGAAACCTGCACCAAACCCTCAACTCGGAACACAGATTTCAGCATGTAGAGCACTGGTTCTGTAAACCCTCTGCATTCCTATATCCTTTCAGGAATGTCCCTCAAGAATGGGACAAGGAGAGCCTTGTAGAGCAGCTTTTGTTATGAAACATATCTCAGATTTGTTTCAGTACATTGATAGTAAGTATCCAATTTGGGATGTCCAGTGTGGTTCTGGGTTTTGCAAAGGTACACTAAACTCAATACCACTGTAGCTGTTCTAAGGGTGTGCTAAAACCCCCTCTCACTAATGTGCATTGCTGTACACCATATGGAAAAAGGTTTCCCCGGTGTAGGATAAGCACCCCCCCATGGACAGTCGATGCTTGCCAAGTTGACCAATGCTTCCCTCGTGGACAGACAATGCTTGCCAAGTGGACCAATGCTTCCCTCGTGGACAGTCGATTGCATGCCAAGTGGACCAATGCTTCCCTCGTGGACAGACGATGCTTGCCAAGTGGACGAATGTGTCCCTCGTGGCCAGTCGATTGCTTGCCAAGTGGACCGATGCTTCCCTCGTGGACAGACGATGCTTGCCAAGTGGACAAATGTGTCCCTCGTGGCCAGTCGATTGCTTGCCAAGTGGACCAATGCTTCCCTCGTGGACGATTGCTTGCCAAGTGGACCAATGCTTCCCTCGTGGACGGACGATGCTTGCCAAGTGGACAGATGCTTCCCTCGCGGACAGCCCCCTGGGGGCCCCGAAGTGACAAATGCTTCCCGGGTGGACGATTGCTTGCCAAGTGGACCGATGCTTCCCTCGTGGACAGTTGACCTTTACAACATTTCATGGTGGTCATGACCTTTCTGCTACAACTAGACACTTGATTCCTTTTCTGCTTTAAAGTTGGCTTCGAGGACAATGTGTGACATGATTTTTGTGCCCATCGGTGCATGGCAAGACACTGAAAATGAGCCTCAAAGTTTGCAAGGTCGCCAGGTTTCCCAAAATGACACTGTGTCCATTAGGGAACAGTTTTGTGTACATTAAATATTACATTACAGGACTTTCTGAAGCCTCAGAGATCCCATATTTCACACACAGAGCGGGGACATGGCCTACTACAGTCATGTGAAGTGAAAACTCTCCAAGTCCCTTGGGGAAAAAAGATTGTTTATTTGAGAAATCTAGGCGAAGACACTGTTAGGCTTATAGCCCGCAACACCCTCTTTCATAGTTGGTCAGATTGGAGTCATTTTTTTTCTGAACATGCGTGAGCTCTGATCTTTTAGTATGTTGTTGCCAGACCCAAGTGGAGTACAGTAGGCTTGGTTTGGACCTGCTGGGACCGAGCATGCCAGTGCCACACAACTGTCATTTTGGGGTACTTTTGCATTGAAAATGTTTTCAATGGGAAATGCTTCTCAAATGGACACCCTTCAAATGATCATATTTCATGTAGAAATTGTCAGAATGGCTTGAAACCTGCACCAAACCCTCAACTCGGAACACAGATTTCAGCATGTAGAGCACTGGTTCTGTAAACCCTCTGCATTCCTATATCCTTTCAGGAATGTCCCTCAAGAATGGGACAAGGAGAGCCTTGTAGAGCAGCTTTTGTTATGAAACATATCTCAGATTTGTTTCAGTACATTGATAGTAAGTATCCAATTTGGGATGTCCAGTGTGGTTCTGGGTTTTGCAAAGGTACACTAAACTCAATACCACTGTAGCTGTTCTAAGGGTGTGCTAAAACCCCCTCTCACTAATGTGCATTGCTGTACACCATATGGAAAAAGGTTTCCCCGGTGTAGGATAAGCACCCCCCCATGGACAGTCGATGCTTGCCAAGTTGACCAATGCTTCCCTCGTGGACAGACAATGCTTGCCAAGTGGACCAATGCTTCCCTCGTGGACAGTCGATTGCATGCCAAGTGGACCAATGCTTCCCTCGTGGACAGACGATGCTTGCCAAGTGGACGAATGTGTCCCTCGTGGCCAGTCGATTGCTTGCCAAGTGGACCGATGCTTCCCTCGTGGACAGACGATGCTTGCCAAGTGGACAAATGTGTCCCTCGTGGCCAGTCGATTGCTTGCCAAGTGGACCAATGCTTCCCTCGTGGACGATTGCTTGCCAAGTGGACCAATGCTTCCCTCGTGGACGGACGATGCTTGCCAAGTGGACAGATGCTTCCCTCGCGGACAGCCCCCTGGGGGCCCCGAAGTGACAAATGCTTCCCGGGTGGACGATTGCTTGCCAAGTGGACCGATGCTTCCCTCGTGGACAGTTGACCTTTACAACATTTCATGGTGGTCATGACCTTTCTGCTACAACTAGACACTTGATTCCTTTTCTGCTTTAAAGTTGGCTTCGAGGACAATGTGTGACATGATTTTTGTGCCCATCAGTGCATGGCAAGACACTGACAATGAGCCTCAAAGTTTGCAAGGTCGCCAGGTTTCCCAAAATGACACTGTGTCCATTAGGGAACAGTTTTGTGTACATTAAATATTACATTACAGGACTTTCTGAAGCCTCAGAGATCCCATATTTCACACACAGAGCGGGGACATGGCCTACTACAGTCATGTGAAGTGAAAACTCTCCAAGTCCCTTGGGGAAAAAAGATTGTTTATTTGAGAAATCTAGGCGAAGACACTGTTAGGCTTATAGCCCGCAACACCCTCTTTCATAGTTGGTCAGATTGGAGTCATTTTTTTTCTGAACATGCGTGAGCTCTGATCTTTTAGTATGTTGTTGCCAGACCCAAGTGGAGTACAGTAGGCTTGGTTTGGACCTGCTGGGACCGAGCATGCCAGTGCCACACAACTGTCATTTTGGGGTACTTTTGCATTGAAAAT